>NC_051416.1:10867150-10868271 GCF_015228065.2 Penaeus monodon
AGACATTTGGAAATAGAGCGTATGGCTTGTAATATGACATAAAGTCTGGAATAATTTAGATTTATTCTAGATTATGATCTTTTATCTGAAGGAAATTAACATAAAACTTGTCTAACTGCACGATATCAAAACTATATCCGAAAATATTATGAGAATTCTGAGAAAAAAAACAATAATATTTAGCGTGTCTTTAAACCAATCACCACTTTGCAACAAAAATAAAAATAAAAATGAAAGGGAATAAAATTGCAACGGCATGACCTTGTCTTGGGAGCATTTGTCTCGACTTGAAAGAAAGGCAAAAAAAGAAATAAAATAATGGAAGACACGTGGGGGGGAGGGGAGAATTCCAGCAGCGTCATTGAGCTGCAAGACATGCAAGATTTCAATGCATTTGATACTCGTTTCAGTTTATTATTTGTCCGTTAGCAATACGGAAAGCAAGTTTTTTCTTTTCTTTTAATGTTGTTTCTGAATTATTTGTGAGCCTCTTTTGACAATTTTGATCTAAGAATAAGATAATAAGTGAATAACTGCTGGTAATTGGTACAATCTAAGATCTATATTTGCATGTTGATTTACCTTTTATATTCGTATTGATGCCATTATTTCAGTCTAGAAGAGGGAGGAATATGTCAATGCTTAGTAGAAAATATATTTGAACTTCTAACCTACATCAAAATATAGAAGAAAAAAAAATTGCAATTTAAAATGGCTTAGACTAATCATTGAGAAGAAAAAGAAACAGACGAAGGTACTGTACAACGAGTGCCATTTTAGAAGACCTCCATTGAATCGCTATCCTATTTGCATGAACTGAAATTGGTAACCTGAAACGTTAAGGCGAAATGCAAATCATGCCTCAGACACCAGATTAAATTGGTTACCTCCATCCCTGCATCTTTTCTAAATGCGTCCACACCTACGTCATTTCTCAAAGGATATGAAAGGGGCCCAATGTAAGGCAGATCAAACAATTTTTGGATGAGAGATCCAGGTTTTCCTTTCAAGGCAGAAAGGAAACACATATTATTTCAGAGACATTGTATCTGTTGTTAGGGTAGAATTAAGGCGCTGCTCCACAGGAAGGGATCAAACGACGTTTCACGAAAATCATCAAA
>NC_051416.1:10870245-10870329 GCF_015228065.2 Penaeus monodon
ACATGTTGGTTGTGACACTTCTTGTGAGGAACGAAGGAAGGCTAGCAAAATAACCAAACTACCAGATAGTCGGGCTGTTATCAC
>NC_051416.1:10870853-10871238 GCF_015228065.2 Penaeus monodon
ATGCAACAGTTTACAACGAGTCCAAATGACGGTGGATCGTACACAGCTTCACATCACGGTCCGAATGATTCTTGGTGAAAAAGGTTCAGCCAGATCAGAGAGGATTGGATACCAAAGGGGAAAACAAACCCGCATTAGTACAGGGAATGCAGGTAACAATTTACTTCATATGAGAGAGAGACATATATCGTTTTCTTCGGAGCGAAAGGCAGGTGTTGCTTCGAACGCCGGGTCTCGATCGGTGCTTCATAAGTGGGATCAAACGGAGCTTCACAAAAGGCGATCACGTGAGCCGCCGTCACAAGGGATCAGACTCTGCTGTTAGAAGAGGATCGGAGAGTTTCATTAAAGGGGCAAGATTATTTCGTCAGCTAAAGGAAGCTCC
>NC_051416.1:10872043-10872345 GCF_015228065.2 Penaeus monodon
GAAAAAGATAACTACATAGTGCAGAACTTCTTTGAGTTGTTTATATTGTTAATAGATAGTGAAAACCGCTTAAAAGTTTCATTTCGCATTATGATTACAGCAACTTCATGACATTATTTATACACACATAAAAATAGACTTTTCTTGAGCCGTCGAAAAGTAAAAATAAGTTCAAATACAAAGCATCCTTTTAAGGAAGTTTGTCTGTTCTTAAATATGACTTCCAACTTTTTTATAAGCAAACAAAGCAGAGAAAATAAACAATGAAGTTTTATTTTTTTATTAGCGAACTAGGAAGCCAC
>NC_051416.1:10872490-10873260 GCF_015228065.2 Penaeus monodon
TGATTTTTCAACATAAAGTAATTTTCTTTATATGTTTTCTATATATTTTCTATATCACAGGTGAATCTACATATACTTCATATGCAAAATGACATGTACCAAGTTAATAGCAAGCGAGAAGTCAAGTTTAAAGTTTCTGGCTTTATTGATAAAATTTATAATATAGACCTACCCAGAGTCTCGAATAACAAGAAATATAAAATATACAAAATTCTATTTATTACACTTTTATATAAAAAAAAAATGTGTAAAGATTAAGAGGGGGAAAAAAAGTTTTTCCCAGTCTCAAAAAAATACTTTTCAACAAAACTTAAGGTACAATTCTGAGTTTACATTCATCCTGCATTGCCAACAGACCTAATTGGGATGAATAAAAGAATACTTGAAAGAAAGTGAAATAACGAGAACAAGAAAATTGCTTTACACGGGCGGAAGGCGGAAAGTACCAGCTCTTGCCTTTGTGTTTTCCAAGACGTTGAGTGTTGTGTATATGTGGACATATATGTGAGAGCATGTATGTACGTATATGATACAGATGTGATATAAAAGAAAAGAAAAAATGAATAAATAAATCATCTTCATGCACAAAATCGTACATGACACTAATGTTACGTAGTAAACGACTTCAAGAAAGTATTCACATCTATGAGACTATCTATAATTCATCCTCTAAAGATTTTTAATTTTTATAATATCTTATTGCTCTCTTCAGAATTAAATTCATTTTAGCAGTCGCAGTTATGTTTGTATTTTCCCTTGTGTTCATGGGT
>NC_051416.1:10873599-10874032 GCF_015228065.2 Penaeus monodon
CTTTAATAAGTAAGTACGCTTTCGTGTGTCTGGTGATTTTATGCCTGTGCGAATGCCTCTGAACAAATATATCAAGGCTTAAGAATATGCTTCAAAATGTACGCCTCGTAGTAAGCCGTTTTATGCATTAGTTTAGAAAAATAAGGTTATTAGTATTATCACTGTAACTTCGCACGATGATGTAAAACGCTTTACTACTCGTTTTTGAACCGCGGAGTAAAATAATAGGTACATTTTTATCGTAATTTTGGTGATTCGATAATGAAAAGTGGAATAAAGAGATTCGTTTTGTGAAATGTGGTTTGTCATGTTTGTAGTTTGCTTAAAGTATTGCTGTTGGTTGTGTATTTTACAGTTTTTATAATCGGATTCATGACCAGGATTGCTATGGCCATCAATCCTTGCAAAATATGAGGCATTCGCATTTTCCAAA
>NC_051416.1:10874355-10874477 GCF_015228065.2 Penaeus monodon
CTTTATTAACACAGCCTCGCCAAACGCAGAAGTTTACGAGGCCCGACGCCCCTGTATCCCGTGCTGATCCCTGCCAGGGCGGCTTCGCGACGTGTGAATCCTTTCCCCTTTTGGGAGTGCGG
>NC_051416.1:10874560-10874714 GCF_015228065.2 Penaeus monodon
GATATATGTGAGTGATAGGTGGGTTTTAGGAATCTGGAGTCTGGAATATGAATTCGGAATTGCTTATTTATTTAGTCTTTTTGGTTTTTCATCTTTAGACATGGAGTAATAATTCCTATTTAGGAATCTGGAATCTGCAATCCTTCTCTTCTAA
>NC_051416.1:10874732-10874823 GCF_015228065.2 Penaeus monodon
ATCTTGTCTTAAATAAGATATATAAGAAATATATATATAAAGCTTGATTTTCTTCCCTGGCAGAGAAAAATGTTCGAAAATGTGAAATCGT
>NC_051416.1:10875404-10876034 GCF_015228065.2 Penaeus monodon
CCTTCTCTTTCTCTCTCTTTGGCTATCTTCGGTTGGGTGAAGAAGCCGAGAGAAAGATGGTGAAAATAGATGAGTTTGGCTCCATTCCTTGCCTGAGAGAAAATCCTGATTGGGAATCTGGAAAGATTTTTTTTTTCTTTCTCTTTTGCGTCTTTCATCTCTTTACGTAAAAGGAAGAACATTGGATATGTAATAATGATGATGTTAACATTACGATACGATAAATGCACGTTTTATTCCAGTAAGAAAATTGTTTATTCCGATTAAAATTTTATTTTTTTCCCGGTAATTCCGTTACAACATTTTCCATTTCAGATTGTGGAATTATATTCTTCTTCTCCCTTTCTCTAACTTTTTATCAATTTTCTCTTCACCCTTCTTCGGTTATGTCAAGAAAGAAACGGGGAATCAACAAAAGCTGTGATACTGAAAACAACGATATTCAGAACTTATAGACAAGAATCGTTCAACATTACTTAAAGTTTTATGAAAACCCAAATAATAATTACTGTTTATAAACTTCCATCCATCTATAAATCATTACACACACACCAATACACTCTTTATGCCACAAACTTGGTCAACAATAATCACAGGGTATTCAAAACATATCGAAAATCAATGACAAAC
>NC_051416.1:10876065-10876153 GCF_015228065.2 Penaeus monodon
ATCCGCCCGGGTGCCTAAACTGGTTTTCAAATTTCGAAAACTCATGAAATGGAGTTATAAAGTTTTGAACTCATCGACCATACCTGTT
>NC_051416.1:10876188-10876449 GCF_015228065.2 Penaeus monodon
ATTATATTCGTTTTAAGTTTTAGAGACAATTATGTGTTTTATTTGAAATCATTTACTTCCAAAATCGTACTTTTCTATTTTCCGATTCTTTATTAATTATAAGTGCAGGACCTATCTTTAAGGAAATTAAAGATATGTGAAAATAATAATTATTATTAAAAAAAAATTTATTTGAATTCTAAATTTCATTTTCAAAAATTTAAAGCTATTAGATGATTAGTATTGTGAACAGGAGTGTACAACTGCAAGTGAATTGTTAAA
>NC_051416.1:10877113-10877599 GCF_015228065.2 Penaeus monodon
ACTCCTCAGCCAAACAACCCGAGCCTCGCCTCCGCCTCGCAACCCTCCGGCGGCCCCACCCCGGAGAGCGCGCCCGGCCCTCCCTCTCCGCGAGTACAACCGTCACTGGTCGCAAAAAGCAAAACCGTTGCAGCCGTTAAAGGGCACCTAAGGATTGCTCGATCAATAGAGTTATCCCGCGAGCACATGTGTGATCTTGGCGGCGTTGACACAGCTCGTTGCTTTCGGGGGAAATGCTTGTCAATTTATGCAAATAGGTCCCGATGCCTTAAATGTGTCGAAAAGAGGGATTTTTTTCTTTTTTTTTTGGACGAGACGGGGAATACAAATGGCTTCCGTGGCGTAATATCTTTGGAGGGAAGAGGTTTGGGTTATGATGCTCCCTCGTCTCTTTCCCCTTCTGTTTATTTGTTTTTTTTTTAATGTTTTGTACTTCATGGTTCGTTTTTGTTTTGCCTTTATTCATTTGTTTAGCTCAGTTTCACT
>NC_051416.1:10878322-10878854 GCF_015228065.2 Penaeus monodon
ATGTATGTATGTATAAAAAAAAAAAATTTTTCCACTAAATCTGCTCACCATACCTTCACAAAGAACCAGATATTTATTCCCTACCAAGAAAACGACGAATGAAAACAAAACGAAAGAAATATAAAAGTAAGAAAGTTTCGAAAAAAAGAAGAAAACGAAAAAAAAGAAAAAAAAGAAGAAGAAAAAGGCACTACTCCACTAACATTAACAAAGTTTGATAATTTTACTGAAGAGAGAACGTGTCTCAAAGGAAAGTCAGCACAGCCTTCTGTCATCCTCCTCAGAGAATGGGAGGATCAAGACAGGGCCGCCCACAGACTGCTGCAGGAGAGGCCGTGGGTCCAATAGGATGTGTTTAGACGTCTGTGGGCAAAGATAGCCGGTTTATGTCGAAAGACTAGAGAGTTATTTGCGGTGTGGGGTTTATGGTTTCATTCGAAAACTGGAGGGGAATTTGTAAGGTTTATGCCACGGAGGACGAGGAGGATGACTGTGATGGAAGAGGATATGTTTGTGATTGATTGATTAATTC
>NC_051416.1:10878941-10879167 GCF_015228065.2 Penaeus monodon
TAGGTTGCTTCAAGATGAGTTTGTGTGTTGTGTTGCAAAGAGGTGCTGGGTATCATGTAGCAGACGTATGTTATAATATGAGTTTGTTACTGAATCATAGGATTATATTACTACCTAATTGATGATCTTACTATAATTACGATAAAAGAAAGCAGATCGCCCATGGCTTAGGCTTGAGATTTTTTTTTTCTCTCTATAACAGTACATGTCCCCGGAACACAGTCAT
>NC_051416.1:10879214-10879635 GCF_015228065.2 Penaeus monodon
TTCAACACTTTAACTGATTTAACAAACGATCCACGCAGAGGCACATTTCATCACAACAAAATACCACGTTTCTCCCCAACTTTCCGCACAAACAACAACATCTCAGCGTTACTTTAGGAGGTTAATTCCGGTGGGATTACAACACGAAATACTGAAATCCTACCAAAAGGACGCCCGGCTACCCACGAGACCCAGAGATTGTGATTCCCGAAGGAGCATCCGCGAAGCCCCACGAGATGAAGCTGAGGCTGGAGACGCGGCTCTGCATTTGATGGGGAGATCTTCCTTAAGGCCGAGAACTTAAGGGCAGCCTCTCCCGTGTCTCCCAGGATGCAGAGGGTGGGAAAGGGGGGAGGGGGGAGGGGGGGCGCACGCAAGACACTGCAGTAGACTCTCTTTTCGCCGCCGTAATGGGACCGAA
>NC_051416.1:10880364-10880566 GCF_015228065.2 Penaeus monodon
TCGTTTCCTTCTTATTCTTATGCAAGATAAGTTCTAACACTTAAAGACAGTCAATTAAAAGGAAGAACGTTCCCTGAGGACTTTTCCTGCCTCCGTCTCCCAGTCTCCCGCGATGGAGGAGTATGAAACGGAGCCACGCACAAGGGGCGATAGGTTCCTCTCGCCTTTCGATTCCTAACTCTTGTTTTCTCTTTTATTCTGA
>NC_051416.1:10880800-10880891 GCF_015228065.2 Penaeus monodon
CCGCGATGGAGGAGGTTGAAAGGGAGCCACATACAAGGCAGGGTATAGATTCCTCTTTTCTGTCGATGCCGTCTATTCCTAATTGAGTAAC
>NC_051416.1:10881321-10881549 GCF_015228065.2 Penaeus monodon
GTACATATAACCCTAAACAGAACAGAATCCACCCTTTCCATCTGCGCCTCCGTCTCCACCGTTGTCTCTTCACACAATAGTAAATGCTTTATCTCTTGAGAAAGTTAAAACAAGACCCTCCTAAGAGGCCGTCACTCTCGAGATGCAGGAATAAAGGGGTCACACGCATAACAAAGCGCTATATACTTTTTTTTTCCTTTTAATGGAATAAATTTGTTATTGTTATGG
>NC_051416.1:10881772-10882043 GCF_015228065.2 Penaeus monodon
AGTGTTTTATCTTTTCATTCGCTTATTTTTTTCTTCTTTTTTGATATACGGTTTTACTTGAATTGATGGTTTGTTATATTGAAAAAAATGGCTAGTTATTCAAACGACAAAGACGAATTATTGTTGACAAGGAAGGTCCTCTTGAGATTCGAACTAATAGTTTGAATCTCAAAGAAAATTCACCTCCTTGGAGATGTTCACTAAATTCCAAATTCTTTTTAAATACTTTTTCGGAGAATTTTCAGTTAAGCTTGCCTAATAAATGATTTGT
>NC_051416.1:10882196-10882351 GCF_015228065.2 Penaeus monodon
GCAACTGATCAAAACAGAGCCGATAAAGGCCTTAAAAGTGAAAAATTTCAATGCATGTTGATATGGAGTTGCTGGAAAACGCCAATAAACCTCACAAATCCCTTTTAACTGGAGAGAATTAAGGAATTTATTTATAAGAGGCAAATGCTATAAAC
>NC_051416.1:10882625-10882821 GCF_015228065.2 Penaeus monodon
TACAGTCTAGATTTTAGGATATGTATCTAAATAAAAAACAAAAACACAATGTTATGAAAGATCCATATGTTAAAACAAACATACAAGGTCATTATGTTTACACATTTAATATTCAACATCATTAATCATATTTTTATTTAAAGATTTTGTCTTTCACGGATGCCTTTATGTATTAAGCAGCTACAGAATAAAGTTC
>NC_051416.1:10884559-10884716 GCF_015228065.2 Penaeus monodon
ACACAAAAGGAGGATCGACTCTCTACTTGAAGTTATTCTCGAGCCTTCCTTGAGTGCGACTCGGCTCGTGGTGCGTAATCCCTTCTCTTCTTTCATCCTCGTTCGGAAGTTCGGCAGTAAATCCAATTTCGTTCCCTTTGATGCAAATGCTAGGAGA
>NC_051416.1:10885089-10885352 GCF_015228065.2 Penaeus monodon
TACCTTTAGAAGAAAGAAAAAAATTCTCCGAGGACTAATATTTAGCCTTATCTTGCCCCCGCAGGTCAAGTGAAGTGCTATGAGTGTTCCTCCTGGTCCGATCCACTGTGCGATGACCCTTTTAACTTCACCCTTCCCGTTGGGAAAGGGCCACCCACAGCAGAATGCCAAGGATGCTGTGTGAAGCTTGTCCAGCACATCGGGACGCGTGAGTAATGGGGATTTTAAGCATGTCATTTTGTCAATAGGTTTTTCGTGAATTG
>NC_051416.1:10885407-10885575 GCF_015228065.2 Penaeus monodon
AAAAATTTAATCGGTCTTTCTTGTGGTTTTCTTGGTATTGGGTAGTTCCTTTTTTATTCTTTTTCTCTCTCTCTTTATCTTTATTTTTCTTTATTCCTTTTTGTAGTCGCTTTTTCATTTTTTTCGTGCCACTGACGTGTAATGTGTGTGAAAATTTGAATGTTTGCC
>NC_051416.1:10885640-10886312 GCF_015228065.2 Penaeus monodon
TTGATAATATTTTAGTGGATTGTGTGACAACTAATATCGTTTTTCTTTACTTATAAGTCAAGGTATATTGGGATTCATAATTTAAGAGAATATTTGATACCCAATTGCTTTTTTAAATATCATATTTTTAGATTCTAAAATCAGTAAGAAAATAGGGAATTATTTCATAATGACAGAGGCTACAATTAAGACAATCTAGCTTATTTTGCATGTTAATCTGTTCTTCCAAAAAATTGAAATTAATTATCTTCTCAATTTTGTTCAAATAAATAACATTAGTCCCAATATACGTTACTGACAAAAAAATTTGGAATTTGCTCTGCATCTTACCCTTTTTTTGGTAATTGACAATTTTTAATAGCCTTCCAGCATATCTCATTAACCAATAGCACTACAGTTTGTGTTGCTATACACAAACACAACACTCTTTTTATTCTAAATATTATTTTTTAATCTATCTCTAATCTACATCAAGATATGGAACTGCTTGACTCTCCATTACACAAATAAAAAGTAAATCATTATCAAATAGAATACATCAAACAAAATCATACAACATATACAACACTAGAGCTTATCACATAAAAATCCTAGCATGAGTTCATCACAATTCGATTTTCAACAACAGACATATCAGAAAATTGTAGTACTTCAAAGAGCATTTTCGTATGC
>NC_051416.1:10888167-10888533 GCF_015228065.2 Penaeus monodon
CTTCTCCCTCTTATCTTCCATTGCCTCTTTCATACCCTTTACTCACTTTCTCTTTCTTCCTCCTTCCACCTTCTCTTCCCTCCTATCTTCCTGTTCTTATATTCCAATATTCACTTCCACCCCTCTTCCTCCCCTTCTCTTTATCTCCATCTCTTTTCTTTTTCCATCTTCCACTTCTTTTGCTTTCCTCTCTCTCCCTCTGTACTCTACCCTCTCCCCTCTTCCCATCATTCTCCCTCTCTTTCCCAATCACCCTTTCATCCCTCTCTCTTCCTCTCTTCCACCTTTCTTCCCACCTTTTACCCTTCCCTTCTTCCAACTCTCTTTCTTACCCTTCTTCTCATCCCCCCTCTCCTTCTTTCCTTA
>NC_051416.1:10888714-10888824 GCF_015228065.2 Penaeus monodon
ACGCTTCTCAAAAGGAAAATATCACTTACTTGGAACATTCGCTCCGTGTCTTAACGTAATCTCATATTGGCTTTCTTGGCCTGAAGACAAAGGATCGATTTAAATGTTAA
>NC_051416.1:10890005-10890176 GCF_015228065.2 Penaeus monodon
CGCAGACACTTATTCGCTCTGACATTTGGCTCCCTCGTCGCCATCCAGTGAGTGCCAGTTGCTTCCACGCAGTCGCTCTCATTCACAAAACGAAGTCGATGCTGCTGCTACTCACGTCGCCTTTAAAGATCTCGAATTTCCTTGCCGGATGTAAAGTGCATGGGTGAGGGG
>NC_051416.1:10890215-10890305 GCF_015228065.2 Penaeus monodon
AGAGTTGTTAAGGGGAATGGTGGGGTGAAGAGAGGAAGAGAGAAGAGTGGAGGAGAAAGGACGGGAGGAGAAGAAAGATCAAGAAAGAAA
>NC_051416.1:10890676-10890771 GCF_015228065.2 Penaeus monodon
AGGAAAAAGAAAACAGTGCCACACGTGTCAGTCATTGGCCCTTCAAGATCAAAGGATATGAGCCGAGACAGAGGCTGGGCAGAGAGGGTCACGTT
>NC_051416.1:10891695-10892026 GCF_015228065.2 Penaeus monodon
TAACCCCGTACCCTCGCTCTGCTCTCCACTCCCTCGCCCTTTCTGGTTTCTTCAATAGTATCTCCTTCAAGAAATACAGGCACCCAACCCCCTCCTCTCCCCACCTCCTCCCACTCGCCAGCGTCCTTACTCCCCACCCCTACTTTCTGTCCCCCCTCCCTCCCTTTCTCCCTCCAGTCTCCCTTCCCATACCCCCGGTTTCCCCTCCTCCCTCTCTCCAACCCCTCCCCTCTCCTCTACATGATCTCCTCCCTGTACCATACCTCCTCTCCCTCTCTCTCCCTCCCCTTCCTCTCTCTCTCATCCTACACACCCTTCCCCTCTTTTCTTA
>NC_051416.1:10892045-10892184 GCF_015228065.2 Penaeus monodon
TCGGCACCAGCTGAAGTGGCACTTGGCGGAAGATGGGAAGAAGGGAAGGAGAGCGATAGGAAAAGAGGGGGAAGAAGAACAATGGGCAAGGGGTGGGAAGAAGAGGAGGAAAAAATAGATCGGTGGAGGAAGAATGGTG
>NC_051416.1:10892832-10893268 GCF_015228065.2 Penaeus monodon
ACGATTCCCTTTATCTCTCTGCCTCTGTCTGTCTGAGAGATCAATGTTACCAGAACCCAGTGACACCAATTTTCACACAACCGGAATAAAGTCACTGGTCCGAAAGAAGGAGATAGAGAACGGCCGCTTAAGGGAAAGATATAGGGGGGGGGGGTAAGGTACTAGACCTACTGTCTATAGGCCTAACAGAGGGAAGAAATGAATACCATGTAGGCTGGACCGGATCAAGAGAGATTCGACAGAGGAAGAGGGAGGGTATGTTGTGACCTCCAAGAGATGATCAAGGAAGTATCGCCAAGTTGGAAGATGATGATGAGAATGATACTATTTTTGAGAAATTGATCGTTATAATTTTTTTTTTTTTTGGGGGGAGGGGGGATAGATGGTAATTTTAGGAATTGTTTTGATAAGGTAATGATGTTGATTCTTTAGGTAG
>NC_051416.1:10893438-10893941 GCF_015228065.2 Penaeus monodon
TCTATAAAATATAAATAGAGGATGAATAAAAGATAAGTGAAATTGAATAGGCAATTGAAAAATAAATGAAATGAATAAGTAAAAAGAGAACTATGAATTTTAATTTTGATGTCAGTATAAATGTTTTTCGTTATTCTAAGCGTTAGTGATCCTACAGTATATATACATATTTTTCTGCATCTATTGCATTTCTAAGGCTTAATTTTGCAATACATAACAAAAAAATTGTTGCATTGAAATCATGAATAAAACCATTGCCCTATCGGAACTGATACTTATTCTTTAAATATTAGCATACAAAATTATAAGAAAATAATAATTCTATAATTTACTTTTGTTGTTGGGTCTGACTGAGTGTACAAAAGGTTAAGCTTTGTACTGTCTAATGGAATAAATATTTAGAATTATTTGATGATGAAATTGATTGTGAGGCAGAGATATTAAGAGGGGGGACGGGGGGGGGGGAGAGAACGGTAGGAACTAGTGAGGGAGTGGCGACGGAG
>NC_051416.1:10894479-10894684 GCF_015228065.2 Penaeus monodon
ACCCATTATACGAAATTAGCAAATGTAGTTAAATCTCGTAAAGCGATACTTATATAGAAAAGTTTATCTTCAACAAAATTTCATACCGGTGCATGCAATTGCGTTACTGAAGTTACCGGTTTTGTTTCGTAAAGTTATTAATTCTTTTTCATACTGTTGTTCACATTTTTCGTAATGAAGTTTTTTATACAATGTCTAGTTTAAA
>NC_051416.1:10894938-10895304 GCF_015228065.2 Penaeus monodon
GGATCTCTTACGTAACTTTTATATACATCTTGAAAAATCCTACAAGATAAAAATAAGAACAGAAAAAAATAAGAAAACTCACTCCAGTATGTATAACGGTCAGATTTTTTTCCGAAAGAAAAATAGCTAGACTATTTTTTGAAATATGTTCCCATAAACAAGGCGACCGTAAGGGAAGACATAAATTTTATCGGCAGTAAGAATGGGGAAATACGTCAAACTTGATAAATTAGGGGGGTGAGATAAATGGTGTAATATTAAGTGTATTAAAAGTTGAGAAGTGATTTCATGCATTGGCACACACGCGTGTATTTAGAAGTAAAAGTTTTAGGTGTAGTCATGTTCCATGGATATTTATATACACAT
>NC_051416.1:10895496-10895865 GCF_015228065.2 Penaeus monodon
TTCTTTTTCGGCAGAATAATGCGTCTACCGTATGCTCCATCCATATGGTAAAAAATAATACTATTTCTCAAGGAATAAAAATTGTTGAAAGGATTGTGATGATAATCTATGCAAACAATATGTCACCCAACTACATATAAAAATCTAGGAGCACCAAAGTTCAAGTCGATATCGATGATACTATACATGTATTTTAAACATATGAAAAGACAAGTTTGGACAGATCCAAGCATATAAACAGCAAATAAACAGATCTACATACGCAAATGCACATAAACTTTCACATGCCATAGAAACACATACGCAGGTGCAGACGCATACAAGCTTAAACAGAAGATACAGAAATATGTTCTCTCTCTCTCTACCTAC
>NC_051416.1:10896173-10896322 GCF_015228065.2 Penaeus monodon
CAAAAGCCCTTCCTAATACGAAACATTTCCAGGTAAAAGACCCAGGTAAGTGAGCGTGGCCGGATGCCCTACCGGCAGCCTTCTCCGGTGCATTCGCGATCGTATTTTTTTTTTAATCCCTCCCACTGCCATCGCTGAGCAAACACGCT
>NC_051416.1:10898500-10898616 GCF_015228065.2 Penaeus monodon
CACCAATGTCTTCGTGAATTCCCTTGCAAGGTGAGATTAGGTCAAAGTGTGAGCGGAACCAATCGTTATCTAATCCTCTGATTAAACAGGATCATATAATGCAGCCATTAATGCTT
>NC_051416.1:10899098-10899246 GCF_015228065.2 Penaeus monodon
GCTGACTCCTTATTTCACCAATTACACATGTAGTATATCCATCATTACACAACGAAACATCATACTCAAACACATAGTTACTACGCACATGCATGCAAATATGCATAGGAATACAATTATCTGCATGCGTACATTATCGTGACGATGT
>NC_051416.1:10899276-10899362 GCF_015228065.2 Penaeus monodon
ACTACAGTAAGCAATTGCATTATTACCACGTTATTCCAATTTCGTATTTTGCAGGTCAAATACAGATCGATTTTTATCTCTTTTTT
>NC_051416.1:10899882-10900080 GCF_015228065.2 Penaeus monodon
CTGTCAATAATGATAAGATAATTTAAGATCTATCGTAAGAAGAGGCTGGTCACACTCACGCTATCTCACCTCGCATGCCTTTGCTCCGTGTGGGTTCTTTAAGATGGTCGCTTTGTCAATAAGATTTTAAACGATTTCTGAAGTCTTTTTAAGCGTGGGAGTTTGCACGAGTATATAGTCAAATCTGATAAATGTGGA
>NC_051416.1:10900319-10900406 GCF_015228065.2 Penaeus monodon
CCGCAAAAATAAATGGTAAACGTAATATTTTTTTGAAAATCATCTTAAGGATACCATGCAAAAAGCATTTCAACGTATGTGCGTATG
>NC_051416.1:10900505-10900805 GCF_015228065.2 Penaeus monodon
GTTAAAATACAGTGTACTATATGTACTCATTTTGTATGTTTAGGTGTTTAAGAATATTAAGTACTGTATTCTCTGCTAATGTTGATGTGCAATTCTATTTGCATTACTTAAATATGTGTAACATCCTATCCAAAAGAATCTACTTATTCAATATTACATGTGACTCGGTGTTATTCCATGTAAATGTTTAGAATGAACTGACTCTATGCGGTAAATGTGCAATAATGTTCATTGCTGTTTCAGGTATATTGCTTAATCATATGTTCAGAAGTATATGTTCAATGTTGACTTAACATGCTT
>NC_051416.1:10902263-10902389 GCF_015228065.2 Penaeus monodon
TTCCAGTTTTCCCCAATGATGCAAGGCCCTCCCAGTCCGACGCCCGCTGTGTAATCATGCCATGTTTTCAGACCATGTTGTGACCAAGACGTTGCAGAAGAGGAGGGGTAGATTAGACTCCATAAA
>NC_051416.1:10902467-10902825 GCF_015228065.2 Penaeus monodon
ATTATATATATATGTATCACCCCCATTCACCCCCCGTATCACCAGTACGCCGTTACTAATCCATATTGTCTCTTCTCTCTTCTCTCCCCTACAGCCTATGCGTCCATCCGGCGAACGTGCACGGAGAAATTGCAGATCAACCTGTTTATGGTGGATCACGTGTGCATGAGGGAAAGTAGCGGCCAGGGTCACATGTGCTTCTGTAATGAGGACTATTGCAACGCAGCCCCATCCTCCTTCCGACCTTCCCTACCCTGGGCTTCTCTGCTCCTCCCAACTCTGCTGCTCATTCATGCTTCCCTCTTCTCCACCGTGCCTAGATAATATGTGCGCTTCACGCCTCTCTTTTGTTTCGATT
>NC_051416.1:10903015-10903207 GCF_015228065.2 Penaeus monodon
CAAGAACTCCATTTTGTTTTCAGATTTTCTGTTGTTAACGAATGGTCTTTGATTTTATTGTTATCAAATATTGGAGATTCAGTATCTATTCCTTCATTTCTCTATATTTCCCTTTCCCTTTTATGATTCTTCTTCGAATCTAAAGGTTTCGTTCTTTCCCTCTCATGCATTTTTTCGACTTCCTTTTCGTCA
>NC_051416.1:10903497-10904001 GCF_015228065.2 Penaeus monodon
ACTGCTTCCGCTTGCATACTTCGGAGTGCTACCTTTGCATGCTTGGTTAGTCTAACACACAACACAAACAGACTCCTTTTTCCCCTAGGCAGGTTGTGTAAGGGGCGGCACCAAACACCCTGCTTAGTGTACCCAAAAATCACTTGTCAATAATGAAGAATGAGCAGTGTTATTTATTCACTGCTCGAATAAATGGTCTATTCCTCCGAATAGCCATTTTTGGAAATTCCTAATCCTTGCATAAACCTTTACTTTCTTCGTAGTTTGTGGTAGCTAAAGATAATGAAAGTAGAGAAATTATTGATTTCTTTTGATGGTACATTAGTTTTGTTGATTTTTTTTTTACTTCCCTCCCTCCCTCTCATGGTCCTTTCTCCCTCTAGAAACAAAAGACTACCAAGGCTTTCCCTTAAGCATATCGCAAGCACGCTTACCTGTTTTTTTGTACCATTATTTGTGCCTAAATCGCTTCTGCTGCTGTCTCCTCTTTTCCATCAGAGTTTT
>NC_051416.1:10904037-10904343 GCF_015228065.2 Penaeus monodon
ATACCTTATACCTTACACCCCGTGCACTGCTCCTGTGCGTAGTTGGACGTTGTTTAATTGTTGCTAAAGTAAGAACACTTCACCGAACCCTACCCCTCCCCACCCCCCTTGTCCTACCCCCCTTCAAAGAAAATGACGTCACTAACCAAAAAAAATTGTCTAAAAAGAAAAAAAATCCTTAAATCCACGGAACCTTAAAAACCGCCCTTGTTGCACTCACTGCTTTGTTCACTGATATCAGTTGTTCACTTCCGTAAGGTAGAGCGCACTGTTCACCGTATTTCGCAAGTCTCCGTAATGAACGTA
>NC_051416.1:10904372-10904524 GCF_015228065.2 Penaeus monodon
TAGTCTCGTTCTTTTGCACTTGATTACTTAGTGTTCCTTTCCTCCTGGAGTTTCCGCCCCTTTTTAGACTGTCTCTGCGTGTGTCCATGTTTAAGGGCCGATGTTGTACTCCTGTAACCTTAATGTTTGAAACTGATGTAGAACTTTGAGTC
>NC_051416.1:10904556-10904642 GCF_015228065.2 Penaeus monodon
TATCCTGTCCTGTCGTGGGGAAAAATAAATGAAAAAAAAATCAATGGAACGAGGAGGAGATGGTTGTGGACTTTCACTCTTTCTCG
>NC_051416.1:10904661-10906407 GCF_015228065.2 Penaeus monodon
ACCTTACGGGTCTTAAGTCACTCTTGAACTTAGGTTGAAGTCCGATTGGAACTAAAACTCAAAAAAAGTTTTTAGCTCCTTTCTCGGTACTTCAGATCGAGTGTACGTGTAACGAGTCATTACTGCTTACTTTTTTTGTGTTCTTAAATGTAAGATAGATAAGAAAATAAAAAATAAAAAGCATATTACTAAAGAAATCAAAAACTATATAGATATATGGACACGTTTCTTAAAGGCGCGTTGGGTGCATTTGCAGTCGTAGTTTTACCACGTACAGGACTTTTTTGTTCTTTTTTGGCTCTAAATGTAGAGGTAAACATATGTTAATTTTTAGTCCAGGAGGCCACCGTTAGCCCTGGCCTCCACTAAGGACGTAAGACTGCAACAATGTTTATCACTTTGTCTAGCATAAGTTTCAGGAGTTAAGGCTTGTCAAGCGCGTGCCCTACGACTCGATATCTTTCATTTTATATATATTCATTATTTGTTTTCTCTCGAGAGAGGGGGTGCCAAGCGGTGCCACACTTCTCCCCAATCCCCAGTCTCCCAGGTTCTGATACCTATTGTGATAACCAAGCGTTGACGAAATGTAGTGCGTAGGCATCACTTTGTTGAAGGAACAAATAGACGGTTCGGTGTAGACTAGAACACAGCGAGTTGGCCAGAAGCTGTTCATATTTTTCGCTGGCCAACGGCTGGTCTCTCTTTAACTTTTCTGTTTTTTCCTTTTGTCATTTTTTGATCACATATCTTTTGTCGAGAGGCTGTCTGCCCTCACGCCTAGTATAATGCCAACTGTTATTAATGATTAAGAGTTGAATCTGTTTTGTTATATGGATTTACTATATAAGTTTGTTTTTTGGACCTGTAGATCTTTATTATCTATTGAATGGTTCAAGTGTGGCTTAGTCTTATTAATCTTGTAATGATAGTATTGTTATTATTCTAGACCGCCCGTATTTCCTAAGCCTATTTCTGAATACTCTCAATACTCACAAATACACAACCTAGCCTGTAGTTAGTAAGAAACCTATTTAGATATCATTTTAAGAACGCCACTGACTGTCCAATTACCTGTTCCCGCTTCCCATGACGTCAGTGATATCTCGTCCAATCACTTATCCCATCTCCCATGACGTCAGCAATCTCTCGTCCAATCACTTGTCCCATCTCCCATGACGTCAGCAATCTCTCGTCCAATCACTTGTCCCAACTTCCCATGACGTCACTAATTCTCTCGTCCAATAAACATGCCCCGCTTGTTACGACGTCTGCGGCATGTTTAACCCAACCAGGAGAAAGTTTTTTATTTGCACATATCACACACACTAACCGGAAAGGAGATCCTATGGGGCTGCCGACGAATTCCTTTGACCGGCTCAAACAAGACGTGGTGTAGTCCTTTTCTCTTCACACTGTAGCCGCTAGATTACCAACAGGAGTGAGAAGAAAAGGAATGCAAAACATGTGGCTGTCGGATTTTACTTTTCCCCATATACATGTCGTCCACACACAAGAGGACAGTATTTGCGGCGGCTTCGGTACAGCCGGGTGCTGGACGGGGGCCAGCGCTAATATATTGCCACTATAATCATAATAAAAAAAAGTTCTTTGATAAAAAAAAAAGTGATAAAAAGAAAAAAAGAGTGAATTCAGTGTCGACGAGTGCTTCAAGACAACTGCAAGCATCATCTGAAGAAGATCGTCAGTGTCAAGAAAGAAATTTCAAGCAAAAAAAATCGTTTG
>NC_051416.1:10906434-10906519 GCF_015228065.2 Penaeus monodon
GTGGCAATATATATATGTGGACGGAAAAAAAGTGTGATTGAAAAAAAAAAAAGTTTCAGACATACGTGAGGCAAGTATGTCCGTG
>NC_051416.1:10906681-10907135 GCF_015228065.2 Penaeus monodon
GAGAGCGCGCACACACACGCACGATCACGCAAACACGTAAAAAGGAAACCAACGAAACCCACGCACTTCTTATCCCTTGGCAACGAAGCTCCTGAAGCCACGGGGAGACCACACGAGGAGGACCTTCTCCTGCAATCCCTGGATCCTACACGCTGTATCCCACGACGCAGCGAATGCACCATCTCCCTTCATCATCTCTCCTGCCGATGCTGATGCTGGGATGCCTCCTGTTCCTCCTTCGTCAGCAACTCCTTCAGCATCCTCGAGACGTAGCGGAGGCCGAGCGGAGGTCCTGCATCGGCGGAGACTGCGGCTGGACTCTCAAGGTTTTTTTTCCCCTCGTTCTTTTTTTAGTCTTAATCTAAGTGTTCCGAAAGGCAAGGCGGAGTAACCGTCCGGGAGGGACTCGTGCTGGCAGCTGCGTCGGGCTTTGTCGAGTGATGTTCCAGGCTTT
>NC_051416.1:10908588-10909251 GCF_015228065.2 Penaeus monodon
GAGTAGATAAGAAATGTAATACTTAGGACCACTTACAGTCATCATGATCATTTATGGTAAATTCATTACCTAGTTCACAAAGAAGACTCGATCAAAATCCTAACGGGATGGTTACAAAGGCTTGCCTAGTCGTAACAGCGATTTTCCTGCACCTACCGAGATACAGTGGTAACTTGAAGTAATATCATATCATTGTAATAAGTGCACTACGAGACCTTTATACACTACAAAAATTCGAGATTCAAGAGAGGAATCAGTCATTTTAACGCCCCAATATCCACTATAATACTTTATCTAACAGGGGAGAAATATGAGCCAAATATATCTATCTCTCAGACTTGTTCTTAAAGCTTCAAGAGTCAGCATCAGCCATGAGACATTGATTCTTGTTTATAGGTGCGACAAGAACGAAAATCGCTGTTACTGTTATTGTTGCATGACTTAAGTTCATCTTCTCACTCGGGAGATCTCAAGATTTCTCCTTCTCAGCCCAGGCTTGATAAACAGCTGGGTTTCACCTGTTCGTATTGCGTCATGTACGACTGAAGCTTATTTTGCAGTCATACGAACACCACCGGAGTCAAGGGAATCTAAGGAGGAAATGGGTTTAATGAAAACGAGTATATTGCTTTTTCAACTAATTACCATTTTCTTCGCCCGATG
>NC_051416.1:10914327-10914646 GCF_015228065.2 Penaeus monodon
CATAAGTACGGATGTCATCCCTGTCGCCGGTGCCAAGAATCATAATAGCAAACCAGCTGATTATCAGCTCCTTCACATCGACCAAGGTCCTTCACTGCCTCTAATTAATAATCTACAGTGGTACCTGAACTGAGGAATGTATAATTAAAAGTCTTATTGCCTGTTCTATGTCTTTTGTAACTGAATAAATCGTGTATTGGTGTGCATTTCAGTATTACATTGAATATCTTGTATACAAACATAGTATCTCAAGACTTGTTCGAGAAGCACCGATATTTCTACTAATTAGTGAAATACTGGAATAATGCTATTCCGTTCG
>NC_051416.1:10915229-10915293 GCF_015228065.2 Penaeus monodon
AATTCTGAAACCCCCCGACATCCAACCACATTACAAAAATCCTATCAACTGATACACGATCGCT
>NC_051416.1:10915322-10915460 GCF_015228065.2 Penaeus monodon
GCGATAAAGCGATATGAAATAGGCAGTTCTTATCGCAATTGAATAACGTCAAAGCCTCTGCCGTTTTTTTGTCTCCATTCAACGTGATGTTTATTGAAACTCCTTACCTGCCTAATAACTCGCGAACACGAACCCTCA
>NC_051416.1:10916690-10917216 GCF_015228065.2 Penaeus monodon
AATCTCTAACTTTCCAAACTTTTTTGCCATCAATTATATATCGGAGCGTTCCTGATTTTCGGCGTCCCAAAGGATTTCCCAATTAATTAAAGTATTTACGCATCCATTCCATTTTCGCGCTAATAATTTCAACGAATAATTATTTTAGAACTAATACTAATCGACGAGGCCATCCACAGCGATAACGAGCTACTCGGTAATTCCCGTTCTAAAAGAACACTACGACCGCCAACCAAGTAACTGTTTATTTAATCTCTAATAAACGCGTAATTTAAAGAGGATTAAACACGAAAAGAGAGATTAGTACGATTTATAATTCCCATTTCGCTACTAATCATTTATACGCTCGTTCCCCATTTGTCCCGAGCCCAAAACCAAACTAATTGAGGAGCGTGTCTGGACTTCGGCCGAATGCGCCGCTGCGATTGTGTTTTTGTTTTGTTTTCGTCCCATTTTGATATCGTATTATCGTTATTATCGTCGCTATTACTCAGAGCAATTCTTCGTCTTTTCTTTTCTTTTTCCG
>NC_051416.1:10917243-10917859 GCF_015228065.2 Penaeus monodon
GCCTTTGTGTGTGTTTTAAGAGCTAAGAGGATTGCAGGGCAGGAAGGCCACGCTTGCAGAAAATCAATATGGGTCTCCGCAGTGCTGCTGGGCTGAAGGAGTTGCCGGATGCCGCTAGCTCGTGCCGATGCCATCCCATACCAACTCCAACCTCGCTTCCTGAACCCCTTCCAACCCCACCCCAACCTCCTCTTTCTCCTCGGACTCTCTTCCGCCCCCCGCCCCCCTCGTCTCGAACCTCCAAAAACCTCCCATGTCTAGATCCCCTTCTGACCCGCTTCTTCTTCGCACTCTCCATCTAACCCTTCCTCTCCCATGTGTCAATTTCAACCCTGCTCCCTCCCCTTTCGAACCTCTGCCCTTCCCATGGCCCTTTCCAACCCTTCTCCTCCCTGTCTCCCTTTCCAAACCACCCTCCTTGCATCATCTTGTACTCCCTTTCAACCCTCCCTCCCTCTTGGAATTTATTCCTTGCTCCCCTCCTCCTCGAATTCCTTCTTCCCATCCCTGACTCCACCTAACCCCCCCCATCCCAGTCCCCCTTCCAACCTACCTCCCGAAACCCCTCCCTGTCCCCTCCCCCCCCCTCTCAAACCCCCAACCAGCAGCTGTGTGT
>NC_051416.1:10917943-10918816 GCF_015228065.2 Penaeus monodon
GGGGGGCAGGGATGACAACACACAAACCTGGCTTAATTGTTTCTTAACTAGTGACACATTTTCCTACGTGTTCATAAGCTGTCGTTGAAGTGTAAAGCAAATTTGCATGTCATTTCTCTCGTGTAAGAGAAAAGAAAACGGTCTTTTTATATTTCATTGCTGTAAATGGGAAGATACCGGATTGAGGTTTCAAATTTCGGGGAGGGAAATAGATTTCTTTTTTAAATCCAGGTAATAATATGGTGATTAGAATAATTAGATGATTCAGCAGATATGAAATGGTTTTGTTAATGGCCTCATTTACATTTTATTATTATTTTTACTGTTGTTGACGGAAAGAAAATAGATTGCGGTTTAAATCTTCAGAGAGAGAAAAATATTGTATATAAAACTCCAGATAGTTATGTTATCACATTTTTCAAATGATTCAGATTAAAGAAAAGGCCAAATGCTAGAATATAGCATATATTTTTTCAAAGGGAATATGTATGATTAATCAACTACAAAGAGTCAGGAGAAATGTCATAACAGATTCCAGAATCTAAACTGCGAGAAATGAAATTACGTTTTCTGTGTTAAAAATATTGCAAAATTTCAAAAGTAACTCGAAATTCGGTAAGTGACAGGAAAAAAAGTATGTATTTCGCGGTTAAAAGCATCATGGTAAGTGGTGTCATGTCCAAAATCTCCCGTTTTCTATTTTCGCGTCTGTTTCTGTAAGGGGCTTCTGAACGATATATGAACGATATATGAATGAGTATTGTTGTTCATTATTGTTCGTAATTGCATCCTTACTAATTAGGTTTTTTCGACAGAGGTGTAATAACAAAACGATAATTACACTTTACGTATTCTTTTTTATCATTCATCCCC
>NC_051416.1:10918940-10919110 GCF_015228065.2 Penaeus monodon
CATGTATTATAGTTGGAGTAGAGGTTAAAAAAAATCGCTGTTATCGGCGAAAACATTTTAATATGGGTACTCTGTGTCGAGGAATTGCAGCTGTTTTTTTATGCAACTCTGACCTCAACTTCAAGAGGTTCAGGCGCCAAAACCCGGGAGTGAATATGTTTCCTTTCCTT
>NC_051416.1:10919233-10919467 GCF_015228065.2 Penaeus monodon
TCCCTTTCCCGCCAGAAATCACTGAAATCCTAATGAAAGTGGATGATAACTTTATAAAATTCACTCTCCTCACACCTCACCCCCCCCCCCCCTTTCCCCTCACCTTTAGGCCCAAATCCCCACAAGTTTAGCATAAGCCGATCGCTGGTTCAAACTTTGCTCTCTCACTCCCCCTCTTCATCCCAACTTTTTATTTTTCGGAATGACGTATTTTCCTATTATGTGATCGGGACG
>NC_051416.1:10919661-10920139 GCF_015228065.2 Penaeus monodon
ATATTATTGTTTTTAATTTTATCTCGAGTGTGATTGGTCGAACGTTTCTACGCGTATCAGAATACTGTTCGCTGATTGGCCAAGATCAGAACAACTGACACTGCAATTTTTCCCCTTTAAACATCACAATTACAAGGTCTTTCCGCTAGTGTAAATCGTTCGGTGCATTGCCCTTACATTTTACTTTACAATTAGCTCAGGTTTCGAACGTTAGGCTTACTCTATGGAAAAATTTAAAGTAGATTTTATTAATCCGTGACTGATATTTCTACCACAAGCCCCGCCTACACGATCTTGCCCATTGGTGATCCATACAATACCTAGCACGGAATGATAAGCCTCAAAGGTATCTATAGAAAGGCGAAAATTGGTTACATGCAACCTATCCGCTTATCAGATAGGTTGCACTATCCTCCCCCCCCCCCCCAGAATCAACACAAATACGGTCCGTTTGATTGAACCGGTGGGCGGAGTTAAA
>NC_051416.1:10920423-10920497 GCF_015228065.2 Penaeus monodon
AACATTTGATAGATTCCGTGGTATTTTTTCATTAAGAGTCACAGCCTGAAGCATGGTTTAATTTTTCACAAAGT
>NC_051416.1:10920758-10921128 GCF_015228065.2 Penaeus monodon
CTTTTGCTTTCTGTTCCTATATCTCTATTGATTCATCGATACACGTAAAGGATTAGAGTGAGATGAATGCGAGTATTTCATCTTCTTACTTCATGAAACATTCATAGAAACTGATATACATTAAAGTAATCCTTCTTACGGTGAAAAAGATAAGGAAAAAAAATCAAGACTTCTTTCGGGACAGCATAAAACTCGCGGAAGATTACGACTTGACTTCATTCCCGGGTTTTTAATTAGAAATAATTTTCGTTAGTTCACGCAATAGCACTGGAATGACAGAAGCAGTTCCCACAGTTTAGAGGCTAATGGTGCACGAGGCAATGGCTAAACGAGGTTTAGAACTGCTTGACGGGAGGTTCTCGGAGCCTAC
>NC_051416.1:10921569-10921886 GCF_015228065.2 Penaeus monodon
TTTTATCTTAGGATTCACAACGATGAAGAATCCCGAAGCCGACCACTAATCCGGATCACTAGAAGATCAACATTGCCATCACAATCCGTCTGTAACTTTGGGCACAATCCGGCTGGTAAACAAATAAACGCGAGTAAATACTGTAAATACTGAAATAGCGATTCCCTTTGCCTTCCGGTGGTGTCAAACTGCAACTGTGCTGAGAAGTTTTTGAATTAAGGTTGCCATATTGTTACATAATGTATTTCTATTGTAATCTTGTATCCTTGTTAATATAATGCCATTTTATGCTGGTACTTTCTTTATGTATTTGATGT
>NC_051416.1:10923310-10923565 GCF_015228065.2 Penaeus monodon
TTTGTAACTAGCCAAGAGTTTACCTCAAAAGTAAGTGAAGTTTCTGATGAATCTCTGTAATGTTGTCATGCTCAGTTACCGCAGCAAGATTTCGCTCTGCATGATGCTTAACTTTTCCCATTTGTTTTCACCGTTTTCTGCTGGGGGAAACTATACCATTTTTTTCCGAGCCGAGAAAAAAATCGTATAAGACGTAGTTGCTAGACTTTCTTTGGATACGTGATATTAAAAGAAAACGTGTTATACGTTTTTCTT
>NC_051416.1:10923582-10923952 GCF_015228065.2 Penaeus monodon
GATGTTTCAAAGTGTTCATTCCCAGTGTCATGGTATAGGAATCCCCCCACCCCCACAAATTAGCAAGATATGCAAGATTCGTATTGAACAGTGCATCTTGCTGGGCGTTCGCTCGTGCCTAATCCCCAGGTACGCGGACGTGACGTCTTTCTTCGAGCGTAGGCCTACCTGAGCAGCCGGAAGCCCCGTGCTCTCTGTCAGCTGTTGTGTTACTTTGCATCGGCGTCGTTGAAAGCAGAAAGAACAAGGGAGTCAGAAGTGATGACTAGTGTGTGTGGTGTAGACGGTAGTGTTTCACCCTCTCTGTCCGAGATATTTACACGTAACACCCAGTCTACTGTATTCTGGCTATTATCTCCAAAGACTGTGT
>NC_051416.1:10924899-10925145 GCF_015228065.2 Penaeus monodon
TTCGTTCCTAAAGGACCAGCAGTAGTTAGTCGCTAATCCATAGAACTACCACTCTTGTAACTCACAGATTGAAGGTTGCGCATTGTCTAGCAGACAGCAGTGTGAGTTGTTGATCTCGTGTGTGTAGTAGAAGAGCTATTCCCTTTTGGTACGATAGCATTTTAGTACATTTTAGTACAATTGTGAGTGGTATTCATGTACTGTTTTTACGAGGGGTGTTTCAAAGGGTACATTAATGAAGTAATG
>NC_051416.1:10925202-10925419 GCF_015228065.2 Penaeus monodon
GCAAGAATTATTGCATCCTGGCGCTGCACTCTGAGGACCCGCAAATGCATTCGCTTATAAATCGATAATGGTGAATGTTAGAGTACAAATAGAATTGACTGAGACTAAATAATGGATACTGTAGAATTTAAAGAAAAAAATATAAAATACAAATCTATATACGTTTATAGACCTTTACAAGATATTTCAATAAGTTCAAGTTAAGTCCTCTCCCCCT
>NC_051416.1:10925456-10925630 GCF_015228065.2 Penaeus monodon
TCCCTCCCCAAACATGAAAAATATAGCCTGAAAATTAAATTTCTAAAATTTAAAATAAAAATGAAAGCCCCAACACAGCAGCCATGTATTATACACAGACAAGGCCCCTCAGAGTCACAGTGAGAGGTCGTGTGAGATTAACTAGTATTCCTTTTCCCTCTAGAGTACGCGTGT
>NC_051416.1:10925665-10925940 GCF_015228065.2 Penaeus monodon
GTGCCTTCAGGAGCACCTCTCTCCCCCAATCTCCCCCCCCTCCTCCTGCGTCAGCCGCTACAGTAGCCTCCGTGAGTCAGTCTCCCTAGCAAGAGCAGGCTGCCCTCAGCGGTGAACCCACGTTGAGCCCGGAGTGACCACCGCTGAACTTGCCTGCTGTGGGAGGGGAAAAAATGTTTATGCCAAAAAATAAGAGAGGACACCGTTTTTCATACAAATATTTTTTCATATTATTATTTTTTTCATTCTTTCCCTTTTCTCTCAGCTAAATCCGA
>NC_051416.1:10925977-10926447 GCF_015228065.2 Penaeus monodon
CTATTCCTCCCTTTGATTTAATTGCTTTTTCGACACCGAAAGTAGTGGAATGAAATATCTTTTGATTTCCTGTTTTCTTCACGTATTTTTTCTCTCCTTGTCTTTATCTATGACATTGTACTTCCATCTAACTTTTCTAACTCTCAGAGCTATGAGCATGCCCTCCTTTTTATCATTACTATTACCATATCTATTCCACTGAACTGCAAATGATAATAGCCATCAGAGAACACCGAAATGCATGTTGACTTGTTAAAAAAATATATATGCGTTTTCTAGGTCTTACAACCATCCTTGTACACATTATAATACTGATAACACGATTAACATCTGAGTCCCTAACCCTGGAGCGGTTTCTTGTTGCCTGTGACCCTCTGCTTTGCGCTCAATCCCTTTGCGTAGATGCGTGTGAATCCTCGCTGTCCCTGGCGCTTCTCACCTCCCGTGTTTTCCTACATTCCATTTCACAG
>NC_051416.1:10926979-10927225 GCF_015228065.2 Penaeus monodon
GGGGTAAATACTGCCTTCTCCACATACTTTCGTTATCACCATCACTTCTGAAGCACGTTCCATTTTTTCAACAGAAAAAAATAATCTTCCATCTTTTGTTTTCTTTCTAGGGATTGCCTTCTGAACACAACTTTTTATCACTAGATTTTTATACACATTTAATCACTAACATTTTCACCCACCTTGTGCGTGTGTATGTACGTGTGTGCACAACTTCAAAAACAAATTGTGTTGTTATCCTCACGT
>NC_051416.1:10927970-10928212 GCF_015228065.2 Penaeus monodon
AATATCTATTTCATTGTAGTTCATTTGAAAATTTCAATAAGCTCTCATTAATCACTATTTCATATTGCAAATATCAACATTTCTACTTATTTCAGGTGCTGTATGGGATTTTTCTGATATCATTATCAGTGTGTGAGTTTTATAACTGTATTAATAATTGCATTCTCATTGATCATATATTTGCCGTTCTTTAAATTGCAACGGATATTGCCATTATCATTGTCAAAATAAAAGAATGTGTG
>NC_051416.1:10928319-10929272 GCF_015228065.2 Penaeus monodon
TCACTTACACATCCTTTACAGAGAAAAGAAATTATGTATATAGTTGCTTAAAAACAAACAATCATACAAATACTTATATTTTTCTTATACATAAATCGTTTTTATATCAAGTTTAGTTTTCCTGCCTTACAACCTCCAGTTTGTCGCTTGTATTTCAAACCATATTTTTCTAATTTTCCTAAAACAAAACGACTGCTTCTCTGCATGCAATTTTGACAATAGTCTTTACTTGTCATATTAGATCTAATGAGATTTTGTACAGAAATGAGAATAAGAGCAGAGTCGCTATTGGTATTGCGCCATGTGTGTTAGCTTTCCTCATAAAGATTAATTCATTATCTTACTTCAGTTTTAGAAAGTTTGAGATGAATAGTAGCAGTTCTTTGCGCTTGCACTAATTAAAGATATAGATGTTCATGATCTCTTTGTAACTCAATATTATTATTTCTTTAGTCTTGTTTTGATATGTCGAGTGTTTGGCGAACAAAGCAAACAATCTTCTATTAAAGAAAATTAAAGAAAACGTTTTTTTACCCTGGTTTTTACTCTTGTTTATGTTAAAATTCCCGTTTTCTCTGTTTGATTTAAGTTACCATGGTAAGTCTTTAGACCAACATTCAATAATTCCATTTTTTTAGGAAGTTATCGACATTTCGTTGTTACAGAAGAAGCATCCCATTTGACTGTCTTCAACTGTCCTGTCATTCATAACAAGGTTTTAGTTGACGATGGATTTTTCTTGCAAGTTTCTTTCCTCTGTCTTTATGTTGTTGTTATGCCGTTATCTTGAATCACTCTATTTGTAACGCTATGCGCCTAACGCAGTCCAAATTATAACCATTTTCCCTTTTCGTTTCCATCTGTGTGTCATAAACTATTTTTTCTTTCGTTTCTTTGGACCTTTAACAAGAAAAGAAGATTTTTTTTTTTTTCTAAACTTCTCTCCTCTTTAC
>NC_051416.1:10929299-10929628 GCF_015228065.2 Penaeus monodon
CCTGATCATCCAGTGTTTCTTCGCCACCTGTTCTACGCAGAATGTTCTTCTCTGTGCCCTAATACATGTTCTCTTCCTCTGCAGTGGTCCGCTCCAGGGCGGGGGTCAGTGCTCCCCAACCCCCCCTACCGTCCTGCCTTCAGAACTATTCCCAACAATAATCTTCAACAAAGCTAAGAAAACCCGCTCTAATGGTAACACATATGAACAATGTTCATGAACGTTCCGATTAAGCGCTGAGTAGGTGTGTGTGTCATGAGTGATGCCCACGGACGACCTTCAATGTCATGAGGCGCTTCTGACGACTATGGTTCATGAACTTTCTTCTC
>NC_051416.1:10929658-10931311 GCF_015228065.2 Penaeus monodon
GGACACGTGTGAATTATTTTTTTCCTTGGATATGCATCTGAGCATCACCTGATTTTCTCTCTCATAAGCCTCAGCACTGAATAGCAAGTACGTTCTTCGCAGAATAAGGCTATGAGTGATTAAAAAAAAAAAGTACTTTATACATATGCTGAAATCCTTATTTTTTCTTGTGTAAGATTTTTTGCCGTTGTTGTTGTTATTGCTTATTGATTAATCACAAGATGCACTGGGACAAAAATGTCTTTAATGACGTAAATATTCGTGAAGTCAAAATGTATTCATTTTCCACTTATTCTTTACTCACGCCCCACACTTTCCCCGACAGATTCATTCACCGGGACACCAATCTGAAGGGGAAGGACACCAGCTTTCCGTGCCTGGGGAGGAAGCACGCGACGTCACTGTGGCAGGACGTACGTAGGGAGGAAGGACGGGGCGCCCTTAGCCTTCTGTCTGCCGAGCTTATCACACACGGGTGGAATTGGACACAGCGCCGTCTGCGAGCCCACGCATTTTAGAAGAGTTATTCCGGGAAGAAATCGGGACTAGTTATGAGGGATGAGAGAAAATGGGAACGAGTTTTCGAGCATAGACAATAATATTGTAATGACATTTTTTTATGTCAGTGGTTCAAGGACGAGAAACGGGACAACTATGAACCCCCCAAAAAAGACTCGGGATAGATGATGTTTTTAGACGAGAACAAGGAGTGATGAAGACCGTGATTTTCTTATTTTTATCAAAGAATTGTTATATTAATTCTAGTGTGTAAATATTCTCAACGTAAGATTTGCTTGTGGCAATGTTTGTTAGGATGGTTAGTTTTAATGGTTACTGAAACTGTTTCAGAATTTGTTTTACTTTCCCTCATTTCACACGATAGACACAACGGAAATCCTAGTGTACAGTTATTACCAAAAAAAATTACATGTTAGATTTTGAATAATTCATTTTCTTTTGCTGGAACGTGAGAGCTTTTCATTAGCGAAGTAAAACAGCCACAGATTTGATGTGTTGCCCGAGATGCCAATGCGTAAACAGGCAAAAATATGTCGTTGACTCTTTTTAATGTACTGTACATATCTAGCGACAGTGTGTAAACCTGGCGATTTTTTTCGAAAAAAAATATGATCTTTTTTAAAAATACTGTAGGTAACGTTTCAAATAGGTGCTATTGTTTATTTTGTATGCAGTGAGAGGGAACTTGAATGAACCAACCCGCTAAAGGTAACGTAAAACTGCTACAAGTGATTCTGTCTTTTTATATAATGTCTACTGAATTGTATTTATATACTCCACTTGTATTATGGTTACACGATTGTCATTATGCAATGATCTACTCAAATTAATTGGCTTTCACACACCAGATCCACCCTCCGTCCATCTTTTAGCATTTACAGCGCATTTTTCTCCAGGTTATTGCACTTGTCATTGTTGGAATCATGACGTCATAGATATGATTAATTGTGACGTCACCTTAAATAGTGACGTCACCATCCTGCAGCGCTGCCAGATGTAAGCATGGACAGAGGTGTGTGATATCCTTCACTCTGAAAGATGATTTATATTATTGTATTAAGCTTTTTTGAACGCACCTCGAGTGTCTATAGGTTTCCTGACGCTCGCCATTGTTAACGAGAAAAAATAATAAAT
>NC_051416.1:10931353-10931790 GCF_015228065.2 Penaeus monodon
TTGTGAAAATGATAAAAAGTTGCGTACTGATGCATGAGCCGTGACAGGTAGAGTGTATGCCATAGATATCATTGCCGCAGTTGAGAATATATTCCAGTTTCTCCCTCCAGTTTCATGATATAACCATTATACTGAGATTCGACGCAGTTAAAAGTCGTGTTAAAGTCACCAAGAGTCTGTTTTTTACCTAAATGTGTGAATTATTATGAATGAGTTTGTCACTGCTGAAGGTCGTATGGAGAAGAAAAACAAAAGTGACACGTATTGTGTCACTGTAACCGTATTTTACTGTAACTTTAAGCAAGTGGCCGTAATCAAATAAGAGATATGACTTACAGTGATAGGCTCATTTTTAACCGTCTTAGGTATATAGGCCTACTCTCTGTATTGGAGATGTGTGACTATTATAAACTACGCGGTCATTAACCATGTTTTGT
>NC_051416.1:10931832-10931905 GCF_015228065.2 Penaeus monodon
GAGTTAACCATTCCTATATTTGTCTGCATTCCCTTAGCATGAGGGTCGAGCTGAGCGCTGAAGCGTCCTTTTT
>NC_051416.1:10932136-10932386 GCF_015228065.2 Penaeus monodon
GACACACCCAAACACACACCCGATTTAGCATGGACCTCGACATCTTCAAAAAAAAAAATAAGAAAAAGGAATACGGGACGACTTCAAACTAACCACAACCTGTAGCCGATTCGCTTACATATACCCGCCCGCATTATGCAACCTATAACCGAAGCCTTATAAAGGGAACTATGTTTATAACGAATTCTTAATGCGATAGTGGGACCCGAGTCTTAACCCCCCTTTATTAATATCTCTCGGTCGCTTTACG
>NC_051416.1:10932414-10932520 GCF_015228065.2 Penaeus monodon
CATCTACCTTTTTGTGTTTATTACATATTTTCTATCCTGTTGTTGATACTAACGATTATGTTTTGGATTTTTTAATATTCATAGTAACTGCCCATAAACTTCCCTC
>NC_051416.1:10932561-10932737 GCF_015228065.2 Penaeus monodon
CTGCAACCCAAAGCCGCGGTTTATACGAGTGTTTGTTCTTTCTTAAGAAAATATATTCAAAGAAACTAAGAAAATAATCCAGACTTTTTTTTATAATATCGGTCAAAGTACATTTTGTATTATTATTAATATTTCTCTAATTTTTTATATAAAATGATGTCTCATTTTTACAGCAG
>NC_051416.1:10932832-10933331 GCF_015228065.2 Penaeus monodon
ATCCTAACGCGAAGATAACAATAAACCTTCAAATGGCCATTTTTTTTGTTCTGGGAAAACACGACTTACACTTTGAAGCAGCATCAAAATAACGTCAAAATCAAAGTCTAAATGGCTTCTCGTATGTCATGATTTAGTGATTTGGGATCTTTTGGGATTTGAAATAGAAGAGGGAAAGGAGATGAAGAAGAAAGACATAAAAAAATTAGTAAATATAGAATTATTAAAAAGTATTGACATCCAACGCGATTCGACGACAACAAAAACAAACGAACCCAATGAAGACAAAAACAGGAAAAGACGAATAAAAAATGAGAGTAACTAAACAAGTAAAAACAAAAATAATAACGACCTACCAACAACGAATTTGACATCCTTTAAGTATCCTGACATCAGCACCTCAGCATCCGGAAGGAGGAGGCAAGGGCACTGCAGCCGGAAGAGAAAAGTTTCTCCTCGAAATCCTAAGCTCTTTTGACTTGACAGGTTGCTTCCCCCC
>NC_051416.1:10933425-10933705 GCF_015228065.2 Penaeus monodon
AGAACATGCAGATGATTTTTGTTTGTTTCTGTATACCTTTCTGCATCTACTACTACGAAATGCCATAATGCCGTATATGAACTTAAAAAAAAGAAACGGAATTAGCAGCAATTGTAAAAAGAAGTCATATGCATATATATTCCGAGGATATTACCGTTCCGACGGTGTTTTAAAAGGGATTCTTTCACAAGTTGGGCAAACCCATTCAGCAAAACGTAGGGAAGAATATACACACAAACATTATCGATTAGATATCGAAAAAAAGCCTTATAGATAGAAA
>NC_051416.1:10933734-10934215 GCF_015228065.2 Penaeus monodon
ATTAGTCCAATTTCATGATGTAGATGAAGTCTTGTCGAGACATTCCTTCTTTAGCGAAGGGAGTTTGAACATTAATAAAAGGAAAAACAAATACAGAAAGAATTCAAACGAAAAAAAAGTCCTTTTTGTACCATGAGGGTGACGCCCCACGTGGAAGGCTGAGGTAATGGGAGGCTCTCTACAGCTTTGGATTTATTGACCTCCTCTAGTGCTTATTAAATAAGCAACGCATTACCAATATTATCATTGTTGATCATTCTGCTTTGTAATTTTAATAAATTTTTATATACTTAGTGCAAACTTGTGTGTTTTCCATATCCTCTTTCCATCGATTGTAAATTCTTCTTGTACCATGAAGGGACGAAAATATTAATGGCATTTTGACTAAGAGAAGTGAAAAGAAAATTATATTTCAATAAATAGGAAGATCCTAAAATTGATGATATTGATGACGATATGTTTCCAAGAACAATAGATTTGT
>NC_051416.1:10941531-10941620 GCF_015228065.2 Penaeus monodon
AACATGATACGCAACCATACGTTACCGTTTTTTATCAGTGTCAAGGGCTCTCAGAGAAAACGTGTTTTTTGAGGATTAACTATATTGTA
>NC_051416.1:10946719-10947074 GCF_015228065.2 Penaeus monodon
ATTACTCTTGCAATATATCCACAGAAAGTGACTCTTACAAATATTTAACTAAGGTCTAAAGTGCATGATGTTTTCAAGGGTTGAGAAAGAGTGCTAGATGGCCTGGTCTTTATTCAAATACCAGGGACTGAAAGGGTTTATGTTTAGGTCCTGCCAGAACCTACGAAAAGTTTGAACCACTGATCCTGAGAGACGGACGTTTTACAATTGTAGAAATGTTATTGTTTATCCTGTAAATTTATTTGTTTTCTTTGATCGTAAATACTAGTGTTTGTGCAGCGGAGACTGTTACAGTTCTTGTTTTCGTTTATGAATAGGTGTTTGTAATGAAACACACGAACTCGCGTGTATACAT
>NC_051416.1:10950797-10951099 GCF_015228065.2 Penaeus monodon
CCCTCTTGGTAAACTATACGAAAGACTGGAAGGAAGCGCGGGGGGGGAGGGGGGGGGCACAAATAGACGAAGATCAAGAGGGGCCGTGAGGGGGGGGGGCGGCAACAGCTGCAATGTCGAGCAAAGAATTCCATTACGTAAATGGAACATTCCAGACGTACTCGGTAGCCTCCAATTGACTCGGCTCAAGGACCGTAGAAGGCAACACTCAAAGCTTCACACATTTCATTCCAAATTCAAACATTTTTATGCAGAAGAATTGCTGTAGTTTGGAAATCTATTTTTAGGCTTTAGTAATTCTA
>NC_051416.1:10951136-10951837 GCF_015228065.2 Penaeus monodon
CTCTTAATTTTTCATCTCTTTCAGTATTACAATTACTTGGAATATTATCTTATTTTTCTTCTGTGATGAATAATCGATAATAACTGATCTAATTTTAGTTTAATGTATTCTTCCCATTAGGAAAATATGATGCAAACTCATCTTATAGATTTCTTAAATGATCATGCAAATGAATTAACGTTTTTAGCTTTGCATGATTTCGAGTTATCTCGTTTACAGTGTTTTGAAAACGAATTTGTTAAAAATCTGTATCAAATATAATTTTTACTTTCCTTTATCTTCTCTCAAAGAAGTGTTACGGTGAATCTTTCACCAAATATAGATAAACTAATCTCACCGTGACGTTTAGGATCCGACCGTCGAGTTATGGCGCGAACACCACGAAACAGGCAACGAACGCTGTCCACCCATCAGTGATATTGGATCCAAACCCATCCGCTCGTCAGAATACCTCTCGGTCCGCGGGTTCAATACCTGATGGATGGCCAAGCTGTCTGAGCAAGGGAATCAATCAGACGGAACTCAAGAGGATCTCAATCCATTACAAGGAGTTTCCAGGTAGAAATAAAATTCGGGCTGGCGAACTCACGGGGCTGCTAGTGTCGGGTTAGCCTGCTGCGTGTGAATGCTCGTGTTTAGACTGTTTCGTCCTCGATTTTTCTTTTATATACGTATACATATATACACCTACATGCACACGC
>NC_051416.1:10951900-10952026 GCF_015228065.2 Penaeus monodon
AGCCATAAAAAGTTACGCATGTCCTTCAATGAAAATGGAAAAAACGAATTGATAGGATCTTGAGTAGACAGGGCATTTAGATGAGTCGCAGAATTTATTTAAATAAAGGAGGTCCTTGATGGCGAA
>NC_051416.1:10952062-10952179 GCF_015228065.2 Penaeus monodon
GTGGGGGGGGGAGAAGACTAGACGAGAGACGAGAAAGGAGAACCACACACATACACACCAGGTTTTATTTTACGGGCGGAGTGACGTCTAACGTTCGGAAAAAAGTAACCTAAGTGA
>NC_051416.1:10953493-10953739 GCF_015228065.2 Penaeus monodon
CACAAATAGACGAAGATCAAGAGGGGCCGTGAGGGGGGGGGGGCGGCAACAGCTGCAATGTCGAGCAAAGAATTCCATTACGTAAATGGAACATTCCAGACGTACTCGGTAGCCTCCAATTGACTCGGCTCAAGGACCGTAGAAGGCAACACTCAAAGCTTCACACATTTCATTCCAAATTCAAACATTTTTATGCAGAAGAATTGCTGTAGTTTGGAAATCTATTTTTAGGCTTTAGTAATTCTA
>NC_051416.1:10953776-10954477 GCF_015228065.2 Penaeus monodon
CTCTTAATTTTTCATCTCTTTCAGTATTACAATTACTTGGAATATTATCTTATTTTTCTTCTGTGATGAATAATCGATAATAACTGATCTAATTTTAGTTTAATGTATTCTTCCCATTAGGAAAATATGATGCAAACTCATCTTATAGATTTCTTAAATGATCATGCAAATGAATTAACGTTTTTAGCTTTGCATGATTTCGAGTTATCTCGTTTACAGTGTTTTGAAAACGAATTTGTTAAAAATCTGTATCAAATATAATTTTTACTTTCCTTTATCTTCTCTCAAAGAAGTGTTACGGTGAATCTTTCACCAAATATAGATAAACTAATCTCACCGTGACGTTTAGGATCCGACCGTCGAGTTATGGCGCGAACACCACGAAACAGGCAACGAACGCTGTCCACCCATCAGTGATATTGGATCCAAACCCATCCGCTCGTCAGAATACCTCTCGGTCCGCGGGTTCAATACCTGATGGATGGCCAAGCTGTCTGAGCAAGGGAATCAATCAGACGGAACTCAAGAGGATCTCAATCCATTACAAGGAGTTTCCAGGTAGAAATAAAATTCGGGCTGGCGAACTCACGGGGCTGCTAGTGTCGGGTTAGCCTGCTGCGTGTGAATGCTCGTGTTTAGACTGTTTCGTCCTCGATTTTTCTTTTATATACGTATACATATATACACCTACATGCACACGC
>NC_051416.1:10954540-10954666 GCF_015228065.2 Penaeus monodon
AGCCATAAAAAGTTACGCATGTCCTTCAATGAAAATGGAAAAAACGAATTGATAGGATCTTGAGTAGACAGGGCATTTAGATGAGTCGCAGAATTTATTTAAATAAAGGAGGTCCTTGATGGCGAA
>NC_051416.1:10954700-10954817 GCF_015228065.2 Penaeus monodon
GTGGGGGGGGGAGAAGACTAGACGAGAGACGAGAAAGGAGAACCACACACATACACACCAGGTTTTATTTTACGGGCGGAGTGACGTCTAACGTTCGGAAAAAAGTAACCTAAGTGA
>NC_051416.1:10956034-10956169 GCF_015228065.2 Penaeus monodon
ACATATATGAAGGGAATGAAGATCGTGAGATAATTCTCTCCATGATTTTCTAAGAGATTCTAGATATTTTTCGTTTACTTAAATGAGCGATCACATCTGTGATCTTTTGTTCTCCGGTCAGCGCTACAAGTAGGA
>NC_051416.1:10956342-10956763 GCF_015228065.2 Penaeus monodon
CCTACTCATGCTCATGCTCTGCACCTGTCTACGTCGGTACGCAGCTTTGCCTCACACTCGACCATGCACGTGTTCTGCACTCGCCCACGCCCACGCCTCCCTGCCGGTACTTTGTGGGGATGATGAGCGGCGCCCAAGGTCACTTAAAGCACCAATTGTCCGCACATATAATGTTCTGAAAAGCCGATTTATCTCGCACTCATTACGTATGTTCATATTCATGTCACTAGGCTTATTGCAATAAGCTTATTATAGATCCGCTTACCGAGGATTCGTGGGAGAAGGGTATATGCTTTCAATTAAGAACGAGAGCAGGCCTCTAGTCCTCTCGGTTACGTAGTCAGAGTAGCAAACCTTTTTCCCTCCCGTGCTCCTCTCAAGGCGACGTGACCATTATGCCCTCGGGTTACCACTCACCCCA
>NC_051416.1:10957010-10957684 GCF_015228065.2 Penaeus monodon
CCCATTCAGTTTAGCGAATGAGCTGAACAGGTCACATGTATAGCACACTGGTTTGTTTGTTTGTTCGTAAAACAATCCTACATTTTGAAAACTTCCAGTACTGCAGCACCTGATTTTGCCATTTCCTTACCCCGGCATGGCTTTTCATTTCCAGAGGGGCAATAAATTGTTCAATAAATTGTGTAAGTGCTTAAGAACAACACTTAACTGATCGATATGTGATAGCGCCAGTGTTGAATTAACGGACAAATTAATACTTCAAATGGATCAAACTGACTTATGAGCTCAAACAACCCTAAACAAATCCTATTTTGCTGTGAACCTCATCTATCTTTTGCTCCTCGAAAAGCCAAGCCACCTACAGCTAACGTACGAATAACAGCTATGGCATGCCTCAAGACACGTTCCCAGTAATCATACTCTTTCTGAACTCGTTTTTCCAATTGTTGCCACAATCCTACACTAGTAAAGTATGATAACATGGAGTCTCGGTGAGTTTTTTACCTTTTGTGCCTTTTTCATGATTATCAATTACAGTAGTATTTCGCCAGTACCTATACCCTTCTCTTGTAACAAAATGTGTAACGAAACAATAAACTGACCGTGTTAATGGTGGGAATAATAACCATTATCTCTTCTGTTTCTCACCATTGGCTTTCGTCCCAACAAAAAGA
>NC_051416.1:10958300-10958444 GCF_015228065.2 Penaeus monodon
GCAATACCATTTTCCGTAATCTATATGGACTAACTAACTATCAAAGAAGCATCTGCAATTAACGCCAATAATATATAGGAAAGTTTTTGTCGATAATAATGTTAATAAATTTCAATGTGACTTATTTGACTTTTTATACTCCAA
>NC_051416.1:10958488-10958670 GCF_015228065.2 Penaeus monodon
CTCTCGTTCATATCTCCTTAGCAGTCTTTCTCACAAACTGTCTTCGTAACGCAATTTACCGCACAAAAAAAACATTATGTTTGTAATATGTATATTCCTCTACAGAACTGTGAACATGCTTGCGGAACAAAAAATGTAAAAGATAATGAGAGGCTACAGTGTAGAAAACTAACTGGAAAAAA
>NC_051416.1:10958694-10959198 GCF_015228065.2 Penaeus monodon
TTTACTCTTCACTCATTTTACAACTGCTAAAATCAGTTCGAGGATGATGTACGGTTTCAAAGACGGAAGATTATCCTGATCACATTGTTCAACACAAACAAATAAAGGCAGAAACAAAGCTTGAGCCAAGGTAGTTTTCTCAATCTAAGAACATGCAACCCTACTGGCTTTATTCACACCCATACCTCTGAATAACCGATCTGAACTACGACCAGCGGCGGGAGACTATGTGGCGCCGAACTGATCCTTGTTTCTACAGAAATAAAAGATCCGAAAATAATGTCAGTTTCCCATATATGTGCCGGTACATGAGAAATATATGTCAGTTTCCCATATATATGCCGGTACATGAGAATATGCCTGTACATGAGAAATATATGAAATATGTGCAGGTACATGAGAAACGTCATTATGAATTGATGAATATGTAAACTTGTTAAGAAGCAAACACTATTCCGCAAATTATGAGTCAAGCTTTATAGTCCATTATTAAACGCGATTCAG
>NC_051416.1:10959521-10959712 GCF_015228065.2 Penaeus monodon
TTTTTTTGTTTTTTTTATATAGGTTTCCGCTATACATGTAACACTAGCTCACATCTCCCATAGTGCTATTGCTTTTATTTTCCAAGTCGTTAACTGCAAAACTTGATATTACCCGATTTCATTTTATCGGGACTTTTAGTGTCACAATCTGTTTCATTTATAATTGTCAATCCTTTTGTTTGCATGTTTGC
>NC_051416.1:10960243-10960331 GCF_015228065.2 Penaeus monodon
ACATTTTATACATTATTTTCCACAGTTAGAAGATGGGACGTTAATATGATATTGCCTGAACAAAACGCGAATATTTCTAAGACACTAT
>NC_051416.1:10960832-10961141 GCF_015228065.2 Penaeus monodon
CTATACATTGATTTCTTGACTTCAGAATTCCCACCTTGTTACTTGCTAATATTATCATATTTAATATTATCCTTTTAACTGGTGCTACTATTACTGTTATTGATGCCAGTACAGTTACCATTATCAATATTATTGCTAATGTTATATCTATATTTTTTTTCTCCAACACAAATCCCTAAATAAGATATATAAAGGGAAATATTTCCAAGGGATATACAGAATCATCGTGTTCTTGTATGAAATAAACTATTGGAAAATATTGCTGATATGACTGAATAACAATCAGAGCAGCAGAACAATCTCGTACAA
>NC_051416.1:10961351-10961537 GCF_015228065.2 Penaeus monodon
GTAAAACCTAGGGCGTAAAACCTCTCCTGTAGGCCTTATCATATGAAATAAATGAACACAAAAAGAAAAATGCAATTTGGTAACAGTTAATAGAACACACAGAACGAACCAGCATATTTATTAAAAGACGAACAAGGAACAGCAAAGGCAACTCATCCTGTATTTAAATGACACTATGATTAGACG
>NC_051416.1:10961577-10961944 GCF_015228065.2 Penaeus monodon
CTAAGAACATTTAATGGCACGCCAAAACCTTTTTATATTTGGTATAATGTAAACGGTACAAAACAAAGTGGAAAGATAGGTAGCTTCGTTGGTATTCATAGCATCTTCCGTTCCATCGCAGATCGAGCATTTGTCACCGAATCTTGGACGAAAAAAGACCATCAGGGAAACGCCTTATGCTTTGCTGTTTGACTAAAGCATATTGCCATTGCTCTACAGACTTTGTTTTTGTTTCTTCTTTACCATTTTTTGTTTTGTTCTTCTGCATGACTAAATGTTTGACGGAATTAAAAAAAAGGATTTAGGGAATATTAAAAATATGCTGATGTCATTAAACACACGAATGTACCTCGTATATGGGATTCTG
>NC_051416.1:10962168-10962472 GCF_015228065.2 Penaeus monodon
AACACGCCCATTACTCTATTATCTGGTATCGAACATCAATAAACGTTTGACCTTCATTTCGACTTATATGCATGTGCCATTGCCCAACAGACAGCACCCGAACACCTAAAAAAAGGAAAATTAATAATGTAATTAAGCGAAATGACCAATATGGATTAACGTAATCTCCAAATTAGGTTAATTCGATGTGACTAAAAATGAATCAACGAATTTGTGTCAAAGGTTCCACGGAATTTCTAACAGTTCAGTGAAGATTAATTGAGCGGCTTGGGGCTCACGCTGTTCGATTCCCTGTGTTTAAGCT
>NC_051416.1:10962489-10962608 GCF_015228065.2 Penaeus monodon
CTTGGCTCAGGCTTCATCAATACATTTACAACATAAATATTAAAGTGCGTTTTTAAAGATCGGTGAATTTTTTTGCACTTCTGAACTGTGTAAGCCGTTAGAGGTCGTCTTTGTTGGCT
>NC_051416.1:10964047-10964713 GCF_015228065.2 Penaeus monodon
TCCGAGATGTCCCAACATAAACAGACATCTTCCCTGTCCCAACTTGCCCCACATACAAGCTCCAGGAGTCCCCTGTCGGAACATTTACCTCGGCAGGTAAATTCTCCGGCTCAAAGGGCAGGCCAATTACCCTAATGATAGCCTTGCATGTGTCGAAGTCGCCCGTGCATGTAAGACCAGCCTTCTCTCGAGCCTACTATGTGGTAATGCTATGCTGCTTAGCCCATGTGGGGAATTCCGTGGGAAGGGAACATGTGTTACTTTAATCTGGCTGTTTCGTGTGTCTCCCCGATGCTAGTGCTGCATGTAGGTTATGAGAGATATGTGAACGCCTATATCTATTTACCTGTATATGTTTCTATAGCTACCTGTATCTCTTTTTATGTCTATACGTTCATTGTTCTGTGTTCGGGTTGTAAATGATCATTTTATTTATTTATTTTTTCTTCTTAAAGATGTCTTTGTTTTGCTTTGTTTTACCTTGGGAGTGACCTTTTTCAGGAATCGATTAATGGACATTATATAAGTTCTTTCATCTTCTTATTATCTTACATATAACTATAAAATAAAATATATCACTATGGTAAGAATCGCATGAAGTTGGGGTCAGGGATACGAAAGTTAATAATTCGAAAAATCAATTCTTGATGAGGCGAATACACTTAT
>NC_051416.1:10964761-10965123 GCF_015228065.2 Penaeus monodon
TCACCAAAGGATGTAAATAAACCACTTGAACTTCAGTTCCCGCTACACAGAGATCGTTCGTATAAATATTCACCATTCTATACAAATAAGGAAAGCACATTAGGTACAATCATCACACTACTTCAGTACAAGGTCAACAAGAAACAGAGTACAAATTCAATGTAGTATGTGAATGACTAATAATAACAATATAATGCGTACTTTATTGTACTTATATTGTACAATATTTCTCCTTTGAGTTATGTGAACGATGCTATCAGCTGTTATGAAACATGTGATGCCTGCCATTATGTCATCTATACTGATGTTTCTCATAAAATGCTTATTGATATTCACCTTTAGAATTATGGCGAAAACGCAAT
>NC_051416.1:10968982-10969223 GCF_015228065.2 Penaeus monodon
GACATATATATTAATAGACTTAAGGGGTTGAAGCGGAAAAGAATGTCGTAACTAGCAAGTATTGTGGTACTTGTTTCATCATGATTGAATAATCGATAATTGCCTAGAAAATTGCAAACGTGCACAGTTACGCACTCCAGGGATACTGGCGATATGTAAATATACGAGCGGAAATGTCAGGAGAAAGGTTCATATAAATACACATGAGTACGTACATGCACACAGCCATATGAGCACACGT
>NC_051416.1:10969270-10969460 GCF_015228065.2 Penaeus monodon
TTTGTTTCTTACAAGATCCCGGTTCCTAAGGAGTTAAAGAGTTCGAAGATGCTGTGACAGTGAATTTAAGAGCTCGAGGAGGGTAACTAAAACACTTAGGAAACACGATCCCTGGCAACTCACACACGCACCGCCATCTGTTGCTGATAAGTCACGCTACGCGAGTCTATCGTTGTTAATGTTACAAGTG
>NC_051416.1:10970141-10970581 GCF_015228065.2 Penaeus monodon
TAGAGCATTATCAGGAAAATTCTGAACTTGGCTCAGGTCACAGCTAACTGCCCAGACAAACAAATCCGGCGACCATAATTGGCGTCTTTTGTAAACAAGCCATCAAAAACAAACGGCTCATAATGTTTGCATGTCTGCCCTTTTTTCCTTTTTTATCTTGTTTTAAAAACATATATTTCTTTTTAGGAGAAGTGTACATTGCGTATGGAAGGATAAAGTTTGCGTTTTATTTACAACTTATTTTCTATTTCTTTTTTCTAGGATGTAATTAAATCTTATTTAATATTAAACCGGTCTGCATATGCTTAATCACATAGGATTAACGTAGGTCTACATTATTCTCGTTTTCATTATTTTAGACACCGTATTTTATTGCATAATACTACTGTATTTCAGTGGTAAAATTGGTGATAATAATGGCAATAATGTCAGTAATAAAG
>NC_051416.1:10970821-10970948 GCF_015228065.2 Penaeus monodon
ATCATTTGTTTTATCAACATTTTCATGTTAAAGTGACCCTATGTTATATTTCATTACCGTTTATTTTATAATTCTGTCTCACCATTCCGAATATTCACATATTCTGAAAATTTCAAACAAACTAAAG
>NC_051416.1:10971044-10971252 GCF_015228065.2 Penaeus monodon
AATTAAAATATATGGAAAACGAAAAAGTGTTCTCCAACATTTTTCGCTTCTTAAAGGTCAGGCTTTGGTAAAGTGGAACACAGGATATGGTTGGCATATATACACGTACACGCACGTACACGCATAAATAGAGCAATATGTCCACAGGCACTTCCACCCGGCAAATAAGACACTCGGACGGTCGCACGGACGCACATATACACCCATG
>NC_051416.1:10971422-10971671 GCF_015228065.2 Penaeus monodon
GCAAATGTACTGTATATGTGAGTGTATATATTCAATATCATTATCACCTTCCACATAGCTATAATCTGTAAGAAACTTCAGAATCCAGAAAAAAAGAGCATTAAGCCTGAAAATAGGTAGAAAAACTCGAAGGAGAGAGACAGAGACAGCAATGAAAACGGTCACGTGATTATAGAAGATGACGTAGCAAAGACGAATATGTCCTTGAGTGTGTCTCGGAAGTTCTGTGATTTTACTTTTCATTTCTGC
>NC_051416.1:10971877-10971951 GCF_015228065.2 Penaeus monodon
TTCCCCTTTTCCGCCCCATGCTGTTAGAAATGGCATGTTGTTTTTACCTCTTCTTTTCTTCCTCCCCCACTCCC
>NC_051416.1:10971976-10972041 GCF_015228065.2 Penaeus monodon
AGGTAAAGAATCCTGCAGAAAAGGATTGGTGGGTTTCCATCCTGAATATTTGAATCCCCAGCATC
>NC_051416.1:10972064-10972353 GCF_015228065.2 Penaeus monodon
ATCTGAACGCGACCTCTTGCTTTTACGATGGCAAAGGAGGATGAGAATAAGAAACTTGGCTTTTACTCCTGGGAATTGCTTTTATGTCTTGCTATCTCTTTTTTTTCTCTCTCTCTCAAATTATGTTTTAAAAAATCTATGAGTATATTTTTCCAACTGATTATGTAGCAGGTTTGAACATGTGCAAAGGGAAAAATTATGCATTTGGATCTTTGAAGTTTTCGCATTTTCCTGACAAACTGATGATTCAATTTTCATGATTTTTTATTATTCATGTAATTCGTTTTTT
>NC_051416.1:10973263-10973814 GCF_015228065.2 Penaeus monodon
TAACCCAAAAGGCAAATCAAATACAGTAGTGCTGTTATTTCCTGTAACATCCCCCTCGTAATTATATTAAAGACATTTAAAGGCAGTTTTTACTATAGTTCTTTTTTTTTTTTTTATTACGTGCTACTCGCAGTGGGAAAAAGAAGCTGATTCTAATTGATTGTTCTTCATCAATTTGTTCATCTTAGAATAATCTCATTTTTGATAGTATGAACAGTATGTACGTTCAGTTTTATATATAATGATGTAGTTTTCTTTCTTCTTTTTCTGTCTTCCATTTTTTCTTTTCTTTGTCTATTTTCTTCTATCTGTTTGCTCTTATATTGTCTACTAATTTTCTTAAATGCCTCTTTTCTTAATGCTTATTAATCTTTCGTCTTTCATGCGATTTTAATCTCATTACTACATTGGTTTACGGTCGTTTCTTTGTTTTGATTTTTGATATAACATATATTTTCTTCATTAGATTTTTAAAGGAACTAGCCCACAAAAAATCTCGATCAGATTAAATACATTGTATCTGACTGTCCCTGTTAACCCTTTTTTCGCCA
>NC_051416.1:10973856-10974050 GCF_015228065.2 Penaeus monodon
TGAGCGATATAAAAATCCATGAAAGACTAGACCACTAAGAAAAACAAAAGAGTAGAGAGAAGCGGTGATAAAAACGTGAATGATCCTCCCATCCCATGCGATCGAATCCGACATTCAAACCCTGAGAGAAAATGTATTATTCCATTATCTGTAGACCGTTCTTTCCTGGGACGGTCGGTGGCACAAGAACTAGA
>NC_051416.1:10974393-10974844 GCF_015228065.2 Penaeus monodon
ATGCAGGATAAACCTGTAATGCTTCGACATTGTAATAATAGCTGCCATCGCTTTCTCTGCGTTGCTATTGTTATATCAATTCTAGTAGTTTATTTGTGAATACACTACCTCTCCTTGTGTTTTAATGTATGCGCTCATCAAATCCTGTATATTACCTAACAAACAATTACTCAATACATATTTCTCTCTAATGTTACTCACTTATATACGTATATACGTTCACTCAACTTTCCTTGTTATTCTCCAGCAAAGGACCACGGATTTATGTTATTGCAACCTTCCGTTTTTGCAATCTTGCCATATTTATAGAGTCCAATATCTCTGATTCTTCACAGAGGGCGACAGAGAACTCACAACAATAAAGCAAGAATTTCTGCTTTTATTCCGCCCACTACCAAACCACATCACCATTCTTGAGACATAATAAGCATACTTTCAGTAGCTTTCTCGA
>NC_051416.1:10975111-10975403 GCF_015228065.2 Penaeus monodon
CGATGCATTAATGTATGCATGGATGTTTCATATAAAAAACATCTATTATTTATCGTCTCTGCATAATTCACCAAGACCTTGACAGATGAAAAATATAAATTTGATTTGGCAGAAATGATTTACTTATATCGATTATTGTCCTCCTGCACGAGAGATTTTTCACACGTTCAATAACAGATAACACTTTTTATCACCGTTACCTTAACTGCTGCTGGATTATTGTCGATGCTTTGTAAGGAGATCTGTTGGTGAGATTTTGGCATGAACCAGAAAGAAAATCCAAAGGGTTGAT
>NC_051416.1:10976357-10976594 GCF_015228065.2 Penaeus monodon
TATTTTGACTTATTCTCTCCTTGTTTACTCATTTCACCTATGTCAGTGTTATTATTAAATTTAGATAAGATGTAATGTCACTCGTTATTTGTCATTTATATTTTATTTGCGTATTAATGCTGGCAAGAACACATTTCTCGTATACTAAATATATTAACTAAATACAGCTCGAATTCTTAATGATAAAGATGTCGGTATATTTTCAAATAGAATTAGATAAAAGTAATAATAAAAAAG
>NC_051416.1:10976649-10976802 GCF_015228065.2 Penaeus monodon
CGACCTTTGCATCAAGAATATATTTTCTTTTTATTTTAGAATATAAAGGTATTTGTAAAAAAAAATATGTCAACATATGAGAGGTAAAAACAATAACAAAAAGTGAAAATGTAACACTATAAAATTTAAATTTCGACAGGTGTTGACATATTT
>NC_051416.1:10977117-10977334 GCF_015228065.2 Penaeus monodon
CTCAAACAACTTGTATTTCGAGAACACAGTATCCTCATGAATATGAATGAGACAGGGAACCCAAGACAAGACAAGACCATCAGTGTACTAATGTACAAGTAATGTTACAAACAACTCATTAAACTTTACGTAGACGCTGTGCATAAATCCGTACCCCCCCCCCCCACCTCTTGCGGGATTCTCATGTCTGGCTTGGTGCGAAAATATCTTAAGAGAA
>NC_051416.1:10977979-10978046 GCF_015228065.2 Penaeus monodon
TTCCAGTCCACTGATATCGTATAATAAACAAGATCGTGTTCAAAAACAATCCCTTTTGCTATCCATT
>NC_051416.1:10978073-10978220 GCF_015228065.2 Penaeus monodon
GGTAACCAACCCAGGTAAGAAATATGAACACGTGGAAAATGATGCATAGGATGAAGGAGAAATAGACGGAAAAATAGATAGGAATTTCCCTCATAAGACTGATGTACACTCTCCACACTGTCCACAAGGAGTGTAGGTTTTACATTG
>NC_051416.1:10979020-10979125 GCF_015228065.2 Penaeus monodon
TAAAATTCGCAACTCTTAAAAGCAGAAGAATCTTTCTGAATCTCCAGCGCCTAACAGAGAGCTTGTTCCTGTTATGTTACGTATCCTTTGCCAACGGGCATCTTC
>NC_051416.1:10979720-10979872 GCF_015228065.2 Penaeus monodon
GTATAAGACACGTAAATCAAAGTGGAATGAAAAGAAAAGAAACAAAGAAAATTGTAACCAATATTTGCATTAAAATCATCACAGCTCACAAACCATCTAAGAAAATACATTTTGATACACCAATCAAACCCGAGATGGAAATGTAAAAGAAA
>NC_051416.1:10980034-10980750 GCF_015228065.2 Penaeus monodon
GCGTTTATTAAAGATTATGTATCTCTAGACATTCAAATCTAAGTAATATGAAAAGGGATAACATCGACGCAATTCGCAGTCAAGAATGTAATTACCACATCCAAACAAACCCAACATTATGATACCCGATTAAACACAAAATAGCTGTTTCATTCGCACTCCCAATGTACCACGGAGATCACCTTAATTGAAAGAAAAAAAACAATAACCAGCTAATACATTTTTAAACATCCAACTATACCAACAAGTGGGAAAAAATAATATATACAAAGTATGACTACACCCCCTCCCCAAAAAAATCGAAATATAAAAAAATATATATACATACCCCGATGAGATGCAAAGCGGCTCTCATCTTCGCACACTCGCTGTCCCACGAGAGCAGCCAGGATCTCGGGATAAGAGGATGAAGGAGGTTCTTATACAGAGAAAAAAGGGGCCTCCACAGTGGTCTTAAAGAAGCTTGTTACGAAGCGATCAGGTGGTATTGTATTCTTGCAAGATAATCTGTGTCTTGGGAATGATCTAGTCAATCCTATTTGAGACTCTTTTGTGTTTTTTTTTTTAAGTATCTACTCACACTTAATAAGAGATATACACACAGTCAGGAGGTGAACGATATTTCTGCTATATCCTTCGAGGACATGACTTCAGGACAGTCTCAGCTCTCCTTTTGCGGGGGCGGAGCACCTGGCGACCTCGCCGTTTAAAGATCA
>NC_051416.1:10981049-10981473 GCF_015228065.2 Penaeus monodon
ATTAGACCAATATTAAAATGAAGAGCGAATATCGAATAATAATTTCCATTGGAAGCATTCTCGACGCCGGACGTGACTCTCATCACAGCGAGCATGACCTTTTTAAAAAAAAAAAATAAATTCATAAAAATATCAATAGCAACAGCTTGGATTTGTTGAAATTTCAGCTTTCCATATATCGCAATATATATACGCGAAATCCACCCAATTCCACTTAAGTACGTTGATCAAACACGTTTCCCTCTTGAATAGTTTGTAAAAGTATATCTATTTTTTAGACTTCTAAACATAAAGCTGAGTGTGTACAAGTTCTGTAAGTAAAGCCAGAAAAAAATATGCATCTGTTTGCAAGCTACGTCTGCATCTCTATGCAACTCCCTGACTGCCTGCTCTATGTAGCCGGGTATTTGCATCTTATCAATAT
>NC_051416.1:10983253-10983496 GCF_015228065.2 Penaeus monodon
AAACCTAGGCAGTTCTGATGAGCTGCAATAGCATTGACCACCAAATGCAATAATCAATAGCAAGACTAATGAAGGCATCGTCCATGTTAATTGACTTTATTAGAGAGTCTGACAGGTCTTCCTTTGCCTGGCCTGTGAAGAGAGAGCGAGCACGCAAAAATCGCCCTTGTAATGCGCGATGAGAGGCTCCCTTTTCCTGTGCTTTTTGGGAAGGTTTATATAAATGATGACATCTTTTCGTCG
>NC_051416.1:10983549-10983681 GCF_015228065.2 Penaeus monodon
CGATATCTTTGTTTGTGGTTAGCAAAATGCCTGATTTTGTAGCTAGCTAGTTAATGTTATAGGCAAGAGTTCTGTTTGTTTTTGTTTTTTTTCATCCATCTATGTAGCTTCAATTATTTATATCAATAAACT
>NC_051416.1:10983717-10984055 GCF_015228065.2 Penaeus monodon
CTTGGAATACACCTTCCCTTTAACAATTTATTTTGACAAAGAGCAGGAAGGAGAACAGAATAGAGTAACAGAAAAGGGCGAGGCAACACACAAAGGCCAAGACTCAGTGCCACATGTTGCTCCTTCAGTGCCTTGACAGTGGCATGATGCTGCATTGTGCCGCGGGACATGCAACGGCAAATATCGTGCAAGTGTTTGGGTTCAGCGGTTTAATGCATATGAAGAAAGAGCAGCTGTCACACTTGCTATTATACTTTTCTTGTCCTTTTTAGCGAAGTTGAATATTCAAAATGTCTTCAGATCTCGACTAATAATGCAAATGGGTTCTAAAAATTATT
>NC_051416.1:10984134-10984241 GCF_015228065.2 Penaeus monodon
CTTTATATAATCTTGATTCAGTTGAAAATCAACATCAGTTTAATATTTTCTATTTCAAACTGTAGATATGCCACCAGCAATACTAAAAATATTGTCAGATGCGAGGT
>NC_051416.1:10984431-10984794 GCF_015228065.2 Penaeus monodon
AAGACAAAGGTAATTCATTTTCAAAAGATCAGTTTTTTCGCACTTTTGAAATGGTAGGAACTCGCTTTCCTTGGTTGAATTTTTTTCTCTTTAATAATGGGTTCTGCTCTAAAATATTCCTTGTAACATGTATAAATGGTTAATGGTAATTTGAAATATGAAATTATTGATTTGCTTCAGTTTGAATGCGGAAACAGCAACCTACTGATGCAGAGGGACGAGCATTGAGGATTCTTAACAAAAATACAGATTTAAGAAACTGACATGTGGACTGTGATACACCTTAATTGCAATATTACGTGAAGGATCCTGCCACTCTGTCGTGAATATTTACGTCACGTTACGTTACGTGTACAAACAGTT
>NC_051416.1:10985769-10985870 GCF_015228065.2 Penaeus monodon
ATATATACCCACCGATCAATAAACCAAACATCCTCTCAAACAGGTAACTTGAAGCCATTTGAAAGGCCGGCTCTACACTGATCGCGTGTGGTTCCTGCTTC
>NC_051416.1:10985905-10985972 GCF_015228065.2 Penaeus monodon
AAGAGCCCGATATTAAGTTGCTTTTAGGTACTTAGAGGGAACTTGTTTTTCATTCATTTCCTTGTTT
>NC_051416.1:10986152-10986360 GCF_015228065.2 Penaeus monodon
GAGGAAATGGAAAATCAGGATGACTGAGAACAGTACTGAGGGCAAGCAGGAAATTGTGGTCTCGTTCTGTTGAACCCGAATTGCATTTTCACTTTGTGGTTTTTTCCTCTTGGAAAGGGGGGGAAGGGGGAAGAAAAGAGAAAAGGGAAGAAGGAGAATGAAGGAAGAGTGATTTAGCGCGAAGTATTTGTTGCATGTTTTATGCTGA
>NC_051416.1:10989979-10990060 GCF_015228065.2 Penaeus monodon
GGGTTTTTTGGGTTTTTGGTTTTTTTTTGGGGTTTTTTGGGGTTTGGGGTGTTTTTTTTTTTTTTTTTGTGTTTTTGTTTT
>NC_051416.1:10992063-10992309 GCF_015228065.2 Penaeus monodon
ACAAAAGGGGCGTGCCATTTCCGTGACACGCCCCTCCTCCCCGCCGCCCGTGGCTCCGCTGCCGAGTTAATCAGGACCTTGTGTTATCCTCAGGATTTTCTGGCTCGCATACTAAGGTCGGTAATTACGCTGTAGCGGCTGAATGAATCTTTAATCAAGGGATCTTTGGCGCTAGGCTGCGGCGCGGAGCCATGTTTTCCAACGGGACCGCGGCTCTCTCGCCCTTTCTCATTCGCTCTCGCCTTT
>NC_051416.1:10992491-10992682 GCF_015228065.2 Penaeus monodon
ATCTTCTCGCAGACTCGCACGTCCCTGCACTTGCGTCAGTATTGAACAATAAAATCCACCTTTTTACCTCCTCTCTTTCCGTAATCCTTGCTATTTAATCTTCCCTTCCTTTTTTTAGGAACACCCTCGTTTGCACACAAGTACACACTCACACGCACTTACACAAATAAAAATACCCGCGTACATACATG
>NC_051416.1:10992806-10992975 GCF_015228065.2 Penaeus monodon
GGCTATAGAGACAGACAGAAGATAACCTCAAACAGCACTCAAACAAGAAAGCAAGCAATGAAACAAAGAAACAGACAAACGGACCTAAACATACGTACATCCACACAGACAGGCACAAGCACGTGTTCATTCGAGTACATTCACACAGACACATCCCCTACTCCCATGG
>NC_051416.1:10993497-10993731 GCF_015228065.2 Penaeus monodon
CCACTCCTCTCTCAGAATGAATAATGAAATTCCACATTTTTCAACGACCTGCAACACCTGTGCAATATTTGAAATCCTCTGCATCCTACCCTCCTTCCTGCGTAGGATTCTCACGCACATACGTTATTCATTCGGGCTCGGGATTGCATAATAAATCGCTCACTCTGCATTGAACGAGTGTGTCAGAATGCATAACCAAAATCTCTCGCTTATTATTCTTCTGTTTTCGTTTTG
>NC_051416.1:10994227-10994312 GCF_015228065.2 Penaeus monodon
GAAAAATGCCAAATTTTTAATAAATTTTTCGAAGGGAAAGGAGATAATTAAAAAAGGCTGAGATGAGATTACATCATTAATTTCG
>NC_051416.1:10994555-10994740 GCF_015228065.2 Penaeus monodon
TTTACCTTTTTTATCATCCACCATTTATCGTTTATCCATTTCATAACGTCTTTCTCAATGACTACTACTTATAAAGCGTTTATTAAAAGGTTTCGAGATTTAATGGTCGCCAAGAAGTGCCAGAGGGAAGCGGATATTACGTCATGGTACACTGCCCAGTATCCCTTTTTCCCCTATGTCAACCC
>NC_051416.1:10995066-10995206 GCF_015228065.2 Penaeus monodon
AGATTTACTATTCTCCTAGTTCGTGATTCTCGCTGATTACCCTGTCTCTCTTTTTCGTTCACGATGATGAGGATAAAGGGGGCGAAAAGAAATTCGAGAAGAATAAAATAGACAAAAAGAGAGATTAAGGCAAGGGTTAC
>NC_051416.1:10996643-10996756 GCF_015228065.2 Penaeus monodon
TGTAAGAAAGAAAAAATAGACAGACACGGATTAATGATATAAAAGAAAATCGATAGGAAAGCAAATAACGAACATACACCTGGCGTTGCTCTTTTGTTAATGTGATAAACAAA
>NC_051416.1:10997031-10997257 GCF_015228065.2 Penaeus monodon
AATCTCGACTTCCTGCCTCGATCAGTGTAATCGAGAAAATTACCTTTTAGTCTTTCCAGTGTTTTCTCTTCCCTTTCGCTTCTCCCTCACTGTCCCTTGACTGTGATATATTGAGAATTTAGAGAAAAAAGGGAGGAGGAGAAAAATAAACAAAAAAAGATTACGCAATAGGTCAGGTCATTCGAGTGTGACCGAGGTTGTCGCGCTTCTCCCTAAATTCATTTGT
>NC_051416.1:10998610-10998783 GCF_015228065.2 Penaeus monodon
TTTCAGAAATTTCCCTGTGCATTAGAATAGCTTATTTGGATTATGCACAGAGGTATAACATTTCTGTGTCTCTGTTTTTGCTTCATATTTTGCAGCGAGAGTTGGTAGAACGAATTAGATATATTACTCTGATAGGATTAAGAAAAAAATGCAATAATGATACTACAGTTCGT
>NC_051416.1:10998880-10999036 GCF_015228065.2 Penaeus monodon
TAATACATGGCAAATACGTGGCAAGAATAAATAAACTTGAATGTCCTAACCATGCTAAAAATGCACCTCGGACCACACACAGACAAACTTTCACTCGCACGCATACATACACGCTCACATCCATTAATATTGACAACTAGTAAATGAGAATGGGAA
>NC_051416.1:10999164-10999611 GCF_015228065.2 Penaeus monodon
AAACAAGAAAGAGAGAAATAGATAGAGAGAAGACGACAAAGAGAGAAAGAGAGAGGGCAAGAGAAAGAGGTAGAGAGAATGAAAAAAAAAGTGTTTATGCTTTGTGTTCTTTTATCTATTTTGCCTGCTTATATATATATGGATAATACTGTTCATTGTTCATAACCTATATAGCCAAGCATCATAAACCTTAACAAATGAAACGTATATTTAGTCATATCCTGTCAACTCCTGAGAATCTCCAGAGGAAAAACATATTCAGTTTCACCGCATAGTGTCCTTTGAATTACACATCTTAAAAAAAACATTTGGGGAAAATAATGACCTTCTCAGAGGGAGATGTTTTCCTTTGGACTGAAATTTCTGTTTAAATGGAAATTCTGTGTTGTGTTTATGATGTCTCCGAGGCAACCTTTTAAACGGACATTTGCAGAGATGGAATATTTT
>NC_051416.1:11000253-11000423 GCF_015228065.2 Penaeus monodon
CTTTATTGTGCATCTTTTGGCAAAATGATGAAATGATGGATACTTTTCATGTCCGTCTATCACACTTAATTACATATAACAACAATTACTGCTACATATAACTAACCTTCATACTCAAATTGAGGCAATAAACACCTAATTGATGTTATCCATGTAGCGAGTACCTTCTG
>NC_051416.1:11002025-11002291 GCF_015228065.2 Penaeus monodon
TTTATACGCACACATACTCATTCAAATTTAAGCAGATTTCTTCATTCATAACATTTTCATTCACAAAAAAAAACGTTCTCTCGCCACTCAAAATAATTCTGATGAAACACACACATCTCCTTTTAAGAGCATAAAGCTTTTGTGGGAATTAAATTTCGCGAAATTGTCGGCCATTTCAAGGACCATCAGACAGAGATTTCATACAGCCATCATGTGAACTTCGAGAGGACTAAAATTCTGAAAGGCTTCATCATTATGAATAATAG
>NC_051416.1:11003693-11003850 GCF_015228065.2 Penaeus monodon
AGTATACAAAGGTTTTATCTTTTCCTTTGATAAAACGAAAACTTATCTCATTAAACCTGTTCTTAAAGAAAACACAGGCATTTGCTTTAACTCTTTCCACGATTATAAACTTTTCTCGTAGTTCTCCCATTCCTCATTCTTATATTGTTATTTTATT
>NC_051416.1:11004485-11004684 GCF_015228065.2 Penaeus monodon
GGATCACGAAAGAATCAAAATGTAATCATAAGGATTCGGAAACTATTACAACCTCTCCGCAAGCCGTTTTTGAGAAAATGGTCACGGTCTTGTTCAGGAAAATTGCATAACGTCGGGACTATGAATATTTAGATGACACGTTTGCCGCTTGAAAAATATTTTTAGAGGACTCGCCGACTAGGTTGAACATCGCTCGCGG
>NC_051416.1:11005547-11005702 GCF_015228065.2 Penaeus monodon
GACTAAATGCCAAACCTCCCCAAATTTTTTCCCGAAAAATTTATAGAAAAGATTTGATTTTTTCTTTTTAAAATGTGTCAAAAAGGGTTTCCTCATGCGGGGAAAAAAAAAAACTCATTTTTTTTAATTTACTCGGGGGGGGAAATTTTAATTTT
>NC_051416.1:11006262-11006332 GCF_015228065.2 Penaeus monodon
CATTTGATTTCGTTTTTAAATTTAAATTTTATCTAAAAATCTTTTTTATGTCTGATTAGATGCGGGAAAT
>NC_051416.1:11006485-11006575 GCF_015228065.2 Penaeus monodon
TTTAATATTCCTTCATAGTTCTCTATTCCTATCTTTCCTTAGTTATCTCTCCTTTCCTCTTTCAATTTATTTTGTATTTTCTTCATATTC
>NC_051416.1:11006742-11006837 GCF_015228065.2 Penaeus monodon
TTATTCCTATTTTCTCCCCTTAATTTTTTTTCTGCCTCCTTTTCTTCACCCTATTCATCTCTTTGATCATTTTCTATTTCATCCACTCTCCCCTT
>NC_051416.1:11006888-11006990 GCF_015228065.2 Penaeus monodon
CTCCGCACGATTCCTTTTTTGCCTCACTCCCCCTTTTCTCCATTATTATTTTTCCCTCTTCTTTTCCCATTTTAAAACCCCTTTTTTCCCACACCCCTAAAG
>NC_051416.1:11007039-11007171 GCF_015228065.2 Penaeus monodon
CCCACAAATTTTTTGGGACATCCCTTTCTCCTCTAAACTCTTTTCCACCCCCTCTTTCTTTTCTTGTCTATGCTTCTTCTTCCTTTCACTTCTTCCTCCTCTTCTGTTACTCTTTCCACTTTCTCCTTCAAA
>NC_051416.1:11007205-11007803 GCF_015228065.2 Penaeus monodon
CTGTCAATTCTTTTCTTGTTCTTTCCAATCATTGTTTTTACTTTTTTCTCTATTTTTTTTCTTCAACTTTCTCCTTTGAAAACTTTTTTTATCTTCTTTTCTTCGTCCTCCTTCCTCCCCGTTCCTCCCTCCCCACTTCCTCTTTCCATTCGTTTCTTCTTCGTTCTCTCTTCACTGAAATCTTTGTTTTCTTATCCTTCCCTTCTTCTCTCGACCAACATTCGCCCTCCCTCTCTTCCTCATCCTTTTTTTTCTTCCTCCTCCTCCCTCCACTCAAGTCCTTCCCCTCTTCCTCCCTCTATTCTTTTCTTCCTCGTCCTCTCTTCTCTGTTTTTTCTTTTCTATTCCGTCTCCCTCTCTTTCTCATCTATTTTCTTTCCTCCCCCCCCCATTCAAGTCTTTTTATTCCCCTCTTCACTCTTTGCCAAAATGTTCCAACTGCCCCAAGACGTTTTTTTTATTACATTCTGAACTAGAGACCTGATTAAACTTCGTAGCGGTAATCCTGAAGCCATATTACTTTCTTAAAGGTTCAGAAGCTGAAGCCAAGAGCGCAAAAATCATCAGCCTGGTTTTCGCTTTATATGATCTTATGTGT
>NC_051416.1:11007843-11008011 GCF_015228065.2 Penaeus monodon
CATTTTTTATGATCTTGTCGGAGAAGTATTGTTCATTATTATTTATATTTTCCCTTTTTTCGGGGGGCTTTTTGTTCCGATGAATTTTTTAACCGATACGAAATTTGGGTTTATATACATTTTCCCAAATTTGTTTATTTTTTAGATTTTTGTTCTATATCCCCCCGG
>NC_051416.1:11008077-11008197 GCF_015228065.2 Penaeus monodon
GGGGAACCCCCCCCCCCAAAAACCCCAAAATTTAAAGAAATAAAGCATTTCTTTCACTTTCTTTCAATAAAAATTTAAACCCTTGGAAAAAACGGTCCCGGGAACCTGTTCCAAAAAAAG
>NC_051416.1:11013124-11013230 GCF_015228065.2 Penaeus monodon
GTAGATTTAAAGGGCCCGGGGCCCATAATAAAAGGGCCCCGGGCCCAAAACCCAGAACTTCGCAACCTAAATACAAATAGTAAGTTAAGGGGGAAAGATTCCCTGA
>NC_051416.1:11021021-11021377 GCF_015228065.2 Penaeus monodon
TTTGATATTTTGGGGCGTTTATGTATGTAAGTTTTGTGGGCTTGTGTGTGTGTTTTTTTTTTCTATATAAATTTCATCTACATTTTCATAAGGGAAATGGCAAGTTGGGAAACTCAGGGCCAAAACCCTTTTTGTCAAAACCATTAAAAAGGGGGGGCCCTTTTACGCAAAACCATGTTATCAGGGATGCATTATGTAAAAGCGCGTGCGAAGTATAAAATTTGCTTTACCCGGGGGGGCATCTTGAGGAGGCGTCTTCCCGGGCCCCGGCACCCCCTTCCCTTTGGGTTTTTTTTCCGGAAACCAAGTTTGCTTTTCCCTTTTAAGGCGGAGGGGCAGGTGGGTTTTTTCTCAGA
>NC_051416.1:11021929-11022066 GCF_015228065.2 Penaeus monodon
CTCACCGGGGGAGACAAATTTCTCTTTTGTTGGTACACACCCATGCACATATAATATAGACATACAAAAAATAATTCAACCTTATATAAACTTTTTTACGGTAGCAGCTATTTTCTTTTTTGCGAACTTAAATTTCA
>NC_051416.1:11027922-11028133 GCF_015228065.2 Penaeus monodon
CTTCTGTACACACCATAAAGGGCCCTTGTACGCAAGCCATGTTATCAGGGATGCATTATGTAAGAAGCAGCGTGCGAGAGATATAAGGATAGCTTTATCCCGGGAGCATCTTGAGGAGGCGTCTCGGCCAGCGGCACCGCCTTCCTTTGTTTCTCTCCGGAGCCAAGTCGCTTCCTTTCAAGGCGGAGGGGCAGGTGGGTTTTTACTCAGA
>NC_051416.1:11028535-11028662 GCF_015228065.2 Penaeus monodon
GGTAGCAGCATATTTTCTTCGCGAACTTCATTACAAAGTAAACACATAAATGTACTATATATACGGATACAAGAAGAAAGATATTTTTGGATTTTGGCATATGGTACCGCGAGTAGACTTTGCGGTA
>NC_051416.1:11030633-11030748 GCF_015228065.2 Penaeus monodon
CAATATTAATCAATCAGTCAATCAACCTATTGCGTCACGAATCTACAAAAATTACAATATGCTAGTCTATTGATCTCGCCTGCTTCGTGTTTTAGTATGAATGCGTACCCTGATC
>NC_051416.1:11030877-11030986 GCF_015228065.2 Penaeus monodon
TCAACTCCAATTTTGTGTGAACATTTGTAAAATGTACGTTACATGTATTTATACTTGGCGACTTGCATGTGCATTTGTATTCATAAAGTTGTGGTTATAAGTGTGAAAT
>NC_051416.1:11031181-11031631 GCF_015228065.2 Penaeus monodon
CCACCCATGTCCCTAACGGGGAAAAGTAAAAAAGAAGAGTTATGTGCTAGAGTGGGCGTGCACGTGTAGCCCCGAGCACTTTTCTAAATGCGAGTAGACGCCCACCTCTAGTCGTTAACTCGCCAAGGAGAGCGTCGTCCTGATCAGCATAAATCAAAGCCGAGTCGATTTCGTGGAACAGCAGCGGTCGCGAAGTCGAGCGGGAGTGAGACATCGACCCGAGACATTGACTTGCAAGGAGATCTGTAACTTGAGTCGATTTTTTGCTATATCGACCTTGGTCTTTGGTTGAAATAAGAATGGGAAGATGAATCTATATGGTTTCATTGGTAATTATTCCCCGGCTAAGGAGGAAGGGGCGGAGTCTCGAGAAAAAAAAGTACAGAGAACAAAGGTATTATTACCTCTAGGATATTTCAAACCTTGGTATCCTTCTGTTACATGAAACTC
>NC_051416.1:11031880-11032662 GCF_015228065.2 Penaeus monodon
CATAAACGTTTATCACTAGACTGACCTAAAAGAGGGTGGGTTAAGAATAAAACGTTGCCTGTAAGTAATATTATCCGTGAATAGATGGCGCTACTAACACCTGTACCTTGAAGGGCACAGCACACCTCGAGCTTGGTGTCGCTTCATCACTTTTACATGAATGACTCTGATCGACCACACTCGCCGGGTAGAAAGATTACGGCTAGAGTTTATTTTTTAAATGAAACCGAGGAAGAAAATTAAAATGGATGGATATACTAGTTTCTGAAGATACTTTTTGATAATCATATTGATGATTATGTGCAGAAATTGTAGCAGAAATTGAAACATGCAGCTTGTATAATCTCAAAATGGATTTAGTGCTTCATGCCGAGAATTTAATACCAGACTTCTTGATTAAAAGAAAAAACAAATATATAAAAATACAAGACGAAACATATTACAGAGGTAAGCTCAGCTAAGTCTAAATTTGCATTTTGTTTCCTCGTGAGAACAAAGGAAAGTCAAAATAATTTTTTTAAAAAGAAAAAAAACGAGATTTTAGCGTAACTCAACGTCCGTTCATTGCACCTGCATCGAATATAAGGCAAGATTCAATTGCAAAAATCACGACAAGACAAAAAATTACTGAAATGGAATACAGGAAAAGACCCTTATAACAGGAATCACAAATAATAAAACCATTAGGTACGTTGCAGCTCAATTGAAGCCTGGGTGTATACATGGACGTCAGTTGCAAATAAAGACCCAGGACGTTCTCATGACACGAATTTTTTTTTTTT
>NC_051416.1:11034188-11034301 GCF_015228065.2 Penaeus monodon
CGCTCACAGAATATGTGGTTACGCTTTCAATTCGATAACACATCTTTATCACTAGTACACTACGCTGCATATAGGTAGATATTTTAGATAGACAGATATATGTATATATTCAT
>NC_051416.1:11034388-11034635 GCF_015228065.2 Penaeus monodon
TTCATACATGCAAATCCACCTTCCCCCAAACACGCCCGCCATAACGACTATCATTTCAACACATACATCACAAACGGCGAAAATTTCCTCGGATTATAGTATCATGTTTTACAATGCATATAAAGTCAGGCATCGTCTTCACAGAATATTGCTCGCCTCGCATCATAAAGCTTGTAACGCCTCGTAAACACGCGCGTGCAAGTTCATTTCGGGGAAGTCAGAGGGTGCCTGTCCACTTGTCTCGTAC
>NC_051416.1:11035044-11035290 GCF_015228065.2 Penaeus monodon
ACAATATACGAAGCAAAACCGAATCAATTTTTCTTCTATTTTTTTACCTAAATCAATAAATCCTTCCTCTTTCTATCTCTTTATTTTCTTTTTTTCCAAAAGTAGATTGAAAAAGATTTATAAATGTCAAGATATCCAAAAGCCCAGGTGATTATCTTGGCGGTCGGCTCTGCCTTGAAGTCAATCATTCATGAAATACTGATGGTGATTTGAAGACCTCAGGAGATTTTATTTTAGGGTTAGAAT
>NC_051416.1:11036860-11036989 GCF_015228065.2 Penaeus monodon
AACAGGTCATTGAACCATAAAACAAAAGTAAATCTCCGTCTTGTCTGCCGTCTTGGAAGGAGCTGGGCCGCGTCTGCCGTCTTGGAAGGCGGTGTTCACTACCAGAAGAGCTGCTCATGCTGCCTGCGG
>NC_051416.1:11037132-11037478 GCF_015228065.2 Penaeus monodon
CCGCTACGCCTTGCGCTCGGCCTTGCACTGCTTGAGGTCGCTTAAAGTGAAGGCGCCTTTGGGCATGGCGGCGCACACGTCCTCCTCGGCGGCGCCTTCCCTCCCGACGACGGTCTGTGCCCACTCGTCGCGCTGCTCGAGGGCGAGCGTCTCCAGCTTCTGCGTCACTTTACCGAGGGACGCCATTATTGCAATTGCGTTGCTGCTTTCACTAGCGCCTGGAGGCAATCGGATGCAAAGCGCTTGCTTGCAGCTGATTGCAAAGGAACCCTTCGGGACTGCGAGAGCCTTGAGAGCGAGATTTCTGCTGCCTCTTGTCGCTGGAAACTCCAAGACGAGAATGGGC
>NC_051416.1:11048796-11048861 GCF_015228065.2 Penaeus monodon
CACGATATCCAGGACATTCATCCGCAGCTACTACAGGTGGCCATATTTCTTTTACCTTAGCACCA
>NC_051416.1:11050090-11050174 GCF_015228065.2 Penaeus monodon
GCAGCTGGCGTGGCATACAAGCTTGCAAGCGCTGTAACGAGTCATGAAAAACATATTTGTTCAGGACGGCAAGTGCAGGCGCCG
>NC_051416.1:11050595-11050867 GCF_015228065.2 Penaeus monodon
CTATGATGATGTGTCAGGCAGAGAGAGAGAGACAGAACAAACAAGTCGAGGTACAAATGTGTGTTCCCTCGCCCTATGAAGATATTACACTGGCTGGGATCTTCACTCTTGAAGAAATAAAAAGAATAACCGTAACAACAGCGGGTCCGGACCCACTTTGGAGAGATGTCCACGCTGATGGAAAATAGACCTCCCCGCGAGATGAAAAGAAAAGGAAGATTATCTCCTGTACAATTTCTTTTATCTTTTTCTCTGATTACGTTCCTTCTTGA
>NC_051416.1:11050988-11051535 GCF_015228065.2 Penaeus monodon
ACGCGATAACCAATAAATGATTTCAAATCAATGCTGTTAAATAGTTTTAAAATTTTGTCTGACTCTCTTATTCTCTATCGTTAAGTAAATGCTAATCAACTGATATAGATTCTATACCTGAGTATTAAAGATAAAAAGTTGCCGATCGTGTTTTCAAACAGACCAACTATATGACACAAATTTGACCTTTTCACAGTGCACACGAATGCTATAAATTTATCTTCAGAGAAATAAATAAATTTAAACTCGATTATTTCTTTCTCTCCAAAAAGAAATAGATGCACAGCCTTTTCATCCTTAGCAGTCCGCAACAGAGCCACTTTTGATGGCATCCAATTAGATTTTTGTTTCAAATGCGTTTATAATATTTAATGCGCATAGTGGACATCCTTCGTGTTGCACTCCTGCATGTAATGGGGTGTAATTTCCATGCTTAAAATGTGCTCTTTTATGTGTCACCAGATTATGTATACCGTAATTAGAATGACAGATTGATAAAGCACATTGGTAAAGCAGACATGTGTATATGTATATCATCATCATCATT
>NC_051416.1:11052409-11052564 GCF_015228065.2 Penaeus monodon
AGCGCAAAGGCAGAACTCTCCTGCAGTGACAGCTCAGGTAGACCACAGGGCCTGACGTGGAACAGGGAAAAAATCTTACTTTGACTGAGTAATGGGATTGGCTAATCGGATTTTCTTCTCTACCGGCGAATCGGAATCGAGAGATCATTTTATTA
>NC_051416.1:11053027-11053195 GCF_015228065.2 Penaeus monodon
ACTCCAAATACAAACACTTTCTTTTCACGCCAGCATCCCTGAATACACAAGCAACTGTAATCTCCTTCAGGTAAACCCGTATCCGTGAAGAGTGTAAAGCTGCTGCTCGCTCCCATTGGTTCAACTTCAGGTAAACTTGTGTAATCTGGAGGGAGAGAGGAAGGGAAA
>NC_051416.1:11054775-11054841 GCF_015228065.2 Penaeus monodon
TTTATAGTGGCAATGAAAAAAGGAAAGACAGAAAGAATTTACCTCTCTAAAGTAAAGGACGGCTGG
>NC_051416.1:11055383-11055535 GCF_015228065.2 Penaeus monodon
TACTACTTGCATTCTGTTAGTGAATTCCGTAGACAGAGCACACAAGCCTTGCCTGATACGTTGGAGCGAGAAACGTTTGTTGGTTCTGTTCTCATCCCAGAAAACGTTTTGTATTAGGGTCAGATGAGACAAATATAGTAATTAACAAGATA
>NC_051416.1:11055619-11055950 GCF_015228065.2 Penaeus monodon
TAGATATATAAACAGACAAATGTAGATAGGTAGAAATGAATTAATACAGATACAGAAAAATACATATTGTAGAGGCTAATAATCCAGTGAAAAATATAGATGATATAGTTGATAGAATATGGAAGGATGAACTTTGAAAACCGAATGAGAAACTCGCTGAAAAAAATAAATAGAACATTGGGCAAATGGAGCAGGCAACAGAAGCTCATCGAGAAGGTGAGAAGCTCTGATTGCAGGAACCTCTCAAGGCGTGCAACAGAAAGCATTCCCTGGTCTCCCCAGGCAAGCACTCATAATGGAGATTATAATCAAACACTCCGGAGCAATGAAA
>NC_051416.1:11057646-11057957 GCF_015228065.2 Penaeus monodon
TAAGAAAAAGGCTAGAAGTAGCTGATATGAAAATGCTGCGATGAGCCAAAGGGGTTGCACTTATAGACAGGGTGAGAAATGAAGAAGTGAAAAGGAACATGAAAAGACCTTCGTTGAAGATTACGTGAAGGAAGGTTTGGTTTGGTCATGTGTGGAGAAGGAAGGGACGGTAAATGGGCAAAAGAATGATGAATCTGAGGGCAGGAACCAGAGCGAGAGGTAGGCCTAGGATGGATGGACCGCGTGGGGGAACATATGTGAGAGTGAAGCCCGAAGGTAGGCAGAAAGTCTGTCGCTTGGGTTGCCTTCGC
>NC_051416.1:11058952-11059122 GCF_015228065.2 Penaeus monodon
ACCATGTGAACCAGCGCATCTTCCCTGCAACAGAGATCCTGCACCATCGGCGTTACAGTACTTGCAACGGTGAAGGAGGCAGCAATTTTCTGTCGACACTCTCATGAAAAGAATTCAGGAAAACTGCTTTACTATGATCCTTGTGTTTATACTTGTATTGTTTGTAAGTG
>NC_051416.1:11059688-11059865 GCF_015228065.2 Penaeus monodon
CAAATAGGCACAAAAGTCCCACAGCTGCTCGCTCCCTGGCAGGCCCTGATATGCTGTGTGTTAGGTCTCTTGTTTTCCTTAGTGTGGACTCTCTCCTGTTTTCATTGTCTCGAAGTAAAGCAGGAAATTCTCCAATCTCGTATGGGGCGCCAGGCAGAGGGATTTGGCAAGAATAAG
>NC_051416.1:11061948-11062206 GCF_015228065.2 Penaeus monodon
TCGCCCTCTTCCCCTTACTCTCTCCCCTTACGTTCCTCCTTTTCAAATGTATTTAATAGTTTGTCTTTATTCTATTTTATCTCTTGATCCTCCTCGGGTTTTCTTTCTTAATTTTTTTTTTCTACCCGATGTTCTTCTCCTCCTTACTTTCCAATTTTATTTCTCTATCCTATTACCTTTATTCTCACCTTTCCTCTTATTACATTTTTTTTTCTTTTCAAGTTTATTATTTTTCCCTTAGATATTTATGTGATGCTA
>NC_051416.1:11062569-11062820 GCF_015228065.2 Penaeus monodon
ACGAAATAAATTTCATTTTGATACAAAGCAACACTAAACCCTTAGCAAGGCAGGTTGCTTTTCGTAAATGAACAGAAACCCTTGCAATTTGCAGTGAGATCAGAGTAGCCTGTTGCAAATGGCAATTGTTCTGGTGCAGAGGGCAAATAGAAGTGCAACATAATCCAATAGAGTGTGTGTATGTGTGGTACTAATTGTACTGTTTAAATGGGCGATGTGTTATAAGGTATTGGGTGTTTATAAGAGACAAA
>NC_051416.1:11063184-11063602 GCF_015228065.2 Penaeus monodon
ACGCATGCTCCCCCTCGCTTTCTCCCCCACCCCCACCACGCCAAACATAACCCCCTTGCACCCACCCCACCAACACCTCATAACCAGCGAAACTAAACTCATAAAGCCAGGCGTTAACATTTCCCTGATAATAATCATATCTTTAACTGACAGTTTTAATCCCTACGTAGACTTGCCCGAACCTCATTTCCGGGTACGCAATGAACTCTACGTCGCTCTTACGTCATACGCCGGTTTGCTTGGCGTGAGTGATGATGCGATATGATATAGGTCTTTTTTATATTGGAATTTTCATCAGGGGGATTGTCCCTGGTTGGTGGGTGAGATTTCAATATTCTAAACTCAAAATACTGCATGACGGATATATTTTTTTTATTATGATTTTTTTATTCATTGTGTTTTGTTGCGTTGTGGGTGG
>NC_051416.1:11063725-11064296 GCF_015228065.2 Penaeus monodon
TTATCGTATGTGGGTTTTGCAGCTGCATATTTTTTGTTATAAAAAAGGGGGAATTTCCTTACAAGTGATTTCCTTACAAAAGTAATTTTCTATATATCATCCTGGTGTATGAAGTCGATTTGATAAGTTTATAAAAAAAAATGCACGTATCATTTAATGAACCATGCTGGTAAGTCTAGTCGATACTTTGTTTTTTTTTCTAGCGCTGCCAAAAAAAGAAAAAAAAAAGCTGAAAACTCAGACCCACCCCACCCCGCCCCCCCCCAAAAAAAAATTAAAAGCAGACAAGCTCATTAACTTTCCTCTTTCCAATGATGTAATCAGATTTGAAACTGCTTCGGCTGGTGTTACCTTATTCCCTACGAAATTTGACTGAAAACTGTAAAAAAAAAAAGGTTTCCCTTTCTCTCGAATGCCACGTCATTAAAATCCTCATAATTTCATTTATACATTGTTATCTGTTGTATAGAAATATGGCAATCGTGTGGCCATTTTGGAAAAAAATAATAAAATAGCTCAAATAGTGAAAAAATACCATTCATATAAGTCGAATAAATGAGACGAGAAAATG
>NC_051416.1:11064377-11064648 GCF_015228065.2 Penaeus monodon
GGGTATACATAAGCATCTTAATTTACCATCGCGATATCACACATCACTAAATAATAATCTCAATATAAACAAAAAACTTACTAAACGAAGAAAGAATAAAAACCAACCCTTATTCCTTCTCCTTTGCTCATGGAAAATCGTGTATTTCGTGGGCCATGAGATACCATGGGAAAACGCAGTCCATGGTCCTTATTGTCTGCCACGAGAGATGCGTCAGTCTGCTAGGGTGATATTGTGTGTAAGATGACTGGTTCTTCGTTGGCGTGTTCCT
>NC_051416.1:11065004-11065183 GCF_015228065.2 Penaeus monodon
GTTAGAAATTGAGCAACGACTTCTTCCCAGCACCCAGAAGTCTCGTGCTGTATGTAATAGAGTTAGGGTCACGACGGTCCAGCATGTTAAGTGTGTCCCTCTCGTAAGTGTGAGAAACCGTTTCATGGGATGTTGAAGATTGCATTTCCGTGTGTGTTAGTTCGTGACCAGGTTACTAG
>NC_051416.1:11065532-11065901 GCF_015228065.2 Penaeus monodon
TGCCCATCTATGATTTAGGACATACTCGAGAGAGAACACAAATACCGAACAGGGACCAGAGAATATAATATTCATAATTGATTACCTTTCCTTGCCACGCATGTTGTACCGAAGTTTAGTACAACTGACGTGTGTATTTACCAAAATCAAGCACTTTAACACTTCCTGTGTGATTCACCCTTTCATATTGTCAAAATATATATGTCAGATCGTATCCACCTGCTTATTTGACCTTTTTTTTATAAACATGTTCAGGTATGATTGTCTGTCTGTCTATTTTTGCATTCGTCCACCTATCTGTCTATCATATCAGTATCATTAGGTATATCAATGGTCATCTTATATAAATCTCTTGATGCATTCGGTTTA
>NC_051416.1:11066377-11067202 GCF_015228065.2 Penaeus monodon
TCCACCATCGTCCATCTTCCTTCCATCGTCCAATTTGTCAACTCTGCCATTCATCTACCTCTTACCCGTACATGTGAAAGGAGGGTGAAGATTACCGACACCTGGTTTGTCTTCGGTGCGTGCTGCCCGTGCGGTCAATAATACTTAGCTGAGGGGGGTGGAGGGAGTATGGGGGAGAGGGGGAGAAGGGTGTAAGGGAGGAGTGAAGGTATAAGTGGGGGTGTTGGGGTAAGGGGTAGGGTGCAAGGGGAAGGTGGAGAGTGGGGAGTAAAGGAGAGGTGATTGTGTGAGTTTGGATTTGAAGGAGTAGGAGAGAAAGGAAAGGAAGTGTTTGGGAGGAGTGGGGAGAAGTGTAAGGGAGAGGAGAGGATGTGGGTAAGAAGTGGGGGAGAGTGAGGGAGGAATAGAAGGTATAAGGGAGTGTGTAAAGTGTGGAGGTAACAATTATCATAGAGTGGGGGGGGTGGGGGTATAGGGGAGTAGAGTAGAATAGGGGGAGGGAATGGAAAGGGGGAGGGATACAAAGAAAGGGGGGAGGGGAAGCTGGTGAATAAGAGGTATAGGAAATTAATATCAATGAAAGTAGCAAAAGCGTGGGGTTCGAGTGTGGGGTGGTAGGAGGGGAAGGCGGAGGAGAGAAAAGGAATGAGGAGTGGGGAGAGTGTGAGGAGGGGGGAAGAAGGGGAGTGAGGGGTGTGTTGGGAGCAGAGAGAATGGGGTAGGGGAGTGGAGGGGTGAGAGAGGTGTGGGGGAAGGGGGTACTAAGGGAGGGGTGAATAAGAGGGGAAGGGGTTTTGTCCTTGGCGCGTTAAAACTGGTCAAGTA
>NC_051416.1:11067700-11067871 GCF_015228065.2 Penaeus monodon
TTAAAAAAAGGTGTACATATAACCCATCACCACCAATTCCCCAACTGGATCTAGTGGCGTTATGGGGTGTCATGGCCAGACAGATGACTCAAGGGGCAAGGAGACCTCATCCATTGAGCTCCCTCATATACCAATGGATTACTTATTTTCAGGAAAAGAGGAGAGAGGGGA
>NC_051416.1:11068348-11068414 GCF_015228065.2 Penaeus monodon
TCTCCTTCCTCGTGTGACAAATGCGAAGGGAATTACGATCGTTGATGACCTTCCCTCGATACCTGC
>NC_051416.1:11068922-11069123 GCF_015228065.2 Penaeus monodon
GGAGAAACGTATCCCTCCTCCTCTTTTTCTCCCTGCTTCACCCCATGTTCCCCCGTAACCTTCCACCTGCGTGCATTATGGAATGACATGAGACATTCATGGGACTCGCTACTAAACTTTGTCCTCGAAACAGCTGCATCGATCCTCTTCACTTGCCTTCACTGTCGTCGTGGTGGCTCTGTGTTCGCCCTCACGCCCGCT
>NC_051416.1:11071165-11071340 GCF_015228065.2 Penaeus monodon
CACGCCCGCACAGGAAGGCCCCAGGTAAATGCAATAAAATCAACAGCCGTGGATAGCAAGTGGATAGGCTTTAGTTTTCGACATACCCGATCGACCGATGTAAGACTGAATGCTATGAAGCTGTTGTAGAGAGAAGTGGGTGATGGTCAAGAATCTGTGTCCTTGGTCTGAAAGG
>NC_051416.1:11071600-11071794 GCF_015228065.2 Penaeus monodon
TCCTTTCCAAATATAAGCTCCATAACCGTAACCCGATTGACCGCTCTTTCGCTTGGAATTAGAGTCATCAAAGGGTTCGGATGCCTTTTGTGGTCAAGCCTCTGCGCAAAACAAATGCCGGGCAAATTTGGCTTGGCGGATGCCTCGGGGGGAAAAGTTTTTTGGGTCGGTCGTTTATGATGTGGTTATTCCGT
>NC_051416.1:11071847-11072483 GCF_015228065.2 Penaeus monodon
TTATGTGGATGATTAATTTAGGTTAGTAAGAAGGTAAGGAGAAAAATGAACAGGCAAGGTAAATGTATAATATGAGAGATATAAACAAATTTTTATATTGATATAATAGATGAACGAATTTCTCTCTTTCCTTTCATCTGCCTGTCTATATACCTAATTATATGATGTGGGTGTGTGTGTATGTGAACGTTTATATTCACGTGTATGTAGGTTGACTTCTATTGTTATTTTTTTTCTTTTCTTTGTAGATAATTTCTAAAAGCTTTGTTCGTTAGACCAAGTCAACAACAGCACTTTGACTACATCACTGTTTCTGTAGCGACCTTTTGATATCAAACGGAAGTTTAAAGTAAAAACAAATCTCCCGGGATTTTGTCTCCAAAATATACCATTCTGGGATCAAAGTCATTTGGAATATCTAGAGTGGATAGAAGTATACTAACGCCATCTGTCGTGATATATATACATTGCATTTCTATTACTTTTCAGAATATAAATATGAACAGAAAGCAATACACTAAATTTGGTTCGTTCTGCTTGGTACTTTAATGAGATTTACAGCCCTTAACAACATCTATCAGTTTCATCTTTTATCTTTTATAAATTAAGATTATACTTCCTGTTCTCCAAAGATAT
>NC_051416.1:11073448-11073634 GCF_015228065.2 Penaeus monodon
CCGTATGAAAAATTTGTACGTAAATTTGAACGGTGGAGTTACACGCAACCTAACTTTGCAAATAAATTTACTTGTTCATTTTTGTCACACCAATAAATATCTGTTTGCGTGAATATGGTTTTATTGTCCACGAAAATATCCAATATCACTGAAAGGTACTTAGTATACAGACAAAAAAAAGAAAGA
>NC_051416.1:11074247-11074625 GCF_015228065.2 Penaeus monodon
TTACCTAGTGTAGTGAACAACTGATTGCCAAAACTTGTATTTAGGCCTAAATATAGCTTAATGTGTGTAAAACTAAAATAAAGTTGTTGTTGATTTCATCCAGATCATAAAATAAACAAACCCCAAAGTCAAATGATGATATCTTAACAATCTTGGTGACATCTCCTTACTTGGCATTCTGGTAACAATTCACAGACATACGAAATTCATTATGTTTCGTAATTAACATCATAACAACGGTATACTAGCGTATCCATTTGTCTTACTTAGGGAATTTATGGCATTTATCTGATATATAGCCACTTCACCCCCAATGTTATTACAAGTTGATATTCCTTGTCATACAAGTTTCTATAGTTCGCTAAATTCTAGTTTGCC
>NC_051416.1:11078798-11079009 GCF_015228065.2 Penaeus monodon
CCGACTCAAAAACACCGTAAAAGACAGAGTCATACATTACAATAAAAATATACGTTGCAGCTGTAATCCGCCCCTCCCCCGCCCGCATCCCACCCCCTTCCAGACAACCCCATTTTGGGTGGGTCCAGAAACCTTAACGAGCAATTTAGTCCCGGAACGAGGCAGGAGACGGTGCATTTGTCTCGCCATCTCCCGGGAAAAATAGATATTA
>NC_051416.1:11080113-11080522 GCF_015228065.2 Penaeus monodon
ATGTTCATCTTCCCTGTGTGTCTCAACTTCACTCTTTTATATTCATATCCACTCTCTTTCTCTTACCTTTGCGATCAGTTTGTCAAAATTTCCAACATTCCTGCTTGACTACGTTAGTCTTCTACTGATTGCTTGTGCCTGCTCTACCATTGCGGGCTTGTCTCTATCGGCTCTCTTACAGCCTGCATCGCTTTCCTACTGCGTGCTTGTGTCTGTAAGTTCTGCTACTGCCTGCTTGTCTCCGTCAACTCTCGCTGCCTCCTACTGCCTGCTTGTCTCCGTCGGCTTTCCTGCTATCTGCTTCCCTACATCAGCTCCCCTACTGCTTGCTTATCTACTCTCCTCCCTCGCCTTTCCTCTCCCATTCCCTGCTTACCTCAACCTTTCATCACCTACTCCTTCCTAATCT
>NC_051416.1:11080564-11080728 GCF_015228065.2 Penaeus monodon
TCCCTCCTCCTCGCAGTTTCCCGTGAAATTGGAAGGAGAAATTACATTGTTCCGGCGATAGATAAGGTCAAGTCGATCCATAATTGCGTTGCATTAATCTCTTTGTCTTACGTTATAAACCTTTTGGGTGAGAAGAAGATGGGGTCGGGAGTTTTGGCGATTGC
>NC_051416.1:11081443-11081827 GCF_015228065.2 Penaeus monodon
ATGTAGGCTCCGAGGCCTAACGGGAATTGGACAAGCTCACCGTGCGTGTAACACCGCTCAGCCGCTCGGTTCCCCCAGAGTCCATGTTTAAACGTTTCTCCTACAGTCTACGTTTAAATGTTTCTCCCACAGTCTAATCGTAACGTTTTCCCCACAGAAAACTTTTAGCGCTTCTCCCACAGTCCAAGTTTAAATTTTTCTCCACAGTCCAATTGTAACGTTTTCTAACGTGTTTCATACAATCCAAGTTTAAACGTTTCTTCCCACAAGTTTTTCTTTTATATAGATCAAAGATTGCGTTTTCCATACTCTTCAAGATTAACGTTTTCCCCGCTGTCCAAGGCTACTGTTTCCCCGCAGTCGAAAGTTATCAACCTGAATTTC
>NC_051416.1:11082007-11082337 GCF_015228065.2 Penaeus monodon
ATTTATCTCTGCCGCCTGTCTGCTTGATTTCCACTCTGCTCAATTCCCTTACTCCACTTAATTCCTGTTTTATCTGCTTGATTCGCCCAATCTATTTAATCCCCACTTTCTTTGCTTGAGTCTCCCATTCTGCTCAATTCCTTCTTCCTCTTCTGGTTCCCCCACTCTGCTTGGTTCCATCTTCCTCTGCTGGTTCCCCCACTCTGCTTGGTTCCTGCTTCCTCTGCTCGGTCGTTTCTGTCTCGTTGAAGGTGAGTCTTTAAATAACCTGCTCCCTGATACGCTCCGTTCATGCATACGGAACCAGCCTCCGTAGCGGTGAATGGCCAC
>NC_051416.1:11082868-11083418 GCF_015228065.2 Penaeus monodon
GGCGTCTGTGAGTGACCTTGTTACTTACACTTTCATTCACTTTTCAGAAGTTTATGGATCGCAGTTAAAATAAAGATTATTGGTCGCTTTGCATGTTAACTTCTGGATCATTTCTTCGTAATGATATGAAATGGGTTTGAAAAATGTTTTTGGAAAGTTGTATCTCATAAAATTATTTGATAGACCTGGAATATCATGTAACTAAAAGTGAAAAAGGCAAACAAAAAAAAAGGAAAACAGAAAAAAAAGTATGTTTAGTTAATGCATATCAAAGGTAAAAAAAAAAGGAAATTATTAAGCCAATCTCGAAAGTATTTTATAAAACTCTATTCAATCTCAATTTCAAGCAACATCACTCACTCCTCGCAGAATTATAACAAGCAACGGTATTGCATGTGATCGCCAAAGTGTTTCGGAATTATATTGCAAAGGAAAAAATTAAAGCTTGCACGTTGCACGGTATATTTACATGGCCTCCAGTGGCACGAGAGCTGAACTGAAAGCGCCCTTTGCTGACAGAGTAAGGAATAAGTGAGGGTGCGTGCGAGAC
>NC_051416.1:11085070-11085592 GCF_015228065.2 Penaeus monodon
ATAAAACAAAAATAACACGAAAGCAAAGTACACTCCACAACGCAACCCGGAAGCTTAAGTGCGATAAGGAAACGTACATTCACAGTTCAAGAGCAGTCGACAATGCAACCCGTATTTATCATGGGGTTGAAATGTTAGTCTACGTGGGCCCACAGAGAAGGGGAGATCTTTCCTGCACTCCAGACTCCAATCTCTCAGCCTTCCTGCCGGTTTGGGCCAGTGCCATGGTCTCCACTTATAAACAAAAGAAGGTGAAAGAGATTGAAAAGGAAAGGGTGATTTAGGTTTAGCAGGAATCACTGTTGAGCGAAAATGCGTTGATGAGTACAGTGTTGGTGATGTTACTGGGATATGGGCATGAGGAAAGTGTTATACGGTGGAGATGTTTAGTGTTTGTTTGTCGAGGTAGATACTAAATGGGTGATGGCAATGTATGTTCGTGTAGGCATGCATGTAGATATACGATTTGCATGAAAGATATTCAACTGAACAGACAAGAGAGAGGGAGGATAAACCTGTCGG
>NC_051416.1:11086662-11086750 GCF_015228065.2 Penaeus monodon
GGCCTCCGATACCTTCTACCTCTTAAAAAGTCTCTATATTTAGCTGCTATTCTGCATATTTGTTACTTATTCAGTGTTTACTCCTTGA
>NC_051416.1:11086808-11086886 GCF_015228065.2 Penaeus monodon
TCTGATATATCGTGAAGTATGTGACATCAAGATATTGCAGCAAATTCATATCAGTCAGTACTTTGCATTCTATTTCTT
>NC_051416.1:11087412-11087757 GCF_015228065.2 Penaeus monodon
TTTGAAAAATTCTTTCATTCTATCAGTTTCACTATGGGTACTTAACAAATTCCCACATTCTTGTGTTTTACTTCCCCACAAGTTAATTAAGAAAAAAAAAAAACATTAATTTTCTCTCCATTCTCCTCAGAGGCTTCGGCTACACACACATTTTTTCCTCCTTTAAAACTTTCCGGGAGATCGAAAGTTCAAACTTATAGCTGGCATAACTTACTTAGGTTGATCTTAAGTCTTAATCTTCCGTCTCGAGAGAACTTGCGACTCGGCACGCGTCTTAAGGTCGATATTGAGTTTTCGCTGTCTTCGATACCTAGGCTTTTTTTTTAAGTTTTGAAGCACCGTGGA
>NC_051416.1:11087828-11087892 GCF_015228065.2 Penaeus monodon
TAATCGATGTAATGATTATTGTTTAGGTGTTTTTTGGAAAATGTATGTATAAAATGGAAGGATT
>NC_051416.1:11088049-11088273 GCF_015228065.2 Penaeus monodon
CATGATACATCAAAATTATCTCGACATCTTGAGAAAAAAAAAGGCCTACGATCACTTTTAAACAATTCTCCATGGAATTCAGTAAGATTTTCGTCGGAGAAAAATAAGTAATGGTTCCGCCTGGAAAATTCTATGAGGATTTGTATTTTCCCCACACACGTCTTGCCTTCATTTTGCATGCATGTCACAGGCGTTCTTGCGGCACCGTTTGCAGCATGTCTTGA
>NC_051416.1:11088497-11088604 GCF_015228065.2 Penaeus monodon
ATCTTGAATTATCTGTTTGTCAAATCTTTTATTATTTGCCATGCAATGGCACTGTAATGTACTGTGTTCTGTATCTGTCTGTTTCTCAAGCTATTTAATTACCTTTA
>NC_051416.1:11088743-11088841 GCF_015228065.2 Penaeus monodon
TTTTCAGACCGTTTTGCATCTTAACTATCTCTGGACTATCAGATTTCGGCGATTTGCATATTCACGTTGACATAACCAACTTTACCTGACGTCGTCCG
>NC_051416.1:11088922-11089011 GCF_015228065.2 Penaeus monodon
AATCTTTCTTTCTATTTCTCTCTTGATCTATCTCTCTTAATATTGATCTCTCCATATCTGTCCGTCCTTCTGTCCGTTTCTTCTCTCTT
>NC_051416.1:11089050-11089316 GCF_015228065.2 Penaeus monodon
TTCTCTCCTATATCTCCTTTCCTCTACCCTAATTATTGCCTCAACGTTTTCAAATTTGATATTTGTTCTCGTTTTGAGTTCTTGTTAGTCATTTGCATGTCTATAGAACGATATATCCAGCTATGATAATGATATCTCACGTAAAGTATCAGGGACAAACACACTGCCCAATTGAAGTGTCTAACGTCAGCTCACTCTTCGGAATTCACTTTGTTCTCTCTTTTAGCTGCTCTGAGCTGTCTTCAGAAGTGTGTAAATAGTTTTTT
>NC_051416.1:11089358-11089463 GCF_015228065.2 Penaeus monodon
CTTCTTCCCCTTTTTCATCTTTTTTTATTATTTCACTTCCTATATCTCTTTATTTCCCTCCCTTTCTCATCGTAAAAAAATTCTGTTTGTCCCCTTTCTCTCGCC
>NC_051416.1:11089510-11090444 GCF_015228065.2 Penaeus monodon
CATATCTCTCCTAAACACCTTAATCCATTTTCCTCCCTTATCCATCTTCCCTCTTTCTATATTTCCCTTCACATTCTTTCTCTCCTTCTGCACATTCTAAGTCTCCCCCCCTAACTTTCTCCCCTCCCCGTTTCTCTCAATATTCCCCTCCCCACTATCTCCTCTGTCTTCTTTCCTCTCTCTTATTTATTCCGTACCACCCTCTTCCAACCTCCCTCTTCCCCCTCTCATCTCTTTCCACACTATTTTCTCTCTCCCTTTCTATTCCTCATTCCCTTCCTGCAGTTTTCCCATCTCCCTCTTCTTTCCCCGTACCCTTTCCTGATATCTTCCTTTCCTGGCATTTTCCTCCCCCATTTCGCACTCTTTTACCTCCTCCCCAACCCTCCTTTCCTGGCACCCTTTCTCGCTCTCCCCTCCCCCCCATTTCGCACTCTTTTACGCCTTCCCCATCCTCCTTTCCTGGCACCCTTTATCCTCTCGCTGTCACCTCTTCCCCCATTTCGCACTCTTTTACCCCTTCCCCAACCCTTTTTTGGCACCCTTTTTCCTCTCGCTCTCACCCCTCCCCCTATTTTGCACTCTTTTACCCCTTCCCCAACCCTTTCCTGGCACCCTTTTTTCCTCTCGCTCTCACCCCTCCCTCCATTTCGCACTCTTTTACCCCCTTCCCAACCCCCCTTCCTGGCACCCTTTCTCGCTCTTCCCTCCCCCCATTTCGCACTCTTTTACGCTTTCCCCCAACCCCCTCTCGCTGGCACCCCCTCCCTTCCTTTTACCCCTTTCCCTCCCTCTCTTTCCTCCTCTCGCACCTTCAAACACACTTTAAACACACCCTTTTCTTTTCCTTCCTCTTTTACCACTTTCCACAACAGACACTGACGCTGAGCACATAGGGCACGTCAGCCACGCTCGACACCAAATTACACACGTC
>NC_051416.1:11091163-11091847 GCF_015228065.2 Penaeus monodon
CATGAGGAGGAAGCTGCAAACCCAATTTTCTTGCTTGCCAGCTACGCCAGAGGAGGGGAAAGGAGTAGGGGGAAGGATAGAAGGGAGAGGGGGTGAGGGGAGGAAAGGTCAGGGGGTGAGGAAGAGGTGGAAGCTGTAGGAGGAGGGGGGAGAATTGCAGGGTGAAGTAGGTGAGAGAGGGGAGGGGAGGGCAAGGGAAGGTTGCCCATGGTTTGTTGGGTGAGCTGGAAGGGATAAGGGGAGGGGAGGGGAAGGGGAAGAATCCCATGAGTGAGTTCCAAGGGAGAAGGGAAGGGGAAGGGAGGGGAGGGGAAAAGGAAGAATCCCACCAGTGTGTGAAGGGAAGGGGAGGAGAAGGGAGGGGGAGGAGACCCATGGGTGAGTTAGAGGGGACAAGGGAAGGGGAAGAGGTGAAGGGAAAGGGAGGGAGCCCATGGTTGAGTTGCAGGGGAGAAGGGCAGGGTAGGGGAAGGGGCAGGAAATCCATGCTTCCGCGACGATTCCTGCCGTAGGTTGCACTTCCGTTTTCCTTCAGAATTTACACGGTGCAGACAGGTGCATCTCAAGGGAGGCTGGTTTTGGGTCTCACTAGCGGAGGAGGGGGAAGGGAGAACTCGCAGGGCAGGGAGGGGTTAGGGAAGGGACTGGGGATAAAAGGAGAGGTTGGAGAAGGAATTAGGGAAG
>NC_051416.1:11092930-11093948 GCF_015228065.2 Penaeus monodon
CAAGCCATAGTGATTCTTCCTCCTTTCTTTCGTGTTTCTTTTACCAAATATGTCATCTCTGTCGTAAAAGTGATTCAATTCTTGTCCAAGATTTGAAAGAAAATGAATAGAATTTTCTTGCACTGTCACACTAAAGATAATTTATATTCCTTGCAGCAGCAATGATATAACCTCCCCCCTCTCCTTTCCTCCCCCTCACGTCCTTTCTCGATTTCTCCTTTCCTCCTTTCCTCTTTACTTTTCTATTCTTCCGCTTCCTCTTTCCCCTCTCAACTCTTTTTTTCCTTCTTTGCCCACCTAGTTCTTCTCTTTCTTTAGATTCTTTCTTCTATTTAACTCTCCGTCTTCCCCCCTCTTCCCTCTGGCAAGTCCCCTTGACCTTCTGTCTCCTCATCTGTCGCTTCCCCCTTTCTCCTTCTCACCCACTCTCTCCTCTCCTCCTCTGCCCCTTCGACCTTTCTCTTTCTCTACACTCTTTCCCTCCTCCCCTCCTCACCCCCCCCCCTTTTCTCCTTCTCCTCATTCCCTCTCTCCTCTCCTCCTCATTCCCTTCCTCCTTTCTCCCTCTACTCTTTCATCTTTCCTCTCCTCCTCCCCCCCCCTTTCTCCTTCTCCTCATTCCCTCTCTCCTCTCCTCTTCATCAACTTCCTCCTCTCTCCTTCTCCGCAATCCTTTCCTCTCCTCCTCGGCCCCTTTCACCTCCTCACTCCCTCTATCCTCTCCTCCTCAGCCTCCTCCTCCCTCTTCGTCCCAAGGAACTCTCCCTCTTTCTCGCTCCTCGTCCCCCTCACCCAACCCCTTCATCAGCCTTTCGCGCCCTTTGCTGCTTAGCCTACGCCCTCACGCCCACCTCGTTTGTTTTAATCCCTCGTTACGTTGGGCGTGACAAGCCGACACTCTTCTCTCTCTGCTCATAAATCTATCTTACGGTTGTATCAGTGTTACTGAGTTGTTGTTTTTGGTATCTTTACAATATGTATGTTTTCCTCTTTGCCTTTTTTCTTTCCTTTTTTGTCA
>NC_051416.1:11095048-11095460 GCF_015228065.2 Penaeus monodon
GGACAGGTTTGGATTACTTTGGAAATGTGTTTTTTTCCGATAGTTTTTGGCGTTCACACGAATTTGATAGTCGGGATAAAAAAAATCTGATATGAATCTCGGAAATGGCTATCACAAACGACTTTCAAATTTGTTCAGAGTACATAAAAAAACATTAGAAAACTACATTTCCTTTTCCAAAGATATTTGAAGAAACTTTTTAAAAACTATTTTACTAAAAGACAAATGTAGTCCATGGATATTCAGTAATAAAATTACCACTCAGTACCATTTGATATCACAAGAAAGATAAGTAATGTTCTTTTTCAACAAAATGGATATCTATATTCATTACACTAACCGAAATGCACGAGTCTACACGTAGTAAGTGAAATATGGCGTGAGGTTTCCGTAGATTGCTGATTATCTTCTA
>NC_051416.1:11095651-11095799 GCF_015228065.2 Penaeus monodon
CCCAGTCAGAACCATTTAATATCACAAGAAAGGAAAGTGTTCATTACATTAACCGAACTGCACGAGTCTACAAGTAGTAAGTGAAATGTGGCGTAAGGTTCCCGTAGATTGCTGATTATCTTCTACTGTTCAGATTTTTGCTGTTAGA
>NC_051416.1:11095959-11096126 GCF_015228065.2 Penaeus monodon
ATTCATTCCCAATCAGAACCATTTAATATCGCAAGAAATGAAAGTCACGTTCTTTTTCAACAAAATGGATATATATCCTAACTGCAGGAGTCTACAAATAGTAAGTGAAATGTGGCGTACGGTTACCGTAGATTGTTTGTTATTTTCTACTGTTCAGATTTCTGCTT
>NC_051416.1:11096299-11096476 GCF_015228065.2 Penaeus monodon
TCCAATCAGAACCATTTAATATTACAAGCAGGGAAAGTAATGTTCTTTTTCAACCAAATGGATCTCTGTGTTTATTACACTAACCGAACGGCACGAGTCTACGTGTAGTAAGTGAAATGTTTCGTGCGGTTCACGTAGATTTTTTTACATGTTCTGCTCAGATTTTTGTTGTTCGAG
>NC_051416.1:11097330-11097582 GCF_015228065.2 Penaeus monodon
GGAATTACATGTATCGACGGTATTTCATTTCCTTCTGTTTCAAACGAATAAAAAAAACGAAAAAAAAATGTACTGGAACTGAAACAGAGTCTAAAAAAAATTAATATTTTCCAGCAATACCTATGTAGCACAAACTGCAGGTCAGAAGTGTAGGTGTGGTGAGTGAAATATGGCGTGCGTTCCCGTAGACTCATGGGACTGCATACTAAAATTAATTGTTTTCTATTTTTGTTCTTTTTCTCTTGAAATTTA
>NC_051416.1:11098859-11099005 GCF_015228065.2 Penaeus monodon
TATATTGCATCATTTAAAAAATGTGTTACATATATCAAAATTATTTTCTTAAAAAAAAATGTCATTGCAAACATTCATATCAGAAAACAAAGAAACTACTATGACAATATAAACAAAAAAAGTTTTGAGTAAGAAAATGAGATATG
>NC_051416.1:11099279-11099381 GCF_015228065.2 Penaeus monodon
TTTTATTTGTTTACCCTCGATCCAGGAAACCCGAGTGGAACAAAGAAATACACGGAAACTTTAGTATTTTGTCCGCTTCTCTCTTGACATTATTCTATGTCG
>NC_051416.1:11099503-11099735 GCF_015228065.2 Penaeus monodon
GTCTATCACCCTCATTCGTCAAATAAATAAGCAATTTAATCTCGAAACACAAACGTGAACCTGTTAACAAAAACTTTTTTTTTTTTGTACAAAATTTCTCAAGACTTCTAATTGGTGAGGAAAGTTGCCATTAATATTATTTCTACCGACCATTTTTTACAAAGTTAGGGAACTGGACTCTTGGAGTTTCCTGCTATTCTTTTTTTTTCAATCTTTCTTCCCTTCCTCCACC
>NC_051416.1:11100654-11101183 GCF_015228065.2 Penaeus monodon
ATCTACCAAACTTCTTTGCCATTATCTTTGTAAGGATAAGGATTACCTCCATCGTGATCTGGGACATATGACTGTCTATGCGCCAATTAATTATATGAATTATGCCCATGGGATCTAAAAAGAAAAAAGAGAATAAATGGAAAAAAATAAAATAAAGCGCATGATTGATACGCACGCTACCAAGTCAGCAACGGTCCTCCCTTTCAAACGCGTTCGAGCTCCTGATTGGCTGGATCGCTTACCCAATCAGCAATCAGGAAAGTGGAGGTGTCCGTATTCCTAACAAATCCGTCTTGAGAATGAGAATTTCTTTCTTAAGAATAGAGGTTTCCAAGAGGTTTACAAGAAAGAAAAAAGGGGATAAGAGAGAAGTTTGACAACAGAACTGTATTTACTGTTTTTCCCGGAGTTGAAAGATCTAGAGTCAAACAACAAATCACAAAAAAAGACCAGTAATCAAGAGGAGAGTTGTCGGTTTAGGACTGTGCAAAGAATACTCGAGAAAGACATGACTTAGTGGAATAGTCAT
>NC_051416.1:11101220-11101366 GCF_015228065.2 Penaeus monodon
TGGATAGATAAAAGTGAATTTTAAAAAAATCGAAAGCAATGATCACACAGAAACTCATCGGTTTAAGAAAGACACAAAGAACGTCAGGGAAAGACCATAATTGGAATGAAAGATGGATATCGAAGTTTCGTTTCGCCATTAAGGTG
>NC_051416.1:11102031-11102189 GCF_015228065.2 Penaeus monodon
TTTTGTACCTTAAGACAGTATAATGGATGACACGCCAAACACTCTATACTTCTTATTCATGATTGCGTTTCCATTCTTTTGATCAAAGTTTAATTAGAAGATGAATGGTACGAGGTATAGCTCGTAATTCGCTGCATCATCTTAATAGAGGATGCGAT
>NC_051416.1:11102340-11103201 GCF_015228065.2 Penaeus monodon
CCCTTTCTGAACTATAGTGTACAGACCTTACCCAATAATAGAAATAGACCTTTTAAATTTCTCTCCACAAACGTCCGTAGTTTAAGAACGAATGTCGATCCCTTATCAATAAAGCAAGCAGGACAGAAATCATGATATGCAAGACATAACATTCGCAGATGAATCCACAAAAGCCAAATACAGCACCTTGTGAAAGAAAATAAAAACTAGACGAGTAGTTATTTATCAAAGACGCGAACTCATCCTTTTGACATCCCTGACATCCCGGAATTCATATCTTTTCAAACTCCAAACTCACTGTATTTATTCCCTCTTCATATATATTCTTATTGTCAATAAAATTCCCTGAAGCCAACATGGACATCATCACGATGCAATACAGTTGCACAAACATAATAATCATGGAGAGATTTCAGTCAGATTTTTTGACAAACGACTGACTTTATAATAAAGTCACGTTTTGCCACAAATTTGTCAAAATCTCACCTTGATCCAATTACCTTGGACATTCCTGAACTACTGATGACATGTGAACCTTAAATTGCAGTCGGGATGTCACACCATTATGGAGTTTTTTCAAGGAAAATAGTGAGGAAAAACTGAGGGGGAAATGTGCTGAGTGTGCTAAGCAATACTTAGCTTCTTAAAGAGAATGCTGATGGATGAGGACTTACAGTGACCCGTGTTTCTGCAGCTTCAAGGAACCTTTTGTTCCTCATAAGATTCACAGAACAGAATTAGAACATGCTGTAGTGAAGCTGCAGATCGAAAATACTGAGCATGGTGTAGGCTAAAAAGGCTTCTATCAACACTGAACAAATAAGACACAAGAATGCTGACAGAACTACAATAGAAAACAAT
>NC_051416.1:11103416-11103595 GCF_015228065.2 Penaeus monodon
ACGTGCCATCCATGCCTCGCACGGCGTGGGGAGTCACGCACCCATCTCGCCTTGCAAGACAAAGCGCAGGAAAGCCTTCTACGTCTCTTTTCGCTGGCATCCGGCCCTCCCACCGCCTCGAATATCGGAAGTCTGCAACAACGTAGGGTTGTTTCAGGATTACCTGTCATACTTAAGGG
>NC_051416.1:11103661-11103845 GCF_015228065.2 Penaeus monodon
GTATAGATTCATAGAGATGCGGAGTGAGTTATTGACGATACTTTAGGATTCCAGGTTTTAGGTGATATGTAAGCTAAATGGCCAATTCGTTAAATACAGGGTCATGAATACATTACTATTTTTATGGCGCTTCCTTGAATATTTTGATGTTTTATAGATAAAGTATGAATACAAAAAAGGAAAG
>NC_051416.1:11103959-11104522 GCF_015228065.2 Penaeus monodon
GTGGTTCTATACATTTAGAAAGAGATATGAACAGTTGTTAGATACATGAAAGTAATAAAAAAGGAAGAGTAATATGCCATCATCTGGATAGAAAGAGAGAAAACAAAAATAGAATAAGGTAGAAGATATATAAGTACAATTAACTAATGTTGTTGATAATAGAGAATATTGCACATTATAGCCTGCATCCTTTTGCAACAGGGATAATAAACAATAAAATGGAATGCAAAATAACATCGATAAATAACATTTGTAAAATTCAATCCCGATTTCATTTACGATTCGATTCTGGTTCACCAACTTCGATACATTTGTGATTTCGAAAGCAGAGTTTGATTATTCTCAAGCTAATGACGTAACCCAATATTCTCACTTATAATGTTCCAGCATGAATTGTAGATTTGCAGAATTTAGCAAAAGCTTTGTATCAAGGAAACCGTTATTTGAATATTTGTTGAGAGATTTCGTAATCGTGCAGTTCCAGTATTTAGAACAATGGCGTGTTATTCAATAGGGTTTACTTTTGAAATGTGTGCATGCAATAGTTGCCATGGCTTTCCAGT
>NC_051416.1:11105104-11105410 GCF_015228065.2 Penaeus monodon
AGACGAACGAACCCATAAAACAAAGATCCGACGAAACAAAGGGGAAACATAGAAACAGCGAAAAGTTAAGAACGTGCAACATTGCAAAGAACGACACTTAGCAAGTCTCACACCAAAGTTAAACGGATAACAAGAAATTACGACTCGAACGAAGGAGAGGGAAGAAAATTTTCGGATAATGAAGCGGAGAAGAGAGGGAGAAACTGTGGAAGAGAGGGAATAGAGAGAGAGGGGGAAGGAAAGAGAGAGAGAGCGAGAGAGAATTAGAGAGAGAAATATGGTGCATGTGTGTGTGTGTGGGTGGGT
>NC_051416.1:11105443-11105619 GCF_015228065.2 Penaeus monodon
GAGGGAGGTTAGAATTAGAAACAGAGAGATAACCGATAGACTGATAGACAGATAGGTATATAGAGAAATAGAGATAAATTGATGAAGAGAAAGAGAGAGACTATCAATAGAAACCTTGTTGCAGCTGCAGTACTTCTTGCTACAGAGGAGTTAGGAGGATATCCTACATGGTATTC
>NC_051416.1:11106183-11106350 GCF_015228065.2 Penaeus monodon
TATGATCGGTGGCCTTCAGGGGGCGATTACAGGCCGAAATGAGAAGACGTGTCGACCGAGATGGGATGAGAGAGACAGAGGGGCGGCCGGCAAAGGTGATCAATCAGGTCGACATGCACGCACACTTGTGTACACGCCAGCGGTCAGAGAGATATGGATGGTTGCGG
>NC_051416.1:11106730-11107022 GCF_015228065.2 Penaeus monodon
ATGGTCGATACAGAATTTCAGTTTTCAGTATCTTATGGTGACCTTTCGTTATTTTTTTTTATATTTTTCCTTTTACTGCCACAAAAACAGATGTTGATAAGAACAGGAAAAGCAAACATGATTATTTTTTATGCGTTTTCAAGAGAAGTCTGAATCAATTCTTCCTTTGTATATTTTCCATTCAGTGGCTATATTGTGTGCTTGAACTTTGTTTTGAATAAACGTTTTCTGAATATATACCTAACTATACAAAAAAATCACACAGGCACAGCTACAGATACGCACGTGTGTG
>NC_051416.1:11108168-11108392 GCF_015228065.2 Penaeus monodon
TAGAGCCACAATCCTTGATGAACCCCGTCCCGTTAGACAGGCAGCCGCTCCAGCCGGGCCTCTGGCTTCAACGCAGGAGAACGACGACATCTGACATTTCCTTCCTTGTTTGTCTAAGATTACGGCTGGGAGATGTCCCTCGGGAATCCTTGCATCTTTGGCTTTTCAGGGCGTGGCTTTTCACCTCTGAGTGAGCCGAAGGGGGGTGGAGAGGGAGAGAAGGA
>NC_051416.1:11108719-11108876 GCF_015228065.2 Penaeus monodon
AACCGAAGATTGATCTTTGATATAATTAGAGACAAAATCCACTCTGTTCATGCATGCTCATCTCTACCTGAAACTCATAAAATCAATATAAAAAAAAACAAAGAAAAGAAAGATTCCTAAAATTCTTTGTCTGTATGTATGTCTTTGTACCCCCCCC
>NC_051416.1:11108992-11109202 GCF_015228065.2 Penaeus monodon
TAAGATACCTTACATTCTCACGCATGACTTTCCTTCTGCATATTTCGCCTTCTGTGACGTCAGCACCTTCGTAATAAGACGCGTTAAGCTTTTAAGGGCAGTAGTTAACGTGGCTGAACAAACACTCATAGAACGTGATAAAGTGTCATTGAGAACAGGTCGTAAACCACGACTTTACATACTAAATTTTATCTTTGTGGCGATAACCTC
>NC_051416.1:11109940-11110074 GCF_015228065.2 Penaeus monodon
TTTGTTATGGTTTTTAAAATAGGTTTTGCCTTAGTTATATATTCTGTACATATTTTACGTCATAAATTCAATCAAAAATATCATGATATCATATCAAATATAATTTCATACAGTAATAGAGCTGACATTTCGGT
>NC_051416.1:11111841-11112594 GCF_015228065.2 Penaeus monodon
TGAAATACTTTTATTAGGAAGGTAGATAAAGAAAAATAAGAAAAAAAAACAGTATAATGCAAACAGTTAAGATATAGGGATCTCATGAACAGTCATATAAACAAAATCCAACTTTAATAACCATTCCAGTTAAAGCGCTCGAGTTCAAATGTTAATGCAAAATATACGTTTTCATTCACGTCCATTGCTTTTACTATGACGAAAACATCCGAACATATTTCAGCGCATATGTTCATGCAATGTTATTTATCGGCACCATTCGTCAACTGTGCAATTGCAGTTCCTTGTACTCACTTGTCAGTTAAAAAGAGAGGAGAAAAAACACACAACATGCATATGCAAACATCAATTGCAATTGCAGCCTTGAATCTTACTGCAGTACGCTTTCAGAACGATGATTCTTCCTCTCCGTTCACCTCCTCTCCTATACATAGCAGTAATATCCTTCCTGTAAAACATCCTCTCCGTTGCGTAGCGAAAACTCGCTAGCGAAAACTAGCCCGTGGAGGCTAGCGCGTCATAGAAACGGAAGCGAAAAAACGCTCGCTATTTATCCTTCTCAACGGCGCCATCTAATTCAAGGACAACAATATCCTCTGCGCTGTAAACACGGGAGCTGAAAGGAAATGCGGTAAGTGTGTCATGTTATGTCCTGTGGGAGAGAGAGAGACAAGATGGAAGGGTTTCTTAAAGGCTGGTCTTTAGAGAACGGAGAAACCATTTTCGTCTTCGAGCTGTGCTTTTCTATTTCGT
>NC_051416.1:11113251-11114043 GCF_015228065.2 Penaeus monodon
TCCTCATTTTTTTTACCAAGATGATGAATGACGCAGCCTAACTTATTAGTCCTAAATACACATACAGTTTCTAAAGTAGCCCGACCTGGCCCTTAATATAGTGAGCGAAAATACGTGTTTAACAGACCCTCGACTGTTTATGCTCGCCTCTGCTATTGGATATTCAACCCGAATAAAATGCAACCGATTGAAGAGAAGCGTGTTTATCGTGGAGACGCCCCTGAACAATGAGATATATAGCCGGGGCAAAGTTGGACCCGAATAATCTCATTTCTAAATCAAAGTCTAACGCGTTCATGCCGTCTATTCAGTTGAGGAGAGAAATGAAAAAAATGGGCTTTTTTTTTTACCTTTCATCATCGGTTTACATGTACAGTAAGTTGTAAAAGTACCTCATAGGCGCGTGAGGGTCAGTCAGCGTTGAAGCGCTTGGGTAAGTTTGGGTTCAGTTGGCTTCGAGCCGTCGGTGAAGAAGGACGTGGCTTCGCGCGTCTCCGGCCCCGAGCGAGAGGTTGCCGCTGTTTGTCGTCAGCGTATATCTTCGCTCGATAAAAAAGAAAAGAAAATAATATTTGACTCTTAATTTACTGTTGTTTGTCATAAAAAAGAGGAATATCGTGTTAGATTTTTCTTCTCTTAGTCATTTTTAAACGAATCATAAAAACTGACGATGGATTGAATTGGAAAGGTGAGAAGAATTTACCTGGCTTCCTGGTAAGAATATAAACAATACCGAAATTTGAAGATTTCAGAATTCGAAATATCTCTGCGTGCCTGCAACAGGTAAGAGCC
>NC_051416.1:11115204-11115401 GCF_015228065.2 Penaeus monodon
TTATTAGCAATTACGGTGATATCTTGTTATTCTGCTTCCCCTTTTGTTGTTTGACGACGTTATCAACAACCTAAAATGGTGAGGAAGGTACATTCTGGAAATTATTTTCAAAAGATAATCGCTCTCGCAAATGCACTCGTGCACAGCAGATATTCTACAGTAGTACGAAATATTTAGTGCATTTATGTACACATACA
>NC_051416.1:11115486-11115947 GCF_015228065.2 Penaeus monodon
AGGGAGATTCTTTCATATACACTTTTACATGAATAGTATTTTTTTATCAACTGCATTTGTTCTATATATTCATTAAGGGGAAATGAAAACAGAAATTTACCATAACACCACACAGTATGTTTTACAGTACATGCAAGGTCACAAGGTCAAATGATAACCAGTCACCAGTGTTCAATAGATTCATTAGTTCTCACTTAAGCAATGCGAGTTCTTTAAACACTTTCTCCTAATAAGCACTACACCTTTGGAAGTACATAGGAAATGTCAGCTCCCTGAGGCAGCCGTTAATCTCATTTGATATGGGGTGCAGGCTGCCTTCTCTGGTGTTTAACAGAGGCAGAGATGATGGAAAACAGGGCTATACTAGGAAGGTGTAATGATAAAGGGGAAGATTAAAAGCTCGTAGGAGAGACGAAGACCACCGCGCAGAGGCGGTAGGGATGGTGTACAAAGGCGTACAG
>NC_051416.1:11117505-11117890 GCF_015228065.2 Penaeus monodon
GACTGCAATCGCATACACTATCGATCCGTATTCGAGTCTGACTAGATTTATGGCAATACTTATGCCTGCCTACCTGCATATGTTTATAACGGCGCGTGGGTGTTTAATGCCACGCGCTTGCTTTAGCGTGCACGTCAAAATAGACGTATAATTTTTTTGAAAACAGAAAGAAAATAACGCAAAACAATAAAAGGATATATAAAGAATCAAATCTTTATAGGCCCACTATCTGCTATCTATCTTTCATTTCCATCTAGATAAAGAAATGCTAGCCAACAGATGATGATACTAAAATCACGACTCGGACAATTTTCCTTTTCAAAATTGCCATTTGACTCTCTGATGCCGTCCATTTTCCAATACTATTATGACATTACTGAGTCTG
>NC_051416.1:11118336-11118473 GCF_015228065.2 Penaeus monodon
AATAATGCTGCCATTTCTGCTGTTTATTTTTAATGAGATTTTATTGCCTTTCTTGAAATTGCCATTTTCCGAATTTATAGGTTTTTATCAGCTCTTATCTTAAGGAAAGATTGAGAGAAAGAAAAACGGGGAGAGGA
>NC_051416.1:11120459-11120767 GCF_015228065.2 Penaeus monodon
ACCAAGAGGCGATCAAACATTATAAAAAAAAAAACAAGAAAAAAAAACAGAGAAACAAATCCAAAACCAGACAATACAACAAACAAGAAAAATAACATTGTCTTTTTTTAAGCAGTAGCATCAAACCGAATCTTAAGCCTTATTGATCCCAGAGCATTCCTGACGTTAGCATAGATGAAACACAACCGATAGTCTCCTTCAGGATATACTGTCCGGGGCGTCAGTGGCCTAGGCTATCTCTGGGCACGCACACACCCACTTGTGTGACATTGATTACTGGTAGAACTCGTGATTAGGTAATATATGCG
>NC_051416.1:11121552-11121624 GCF_015228065.2 Penaeus monodon
CTTGCAGAATTTTCCTCCGTTTCGCTTCAAATCCTTTGTGGCTTTTATCGTCTCGTCCAAATTGTTTTTTTA
>NC_051416.1:11121949-11122478 GCF_015228065.2 Penaeus monodon
CTGGAATGTTCCTTTATTCTCAATCACTGACACTCTTTAGTGAAGAAAAATTAAATAGTTCAAATGTTATTTTTCTCAGTACGTACTTGTATCGTCTTATACCAAAAACTTTTTTACTTATTTACAAAACTTATTACGTATTGAGAAAAACAACATTTTGAAAATCTAGTTTTCGTTCACTAAGAAAGGAAAACGTCAGCAACTCCCCTCAATCTAATTTATTTCAACATTTTCTTAAAACTTTCTCATTTTAATATCCCAAAAATGGCTTTACACCATGTAGAGGAACCATTACTTGTAAAATGTGATTTTTCGGGATATTTTTTCGCGTATTATTAACAAAACTTGGAAAGAAGTTATTACGTTACCGGGTTTTTTTTTTTTTACGAAAAACTATTTTGCTAATTCAAGTCAGATATAAAGAGACGAGAAAAGTTGAAACATTTTGATCTTTTAATGCTAAAAGTGATGGGATGAAAATTTCACTTAGTTGGTAGATGACAGTCAGAACAGAGATAAAGAGCTAGAC
>NC_051416.1:11122561-11122710 GCF_015228065.2 Penaeus monodon
ATGATACTACTTTTATTAATGTTTTTTACAGATATATTTTATATCATTATTACTCTTGGTACTATCTTCCCGTGTTACAGTATTATCGTTGTAGGCGTTTATCGTATCAATATGTTTACTTCAGCTACACTGTTCCTCCGTTTCATTCA
>NC_051416.1:11123070-11123464 GCF_015228065.2 Penaeus monodon
CTGAATTATTGAGGTTTCAAGTTCGTGTTACGGCAGCCTTTGTACGCCTTGGGGATGAGACGCTGTGTAGTTTTATCTATGTATCTTTCTCCCTTTTTATCCTCTCTTTGTGCGGTTTTTTTCGCTCTCTCTCGCTCTTTATATATAAACTCGATAAAATATAGTTATACTAAAATAATTGATGCTTTGGCCTTCACGGTAAGATGGAAATGACTAATTCTTTGGAGATATATTTTGCCAAGAGACAGAAAGAGATCTTGAAAGATTTTCTCTTCAGTAATGAAAAAGAAGGATTATTCAATAATAAGATTACATGGAAAAATTCTTTGATTCCTTAATCACATCATATATTTAAGCTATTATGATATCTCTAGATGGCCTCCCTGACAAACAA
>NC_051416.1:11123498-11123926 GCF_015228065.2 Penaeus monodon
AATGCAGAACGTAAGGAAGCATCGTATCACAAATCAGTTTTTTATTAATTTCCCAACATTAATTTTTCTCGGATTAATGCGGATGTTCTGCTGAAACATTACTTATTATCTGAACTATGGTTAGCTACGACAAATCCTTTAGATGTTGAAAATATCATAGGATAAGAAATGAATATGTACTATGAACAAAGTTGTTTGTGGTCAGTCCTGTGAAACGCCAAAAACTCGACCAAACTAACAGAATTACATTTAAAAAATATATCACACGTACCTATTTCTTCTATCTAATGATTAATAATTCATCTGGCCTATCGTCTATCCTAATTTACCAACGCATTTATATAATTTGTTTAAAATATGATTTCTTACTTGCGACACGGCAGATATTCGGATATTACTTTCACAAATTCTGTTATGAAACGTAAGCA
>NC_051416.1:11125097-11125352 GCF_015228065.2 Penaeus monodon
TTGTAGACAGACACAGAAAAAAGCGAACCCTGCCCAGGGACAGAGCCTCCCCCGCCCGCGCCGCCTCCTCCCCGCCTGGAGGCCCGCCGACAAAGGGCGCACACAGGGGCCCGAATTCCCTTTACAGAAGCGGCGGGGAACTCTGCCGGAACAAGCTCATGGCGCCCGCTTGGCTCTCCATTCCAGCCGTAAACAAAGCCTGTGCCGGGCTGTGCGGCTTGTCCCTAATTTCCTTCCCTTACCCTTTACCCTTTA
>NC_051416.1:11125608-11125791 GCF_015228065.2 Penaeus monodon
TCCGCATTATGCCCGAAGGAGCGACTTCGGCAGCAGGATGAGGCCGACGGATCAAAGCGGGGCGAGGAAGGCACGCTAATCCTACCGCGGTAAGGAGGCTGCTCCCGCGTCTTCCGGCCATTAGGCGGTGTAATTGGAACCGCGCCGAAGGAGGGACTCTGCTCGATTTCCCCGCCGCCGCCG
>NC_051416.1:11126620-11126718 GCF_015228065.2 Penaeus monodon
AGAAGGAGGGCCGAGGAAATGTAGCTCTTCAGGATGAATATATTTTTTTAGATTCCCCTCTTATCTCTTTCGGGATTTTTATCTTTTGTTTTATGTCT
>NC_051416.1:11127322-11127711 GCF_015228065.2 Penaeus monodon
TATTTTCCTGTGAAAATGGCCAATGGGTGGCGCCAGGCAGCCTTAGTAATCCCCTAAATGCAAAATTACCTCATTCTTGTCCTGAAAATAATGAGACGAATGACATCCTCCCAGTGATTGATGTGATAAAGATAGGTTTAAAAAGACGAAAACAAGAAAATAAAAATCCAAAAAGAAATTCTACATCAATAGCTTGTATTTACTGTCAACTATTCTGCCAAAATGATGGATAAGGAGCCCGCTGTTAAATTCGTGTTTTCGTGACAAGGGGATAAACACAAAGACTGCAGTCAAGTGTTGCGTCGTCATTGCGTGGTTCATGAATGGCTGAGTGTGGCGTGACGTCATCGTGACGTAGAGACATGACCGTAGGGATAATGAATCTAAAT
>NC_051416.1:11127770-11128380 GCF_015228065.2 Penaeus monodon
TATATAGTCTGCATGAAATGTGACGCAAAAAGAATAAAAACAAAGATAAAAACAAAAGCGAGAGATACAAGTGAACATAAAAACAGAAACGAAAGAAAGGCAAGAGGAACTGAGATACAAACACAAACACGTACATAAGCAACGCGCCTGCATCATTCAAACACAACACACAACATGTATACCAGTCCGAGAGAGCACGAGTGTAAAGTCAAATATGAGAGTAAATATGCAAAATAAACGCTAACCCAGCCCTCTCTGCGTACGGGAAAGTTGGAAAAAATTTATCCCGGCAGAGCAAACAACATACTGAAGGTGATGGGTTGGGTGGGCCGGCGGGCGTGTGGGCGTGATAGATGTGTGGATAAGTATGATGTGATAGACAGGTAGATAAATAAATACGTGGGTTTATGTTTGGTTTAGAAATGAAAAGGTTGATGGATAGACAGATTTGTGGGCTGAGTTGTGAAAGGGATAATTGAGTGTTTCTAATATGGATAATGGGTGCGTAGTGTGATAGCGGTATAGTGTAATAATTAAAAATATTACTGAGCCATGTAATGTAGGGTTATTTAGATTAATATTTAGATGAACATGTTTTATACAAAACAAA
>NC_051416.1:11128668-11129013 GCF_015228065.2 Penaeus monodon
CTCCAAAATCCAGCATAACATTCACCTCCACCAAGCACGCAAGGACACGGTCGACAGAACATTAGTGAATAAGCAAAGACTGCAATAAAAATGAATAAATAAATATGTCAATCACTTTCCACAGCGCCAGATAAACGCCACACGTCAAACCCACACGGAATAACACAATTTGCATTATAACAGGATATTGTGAAGGAAAAATACAATAGTTTACCATCGAAATATGATAAATATATATGATTTTCAAAAAATGTTGTCAGAGGGGTAAAGATAAGTGAATAAAGTGAAAAAAAAGTCGTTCTTGTGTATCTTTACACAGGAAAAGAAGAATATAATCTTAGAACT
>NC_051416.1:11130130-11130286 GCF_015228065.2 Penaeus monodon
TCCCAGCAAATTTTGCAATTGATTTACATTAACTATTACTGCAGTAGAACTTCTACACACAATAGTGAAAAAATAAAAGGCTCTCTCTGCATATGCAACCGTAGTCAATTTTATGCAGGCAATTTGAACCCCCTTACCCGTGTAATAAACTTAGTA
>NC_051416.1:11130572-11130768 GCF_015228065.2 Penaeus monodon
AATATATATTCAGAACGGGCCCGTGACAGATTAATAAGTGGCCATGAAGAACGCGTAAAATGACACAAAAAGCAATAAAAAATAAACTACAGACAGTAAAATAGGCCCATAAGTACCGTGGCCTCCGCCTTTCGGGCTCCGGCAAAGGTAAAAGACCCTATATATGTTCTGCCAAGAGCTTGTCAACCTGCCTACC
>NC_051416.1:11131277-11131451 GCF_015228065.2 Penaeus monodon
ATTTCATTTTTTCCTCATTTCAGCCTCATTCTCCACATTTTCCTTTCTTGTAACTCTCTCGGAATCTCCATTAATACCCCCTCCCTTCCCCCCCTCTTCGTTCTCAGGGGGAGGGGGAAAAAAGGAAGTATTTCTCTCCGGAATTTCTTTCCTGAGAACTTGGAATACCTTTGC
>NC_051416.1:11131677-11132049 GCF_015228065.2 Penaeus monodon
CTCTCCAAGAACTTACATTGTTGGAAAACTAGTTCAATCTATCACAATCGCTTCTTGATTTCTTTTTATCCTGTTTTTTTCTTCTTCTCTTTTATTCCATTTCTTTGGTTCTGTTTTCTTTGTCTTTCTTCCTTTCTTGTTTTCTTCTTGTTCTTCCTTTTTTGTTCTTCCTTTTTGTTCTTCCTTTCTTGTTCTTCCTTTCTTGTTCTTCCTATCTTCCTCTCTTGTTCTTTCTTTCTTGTTCTTCCTTTCTTCTCTTCTTCCTTTCTTGTTCTTCCTCTCTTCCTTTCTTCCTTTTTCCCAATCCTATTCGCTCGCCGTCGAACAGAGTCTATGTTGATTTGCAAAGCATTGATCTGTGGCATCGGTTCG
>NC_051416.1:11132643-11132899 GCF_015228065.2 Penaeus monodon
CTTATACCTCAGAACTCGAAGAGGTCTGAAGGCATTTGTTGATTTGTCGTTTACGGAGCATCGATCGGCGCCGCTCCGTTGCAAGGCGAGACTGCACTGGAATGTCCATTGCAAATAAGGTACAACTGCTGATATGTACAAGAAGCGCGCAAAAAAAAAGAGAGATATATAAGGATGACGAAGAAAAAGGGAAGGGAAGAAAGAAAAATTTTCTTTCTTTCTCTATGGCTTTCTCTGTAATTCTCTTCCCCCCCCC
>NC_051416.1:11134478-11134776 GCF_015228065.2 Penaeus monodon
TTCAAGGGGCTTTTAACAAGTCCATAAAAAGACGCGAAGGAAATAAACATTGTAAAATAAAATACAATAACATTAGTGCTACGTTTTTCCCATTTGTTTCGTCTCGTATCGGTGTTTGGTAAAAGTTTATCTTGTTTTGTTGCTAAAAAAGTGTCATTTCGTGGGAAAGAAATATACTGTTTGGAAGTTTTCGACATATAAGAAAATTCCCATTATCAAAAGTTTGCGCATTATTCATCACGATAGATGTATATAGGTTTAGAAAAGTTAAATGTTTCTCAAATTGTTAACCTATAGT
>NC_051416.1:11134834-11134952 GCF_015228065.2 Penaeus monodon
TTCAAAAGCAACATAAAAGCATAAAAAGACAAAAAAAAATACAAAGAAAGTATTATAATTTTTGCGTTAATTTCAAACCAAACGAAACTCCTTCAGATGTCACCCCCAGCCCATAAAA
>NC_051416.1:11135063-11135331 GCF_015228065.2 Penaeus monodon
GCTTTCCGGTATCGTGTTACCGTTAATGGCTCTCATTTACTGCATTCGGCTCCCCGTAGCAGCAGGTCAGCTTAAAGAATCTCGGGCCACACGCAGTAAAAATCATACAGCGATCGTAAGTTTGGAATATACTACAGGACGCAAATGCAGCTTGGCTCCTCCCTCTGCCCATAAGGCTAACTCAAGCACAACCAGTCTTGAATACCATAGCCTTTCTTGACAAAAAAGAGAGGGAAAAAATGAAAATTAAAGTTAACGTATACAGTAG
>NC_051416.1:11135389-11135640 GCF_015228065.2 Penaeus monodon
GGAAGTTTAGAGGAGGCGTATAAATACATATCCTTGAGAAACTGTTTACATTCCACGTAAGCAAAAGATTAAATAAAACTTTTACGGTCTGATTTGTGGTCTTGTGCTCTCTACACAAACAGGAATGATACAGTTTCGTAGTTTCCCTTCTGGATTTCTCCGAGCTCTGGAAAAAGAAGGGAAAAAATAAAGGAAACTGCAGATTAAAAATGAATAAAATATGAAAGGGTCAATACCCGCCCTCCCTTCTT
>NC_051416.1:11135682-11135933 GCF_015228065.2 Penaeus monodon
TGTATACACCACAGTCAGGGAAACTATCTGCAAAACATAAATACAAATTTAAGGCGAAAGACTGTTGATTGTGGTAATTCTTGGTGGCTGGAGGGGCGGGGGTAGGGGGTGAGGGCGCGTGGAAGATGGGGTGATGGGAAGGGGGTGTGGATGATGACATTACAAAAAAGTCTTGGGGTCGAGAGACATATTTGTGGGTAATGCGGGTGTAGCAGATGAGAATTCCTCCATGTACACTCTGTAGGTTGGTA
>NC_051416.1:11137715-11138238 GCF_015228065.2 Penaeus monodon
TAAACTTGTCAGATAATTTATTCACCCTTGGTAGATTTCTGCGAATTCCAGGCGGCTATATTTGCGTTAATTTTTACTAGTGTTATTATCTGTTTTAATTCGGATTCAAATGGTAACGGATAGTGTCTGTGCAGTCCATGTTGTTTTTAAATATGTTGTTTTAAACGCACGCCCTTGCTTATCTATTTAGAATTTATGCTTTATTGCATATCAGCCTCTTTAATTAACTGAAAAAGGCGTTATAAGCAAAAATTAATGTACGTAATTTGGTGAAAAATATATGCGTATATCCTTAAGTTGAAACCTATTCCGTGGCGTAAAAGGGGAAAATATATATGCTTGAGATTGAGTGTAAAATGAAATAACTGTAGCCAACTGTACGCCATTGTTATAAGTTAAAAGTTAATTTAATTTTGGTCTTTGCATGTGTATTTGATTTGTACATGGGCGGATTTTCTGTAAATCCTCTTGCCTTTTGTGGTATTTTTATCTTATTCTTCTCTCTCTCACGTTGGAGAAAGGG
>NC_051416.1:11138277-11138345 GCF_015228065.2 Penaeus monodon
CTTGAATCGAGGGAAGAATTCTTGTCCCGGAGTCCAAATGCAGTCGATGTCAGAGTTCTTCTAGGTTC
>NC_051416.1:11138839-11138971 GCF_015228065.2 Penaeus monodon
ACATCTGCTCAGCTCGCTCCGGCTGCCGGTCGACTGAAAGACATGTGACATTTGAGGCTGTACACACACTTTCAGGTTTCAAAGAAGGTTTCTCGTCGGCGTGTTTTCCAGCCGGCTTTGAGTGCAACCCAA
>NC_051416.1:11139724-11140446 GCF_015228065.2 Penaeus monodon
TTCTAGAAAAATTATTCCAACAATTTCCAGAGCATAGTAATGGTAATAATGAGGATAGTAATGCCAATAGAAATAAATTACAAGATAATAACAAGGTATTTGGGGGAGGCACATAAATAAATTAGTTGTTATTATAGGATACGTTCTGCATCGTAATTCTCAAAGCCTTTTTAGTATTGCAGAATGATAAGTAAAGGTCAGAATACCCAGCACAATGAACCTAGTGAAGCAATACCAAGTTTTGTTCATTTTTTATTCGTGTACTGCATAATACAGGCGATTTGCAAATGGGGATATATTATGTTTTTCTAACATAATCCACAGGTAAATTGATAGATTTGTAGTGCATTTCCATTTGAATACTTAAGTTGAAATAAAAATCATTTTTGATATCAATGCAATAATTCACACGCAAATAATACTTAGAACTTCAAAGATTATTTATACATTAGCACAGGAAAAAGGCTTTGAAATTTGAGGACAAATTATTTTATAGCTCGTTAGTAAAAGGGAAAAAAGTATTTTGTGAACCTACTGTTGAATATCCTTTGACAGAACTTTATTGCATTTAAGAAAAGTTATTTGTTGTTGTTTTTTCCTCAAACCCAGAGTATGAAAGACCTCCTCGCTTAAGTCGTTGGAGGTTTTGCCCAAAAGAGAAAGTGCTTTTCTCCTCTGCACTTGAAGAAACTGGGGCGTTAAGCTCTAGAATTTTTTGAATT
>NC_051416.1:11140531-11141281 GCF_015228065.2 Penaeus monodon
CTAATTTTTTTATGCCATTCGTAATTTTTGGGTTCGATTAGGGTTGGACGCCTTGTACGGTGATGTCAAAGCAGTGAGACGAACTTTACTTGTGAATCCAGTTTATGTATATTGCTAAGATTACGATTCATAGAGTAACGAGTAATGAATAATGGCCGAAGATTGAAAAAAGAAACAGCGTTAGTGAATTCGTTACACATAAAAGGTGTAATGGCATTACCATCATAGTTACAAAACAAATGATGGTATTACGTTATGCCGTTCTAAGTAATGGCGTTGCTCACACCATTGTTAATGATAACCATGGTAACAGTAACGGTAATGAGTAGACAGGCAAGAAAAGAAAAGAAAACACAGAACAAACGGAGAAGATGGCTGAAAATGAGAAAGGGGAGAAACAGAAGTCAAAAAGTAGAAGTAGAAGAGGATGAAAGCAAAAATATAAAGAAAAAATATGTACAAAAATAGAGAAATCGGGGATGTAAATATAGAAGAAGAAGAAACAGAAAAAAAGACGAAAGGAAGATAACGAAAAAAAAAACAAAGATAAAAAAGAAAAGGATGAAGAAAGAGAAGAGGAAGAATAAAAAGAGGAGGAGGGGAAGGAGGTAGAAGAAAATAAACTTAAAAGAAATAAAAAAATAATAATAAAGCCTTTTCATCAGATTACCTCAGTAAATTTAGATTTGACTGACAACAGATATCGGAATTAAATTGAAATCAAATCAGTCAAGTTCCGACAAACAAACG
>NC_051416.1:11141325-11141442 GCF_015228065.2 Penaeus monodon
GGTCTTCATTGTATGACTTATGATTGTAGTAGAGTAAGGTGTTGGGAAATGGATAAACTGATAAAGTTGGAAGTGGAAAAAAATATGGATAATGATAAGAAAAGTAAAGAAGTCGGT
>NC_051416.1:11141678-11142030 GCF_015228065.2 Penaeus monodon
AAATAAAAAACAATAATCCAAGAAAGATAGATCCAGGCACAGACAGACACAGAAACAGAGAAAGACGGAAACAAAAGACAGAAACACGTACACAAAGAGAAGAGAACGAGAATGAGAGGCGAAGGTCAAAGCAAGACACACACTCGTAGAGGAACAGAGACAAAGAACACACACCAAAAGCATTCAAAAACATTTTTAAAAAAACAAGCACACCTTCACACGAAAATCTGTTTATGTGTCTTTGTCGCCGTTGTATAAAGAGTCATTTCTCAGGCCGGCATAACGGTACACTTTCTTTAAACTTTTTTCTGGCAATACTTATGGCCACAATTTTATCTTGAATGGAGAATGT
>NC_051416.1:11142272-11142484 GCF_015228065.2 Penaeus monodon
AATAAAACAAAAGGAGAAAATGAGAGAAGAGACACGGAAAGAACATATCAAGAGAAGAGAAAGCATAAGAGAAGAAAAAAAAAAGGAAAAACAGTAGAAGACAGTAGAAGAAAAATATAAAGAAAATGGAAGAAAAGAAAAAAGAAGATGAAAAGGAAACGGAAGGAACAAAAGAAAGCGGAAAATTATACAGAAAGGGAGAGAGAAGAGCG
>NC_051416.1:11142645-11142908 GCF_015228065.2 Penaeus monodon
AGAGCAATATAATCACCCTCTAATTCGAATTAACTTGATAGAATGATGTTGATGGAACCGTCAGAGAAAGGTCGGCGAGAAAGGTCATGACAGCTGTTGGTATGATACGCGCCCTTCGTTTTTTGTGGCATTTCGTTTTTTTTATTACTATTATTCCATTTTCTTCTTCCTTTTTTTGGTAGATTTCGATACTCGAGTTTTATCATTAGTTTTACATTTATTGTCATATTCTAAGAGCACACACTCACACCCAAACAAACGGC
>NC_051416.1:11143104-11143203 GCF_015228065.2 Penaeus monodon
GTTTTGATGGCTCTGTGAATTCTGATTTTACAAAAGGTGTCAATAAAGATACCGAGGCTTTTGTCATTCACCCTGGGCAACTAGAACTTAGAATGTTTT
>NC_051416.1:11144019-11144321 GCF_015228065.2 Penaeus monodon
GCCAAATCTTTCGAAACCAATTAATATTTTTGCGTTCATCCATTTCTATTGAATATTTTCGCTCGCTGCATTTGCAACAGAAGTAAACCATATGTTTGGCTATTCTGAAGGTCGATGATTTAAAACAAACCAGCATATTTGAGCTTATTATTATCACAAATTCGAAGCACAGGAATAAAACTTTAACTAATCTTATATTAAAATTAGAGGGAATGAATGGAAAGGTTATATCTTTTACTCCCTAAAAGATAGAATGTCATTGTTTGAATAAAAAGAGAAATGTGGAAATGCAGCAATTTCTA
>NC_051416.1:11145469-11145753 GCF_015228065.2 Penaeus monodon
TTAAGAGAATAAAATCACACCTAACAACCCAACGAATATAGAAATAAGTCTGCCACCTTAGCCGAGCTTCCTCCTCGTCTTGCGCCGCAGCCTTGACGGGAACCAGAAGAATGATTCCTTAATCCCGTTTCACAAGCGAAGGCAACTGGTCCTCTGCCGCGTGAATACTGCATGCGGTTCTGCTGGCAGGAAGCGCCGCCTGCTGCCTGCCCGCCGGACCTGCACTTCGCTCTGGAAAGGCTGCACCGTGGTTGGAGTAGTGTGCTTGCGGGGAGAGGCTGTGA
>NC_051416.1:11146635-11147391 GCF_015228065.2 Penaeus monodon
AAAAGCATTTGAAACAACCAGAACACTTGACTGACTACACTGGGCTGAGATAATTGCCTTTGAACTCTTCTACAATGGGCATAACAGATGCCTTCTGACTTATGTATCACCGGGAGTGACTGACACATTCTGTCAGCAAAGGTGGAATATACCGTAAAAGCTTTTTCATTATAAATCTTCGAACACCAGTGCCAGGCGGTGTAACACGTCGTGAACAAGTTTAGTTAGTGATTGGGGGGGGGTTGTTTTTTGGGGGGAGAGGGGGTCATAGGGGTGGGGAGTGTTAGATGACCTTAGATATAGATTTATGTTTGATGTTATTTATAATTCAGTGTTTTTTTTTCTTTCTTTTTTCATCTGCATACTAACTCACATTTTAAATATATTCAGCATTTTAAATATATTTAGTAAATATTTGAAGCAAATACTTATAATTTCTATAATTTCTTTATAATTTCTACTCACACTTAATTCATTTGCTATCATACGGACATAACTAACGCTAATCAACCAGAGCGCAACATGTACGAAGTAAAAAATTAAAAGGTACCCCCTGCAATTTGCGTTCAGAAAATGTATCGTTGTTTTCAGTGAGTATCTGATTAACTGGAGTCTCGATAACATTTAAGTGGAAGATCAATATGAAAGTTAGATTCTCGACATGTGTGCATAGACTATACACGTCTATATACGCAGAGCATATCATGTGTGTATCGTATACGAGTATGTATCGAGTATGTATATGCGGGGGAGAGC
>NC_051416.1:11147585-11147676 GCF_015228065.2 Penaeus monodon
ACACGTGTGTCCAATTACCTAAAACATGTCCCTAATACGTCTTAGAGACAAACGGATTCCTTGATACTTTCCAAGAAGCAGCAGAAAGTAC
>NC_051416.1:11147782-11147924 GCF_015228065.2 Penaeus monodon
AACGACGAATTAGCAACTGTCCATTTTTCTTAATTACAGAAGATGTCGTACGTTGCCACAAACTCCTTCATTTACATATTCATCTATTCCACCCTCCATTTCATCTTCCTCAACTATTTATTTATCACATCCAGATATTCGC
>NC_051416.1:11147974-11148139 GCF_015228065.2 Penaeus monodon
ATCTATCTATTTTCTTTCTCTTAAAGTAATCTCAAGAGACGCCTGGCCATGAAGGGACATCTGGCCAGAGTCACCATCATCGCTTCGCTTCACCTGGTCGCAGCGAATTACCAGCAAGGTGAGTCTGCATTGGTTTCGTTTTCTTGTTAAGGAATTCAGTGAATA
>NC_051416.1:11148445-11148889 GCF_015228065.2 Penaeus monodon
GATACTCTTACAGATCATATCACCAAATCCAATGTTACTTTTGCTGTAAAAGTCACCAATATTATAGTATTTTAAAAAGTTCAAGGTTATATGAATACACTTTAGAAATCGTGTGCCTTTTGAATTATATATTGGACTTTATCTTACACGACGAGGCAGTTCATTTTACATGCAACTGGTATTTCTACTGTTGCAGAGTACGAACAATATAGATTTTCCAGATATCAATTGCGTCGTTATGTTTTATTTTCATCCTATTGCAGTATATCAACCTCCGGAGTTGTTTTTCTAGCCCGTTGCAAGACAGTAAAATCCACTTGCAGAATATGTTGCAAAAGGGGGTATCTGACACAAACAATATTCTTTTTCCTAAATCTCTTCCGGTTTCCCCTAAGGTGCTGGATGCCAAAACCTGATATTTGTTGTCTTACTTGGCTCTGTGCT
>NC_051416.1:11149478-11149762 GCF_015228065.2 Penaeus monodon
ATACCCAAGGGGCCTGGAGGCAATATCGCCATGGAACAAGTCAAGAGCTTGTTGCATTTTTTGTAGGTTTTGGCTTGTATGTTTCATGTTTACCTTGTTGACTGCTGAATGTGTTCTTTATACATATATTATTTTTTTGGGAGAGGATCGAAAAACAAAAAGTATATCTGTCCATCTGTCTGTCTATCTTGCTCTCTCTGACTTTATGTCCGCCTTTCTCTTTCTGTGCCTTTGTGTCTGTCTCGTCTGTTTTTCCCTCATTTATCTTCTCAACTCTATCTCAG
>NC_051416.1:11149913-11150608 GCF_015228065.2 Penaeus monodon
TTCTATTTATTTATCTATTTGTCTCTCCTTCTTCACCCTCCCATCTCGCTTTCTTAGACGTGGTCATTCCATTACACCTCCCCACCTTTCAACCCCCATCTCCCCCTCCCATTTTCTTCACCCCCTCCCCTATCACCTTTCTTATTTTCTCCCTTTCACCCCTTTTCATTGCAGCCTCCCAATTCCCTTCTCTCCTTCTTCCTCCCACTTCCAGTCCTCCTCATTCCCTTTCTCTTCCCTCTCATCCTCTCCATTCCTCCCATCTCCCTTCTTTTCCTCCTCCCTCAACCCCAGCCTTTTTCCTCCTTTTTTCTACTCTCTCATCCTCTCCATCCCATTCCCATCCTCGCCCCTTCGACCCTTTAAATCTTCCCTCTTCCCATCCTCTTCCTCCTATCCTCTTCCTACGTCCATCCCTGCCCACCCATCTTCCCCTCCTACCCCGCCCTCCCCTCTTCCCCCTCCTTCCCCGCCCACCCCTCTTCCCCCTCCGCCCCTGCCCTGTTCCCCCGCCCACTCCATGCACAGTGGCTCTAAGGCAGGCAGCCTGGTCTCGCACAATGGCACCGTCTGGCTGTGTTGTTCCGCCCTCCTTTTGTGTTCCTCCCGAAATAGCGGGGGAGACTCTCAGCGCGTGCCCTCTCACCTTTATAAATTCATTATTAGGCTCGCGGTCTGCACAGGCAACAATATAT
>NC_051416.1:11150643-11151253 GCF_015228065.2 Penaeus monodon
GTGCTTCGTAAGGGGGAGGGTGGGGGTTATTACATGGTCATCTCTCTGTACAAAATCACGGTGGTGTTGTACGTGCTATAGCTATTAGTTGTGCTTAAATATGCTTGTAACTGCTATATTAAATTTTTGTTCATCACAACTACTGATTGAAATTATTGTACTATCAGGCAAGATTAGAGATTGACCTACTACTGTCATTAACAGGAACGTCAATAACAAAGAAAATAATCACAACAACCTTACTCTTAATAATAAAGGGAATATATGTCCAAAGGCAATATTTATTAACGACATAAATAACAATATTCTCGCTCTACTACTTCGCATAAAAATAACAATCACAGTCCAGATAATCTAGATAATTTTTACTCTTCAACAAAAACTGATAACAACAATGGAAATAACAGTTCTTTATTAAACCTCCTGGCCATATCCTTAGCATGTCCGACTGTCTACCTTTTGGAAAATTAAGATATCACTGGATAGCTTTCGGCGCTTGAGTTAAAGCATTCTTTCACGTTTGATCTTTTGTGTGTGGAACATGATTTCTTGGCTTAAAACGGAAGATCTCACACTCACACTGAATGAAACAATGAGGAATTACACTCAC
>NC_051416.1:11151578-11151699 GCF_015228065.2 Penaeus monodon
AAACGAAAAAGGGGGTACAAATTTCTTTTCTTTTCGTGGCAGCTGAGCCGCCGTTCCAGCAGAACTTAATTTGGGTTTTTTTCATGTTTTTTTTTGATGGGACGTGGGGGTCCCCGCCCCC
>NC_051416.1:11151909-11152131 GCF_015228065.2 Penaeus monodon
AATTCCTTGGGGTTTTTTATGAGTAGTTTATTTAAGAAATGATTAGTTTGGCAAAATTGGAGAATGAAAAATTTGAAGGGGAGGGGGGGGGGTGTGTGTTGGGTGTGGTTGGGTGGTTTAAATTGGGGGGTGTTTTTTTGGTAATGTCATATAGACTAAGAAAATTATAAAGTGTTTGAAATAAAGTTGGAATGTTTTAAAAAAATAATAATCCCTTAATTT
>NC_051416.1:11152175-11152330 GCF_015228065.2 Penaeus monodon
GTTTTTGGGGGTTCTTTACCGGCCCTGACTCTGAAAAACCCCACCCCCAGGAAGAAAATCCCCCGGGGCGCCCACCGCCTCGTCTCGAAAAAAACCTTTTTTCCCCCTCCTCCCCCCCCCCCCTACCAGAACCCGAGGGGTGGTTTCGAGGGGGT
>NC_051416.1:11152857-11153078 GCF_015228065.2 Penaeus monodon
GGTAATATGAAAAAAAGATGTTTTTTGTGTATGGCCTTAAAAATGCTTTGTTATTCGGTTTATCCAAACTGAAAAAAAAGAAAGGAAAAGAAAAAGAAAGATGATGAGTTTTATATGGCTATAAAATGCTTTATCATTTTGGTTTTATTCTTATTCTGTTTTTCAAGTTTATTCAAATTGGGTTCGATTTGAAGTCATTGAATTTAGAGGTATGTCTCATG
>NC_051416.1:11153111-11154049 GCF_015228065.2 Penaeus monodon
GGGGGGGGGACTGATCGAATATAAATGTCAAGGTTTTTTTTATATCTGAAATGGGGTTTCATTTTTTTTTTATGAAATGCTTAATCAAATCTAAAGACCATATTTCCTTTTTTTTATCTATGGTTTTAAGTACTTTTTTAATTTATTGTATTTCTGAAATTCTTTTCTTTATTTATTTTTTTATTTATTTTTTTAATTCTTTGGAGAATCTAAAATACCGCTAAGATCTTTTCCCCTTTATCCCTACCCCGGGGACCTTTCCCACCCCCTCCCCCCCACCCGCCCACCCGCCCAAAAAACCCCCCCCTCCTTCCCCCCCCCCCCCCCAACCCCCACACCGCAATTTTCCCCTCCCCTCCCCCCCCCCCCCAAACCACGCCCACCCCCCCCAACCCCCCCTCCTCCTCCCCTCCCCCCCACCACGCCCACATCCCGCCCAACCCTCCCTCTCTCCTCCTCCTCCTCCCCCCCACCACGCCCACATCCCGCCCAACCCTCCCTCTCTCCCCTCCCCCCCCCCCCCCCCAACCCCCAACATCCCGCCCAACCCTCCCCTCTCCCCCCCCCGCCCCCCCCCCCCCAACCCGCCCAACCCCCCCCCTCTCCTCCTCCCCCTCCTCCTCCCACCCGCCCCCCCGCCAACCCCCCCCTCTCCCCTCCCCCCCCCTCCCCCCCCCACGCCCATCCCCCCCAACCCCCCTCTCCCCCCTCCCCTCCCCACCACGTCCACAGATCGACGGCACCCTCTCCAACACGGGCTTCGGCCTCCGCTGGACAGCCAACGCGGGGCAGACGTGGGAGGTGAGGGGCGGGCCATTGCACTACGCCCACACCCCCCCCTCCTCCTCGGGTGGTCCAACCCCCTCGCCGCCACGCCCGGTGGGGTTTTGGAGCCAGCATCGAGGGCCAGTTCTTCCCGGCGGAGGTCAGTTGTGGAA
>NC_051416.1:11154256-11154336 GCF_015228065.2 Penaeus monodon
GTTTTTAAAATTTATAAACCACATACATTATATGGGGTATATAATTTCATGGGAAATATTACGTATTTTAAAGCTAAAAA
>NC_051416.1:11155096-11155257 GCF_015228065.2 Penaeus monodon
GTAGATGAAATCCCAAAAATTTCCGGGATGTGACCTTGAGGAGACTAAACACTCCGGATATAGCACCCCTGCCCTTGGGGTGACTAACCTTTCCCGGGATATACCTGCCAAACCTTGGGAGACGTAACACATTCCCGGGGATTCAAGCCATGCCCTTGAGA
>NC_051416.1:11155421-11155489 GCF_015228065.2 Penaeus monodon
CCTTCCCGCGGTATAGCCAGCCAAACCTTAGGTGACGAAACCCCTTCCCGCGGAAAAGCAGTGCAATC
>NC_051416.1:11155594-11155695 GCF_015228065.2 Penaeus monodon
GCTGAGGTGAGTAACACACTCCCCCGAAAGATAGGGGTATCCAAAACCCTTGAGGAAACGAAGCCCCCCCGCAATTGAGGTGATTGGAACTGACAAACACG
>NC_051416.1:11155732-11155984 GCF_015228065.2 Penaeus monodon
ATCTTGATTTCACACCAGACCCTTCAAAATACGTTAAAAATATACCTCCAGCGTCAAAATCCCCCCCCCCCTGTAAGGGGCATTTTAACTCCATGATGGATGAACACACCTCACTATTGCATTCTTGTTTAAATTTTTCAACCTCTATGAACTAGGCATTTATTCGGTCCCAATAGGTACGTAAAAATAAACATAAAACTATTAAAACATTTTTAAATTAATAAAAACACATTTTAACATAAATAGTCAAAT
>NC_051416.1:11156092-11156205 GCF_015228065.2 Penaeus monodon
ATTACAGGTAAAAAAAATCATAAAAAAACCATCAGAAAATATGTTTTTAATTTTAAAACTTCTTTCCTCACCTTTTCACTATACTTAATGAATGAGCTATGAAGGCTCATGAC
>NC_051416.1:11156260-11159743 GCF_015228065.2 Penaeus monodon
CATGTAGCTTCATCGGGGATAAAACATTAAAAAACTCTCGCAGTATCATTTTTTGCAGAAAAATTACTATGGGTTAGACTTCCCCCTTCCCCACAAATACTTATAATCTTAGATAATCACTGTATTACATTTGCTTGTTTTTCCTTTTTTTCCACTCAATACTTTCCTCCCCTCCCCTTTCCTCCCGGGCTTCAATATCGCAAATAGGAAAAGGGAAACCCCAAACACACTTTCTGAAAATTTAGATAGATCTTTTATCACAAAGTTACTCAAACCTCTTTTAAAACATTTGTTTTTAACTTTTAAACCCCTTTTTTTTAAGGATAAAAGCTGGAAAAACTTATGTCAAGGAATTTAAAAAAGAAGTCCTTAAACATCTCATTGAAATCTCTTTTTCTCAACTCTCGGAATACCTTTCAAGCAATTTCCATTTTCATCTTCGAGAAAAACAAGTACTTTTTCGGGCGAAAAACCACGCCTCCTTGTAATTTTGATGTCCCTCTCATTCATAAAAGCCCCCAAGCCCCTTTCCTGCTGTTATTAACAATTCATGTCAGCGGGAAAGTTGAGCGATCGATAAAATTTTTAAAGGGTATTAAGAACCTCACTTTTCAAATCTTCAATCTCCAGGATAAAAAAAGCCCAGTGCACTAAAAATGAAAAAGCACTTTCTCCTAATGTCTTTCAAAAACCGTATACCAGAAATGTATAAATGATACTTAACAATCTAAAATGTGGTACCCAATTTTTGAGGTGGTTTATAAACATGGAGTTTTACTAAAGGGTAATTCCCTTTTGTTCGAGAGGAATCATCCTTGGAAATGGGGATCTCTGACAGCAGTGAAAATTTTTCCCTTTTTCTGGTAAAAAATTTTGTTTTCGGGGATCTATTTAGGGGGTTTACAAGCATCCCCAAAATACTATTACTCAAACATTTGAACGCCATCTGCTGCTCTTCCCACAGTCTGCTCGTTTCCCGACTTTCCCTCAAATAAAGGCCGAAAATTTTTTTTTTTCGAGAAAAGGGAAAAATAGACAGAGTGCACTCGAGCAATTTCCCAAACCCACGTCATCAATAATTGCAAAAACTGAAGTAAAACGAGGTTTTTGGGTTCTGAGGGAGATTTGAAAAACAAATTTCTTTTTTTGCGAGGGTTTTTTAAATTGACGTCACCTATTTTTTTTTTTCTGATAGCGAAAACATTAAATTAATTCAAATGATTTAAAGCTGGGGGTAATTCATCGTTCTTTTAGCACCCCTCCGGGACCCCAGTAAGGTTCTATGGAAGCCATAGGAACCGGCATCGGATTTGTTAGCAAACCTTCTCAAAAAAAAAAGGCTTTTCCCCCTACTTTTTAATTCCCGAATTTTCTCCTACGGGAAGTTAAACTCTCAGCATGCGTAAGCTTTGAAATCAAAAAAGACTTAATTGTCTTTTGATTTGCTGCAATGTTACCTATTCCTTATTATATACGATGAAAAAATTTGCGAACAACGATTGAAAAAACCCCCTCAAGTATCTCTAATTAGTTTTTTTAAACCCAGAATCCGTTTCCCAACATTTTTTTTGCTCGACATTAAAAAAGAATAAAAAACCGTATCCGGGAAAGGGATAATATCAACCAGCCGAACCATAACTACCCACGCAGGCAGGCTCCCATGAAAAAAACAATCAGCTAACATTCCACGTCGAAAACTAAATAGAAGAAAGTAATCGGCAGCAAAAATTAACCCCCGCTAATCGAAAAGGGTCGAGCATGCTGAAAAATCCTCATCTAAAATGTCTCCTGAGTAAACCTTTTAAAAAAAAAAACTTCTTGCGGGGACGATGCTTTCCCCATTTTTGGATTCGTTCAAATATGTTTGCCCCCCCGATAAAAAAAACAGGGGAAGCGCTGGGAAGGTTGATTCTATTTTTCAAATAAAAAAAGGCCCCCCCGACCGTTGAGTTTTTAAAAATTTTTCGCTAGACTAGCACTCATAAAAGCCCATACTATCCAAAAAAACCCAAGTCCCCAATTCGAATTGAAAATATTTTACCCCTTGTTGGGAAAGACCAAATCGATATTAAATTTAAATTTTCCTTTTAAAAAAAATATAATAATCATAGCTCATTTTATGAGCTAAAAAGTAATGGGGTTTTTCTGGTTTCGCATCTAAGTTACAACGGGGGGCAACTGCACCTAAATAATTGTTTGGGACCATCTGTGACCTGATGTCGTTTTTTCTCGCCCCTTGGGAAAAAGCGAACCGCACACCAGCTGCACCTGCCCTTTGAACTTTCGGATATCCCCCCCGTCATGTAAAGGGGGGTAGTAGGGAATTTTTTTTTTAAACTCACCCAAACAAAAAATCTTAAATGAAATGAGTCGATGCATCGGCCCCAAAAATACTGAAAAAAATCTATGACTCTACCCTCCTTTCTATGAAATAAACTAATAGCAATCCCTCGATCATGCCTTTACACCAGAGTTGTTAGTTTTTTCACACAGTTTTTATCAGCAATGCATTCCTATAAAAAGACAGTACATTGGGGGAGGAAGCTTTTATTGGATGTGCAAAAAATCGTAACTACTGGATTGGGAAAAAACAACGGTTTGGAAACGTCAAGATTTTAAAATGCTCGTCATAAAACATCGGGTCCTCACAGCAGTTAGACAACCGACAAAAATTTTCTAAAATCGCGATAAAATTGGGTTGAAAATCCGAATGAGAACGCGGGGGACTCTCCTAGCAATAAAAAAGGAAAAATTCCTTTGGGGTTTTTACTAATCCCTTCTTTGCTAAAGTAATCATGGCTTTTCGAGAGACTCCTTGTTTTTATTTATCCCGGAAAACGAGGAATTGGAGTCTTTTGTAAATAAAAAGGGAGAAATGATTAAAAATTCCCTCCAATTTTGCAATATTTTTCCCATGAATTTTTTTGCTTATAATCTCCCCAAATTAAACCATCTGTTAGGGTTCCCCCCCCTTAAAATATATACTGCAACTCACAATCGCACTTTTTAAACCATAATTGGGTGATTTCTAAAATCTGGAAAATATTTCGAGACTTTGTAATAAACAACTCATATTTTTCGATTGGGGTTTGAATCGCATTTCTACCTTAACTCCCTTCGGGAAGATATATAATCCCCGGGTTTTTTGAATAGCCCCCATTTGTGTGACGCTTATTTTAAAACCCGTAGCTTCAGTTCGCTAAACAAATTTTCTAACGATTTTTGGGTATTGGTTTTTTTTTCGTCAATGAGTTCATTTAAAAACATCAAAATTTTGAATATGATTTTGATTAGGTGACAAGTAAATTGGGGCCCCCCCCCCCCCCTTATGTTCATTTTGGAAAATAAATGGTAAATTCCGACAGATTTTTTTTAATGGGAGACGGATTCCCATGTTTTTCTATGTGTATTCGCTTTTCCGGAAGTATTTTCCAATTTTAACAGCAAAAACCCGAAGGGGATGTGATACATTTTTGGGAATCG
>NC_051416.1:11159780-11159899 GCF_015228065.2 Penaeus monodon
CCCCCCCCCCCCCCCTATACGACTCTATGTTGCTGATTGGGGGTCCTTCCCCTGTCATCATCAACTCTAAACTTAAGCAATTTATATGCGGGTTTTGGAAGGATGAGGGGGTTTTCTCA
>NC_051416.1:11160018-11162834 GCF_015228065.2 Penaeus monodon
TTTATCCCAAAACTTTTTTTTAAAGTTTTTTGTTTTGAAACATGAATATAAATTATCGATGTTTCAGTTCGGGTGTTTGTTTGTTTTTTGACGAGTCGGGTCATTGTAGCAGGAGTTCAAACCGGGGAAACAGACTGGTCCGGAAATTTGTAAAGCATACAAGGGGAATTTTTGAAAGGTGTTATAGCGGCAAGGAAAAAAAAAACCCCTAATAACAAGGGGAAAATACACCCAACCTCGTGATATCCCCCGAAAAAGTCGATCCTCTACATTTAGATACTCTCCCGCTTCAAAAAATTTTGCTAATATTACCGATAATTATAGCACCCCTATAAATTCTAAATTGTTTGCAATAGGTTTACCAAGGGGGCGACATGCAATTTAAGGTCTACTGATAAAAGCGAAATTTTATCAACACAAAAACAAAAAAAACGTGATAACCATTAAACGCTACATCTTACCTCCCTTTCGCAGCGCGATCGTCTCAAAAAGAAGTTTTTAGGGGGAGTTTTGGTAAACAATTAGCCTCCAAGTTTGTAGGGGGGCATATAACAGCTGCGGTTTTTGAAAAAACAACCTTTTTCGTACCTCTTGGTTTTATAGATACTCGCATTCTTTCCCAAGTATAGTTTCATACCGAATTACCAACAATAACACCCCCCAGCACGTATATCAATGGGTTAAAGAAAATCATTGCGGGTATATGAATTATTTTATCGCCTTCCGGGTTCGGGGTGTTAAAGATTTTACCAAGCATCAAAAAAGCGTTGAGATATTACGCCGACGACTTAAGGATTTTTAAAGGAAAATAGAGTTTTACACTTCCAAAAATGTAAAAAAAAGCGCTTTCGCCTCGAAAAATACTTCCACCGAAACCCCGTGCGATTTTTGCGTGGTTTTTGCGATTTGAGAACTAGAAGCATAAAAAAATGCAAATTTTGGGGATTATTAGGGTTATTAAAGCGCTTTTTGGAACATGGATGATCCGCAAACCGAAAACGCACAGAAATCCCCCCAAAACGCTTATTTTAGTTTAGAATCCGAAGACTTTATGGAATGTCGGGGAATTACCGATCCCGGGGCCGAATTTTTGTAATGGTTTTGAAAAATACTAAGGGAAAAGAAAATTTTTCTTTGCACCTACACAAGAAAATTAAGATACTCTGACGGAAAGAACCATTAGCATGCAAAGGGGAAACTTTTTGATATCTTATCTCAAAAATACTTGAATATATCGATGTTTTTACCAGAATTGTAAAACCCCTTAAAGAAGGGAAAAAAAGATCCTAGAAATCCCCAAAACAGAAAAACAATTAGTTCTTCAAAGGCGGGCAACGACGGTTTTCGAAAAAACCGGCCCTCCTGCCCGCCCGCCCCCCTCGGGCGGGCGGGGGGCGGGGGCGGTCGCCCGCCCGCCTGCCTACCGGCCCGGTTTTTCGCAAACCCTCGTTGCCCCGCCCCTTTGAAGAAATAATTGTTTTTCGTGTTCGGGGTTTTATGGATCTAGTATTTTTTCGTTATAGGCGTTTTTTCAATATCTGGGAAAACATCGAATATTCAAAGTATTTTTTAGAGTAAAATATGATAAAGTTTTTCCCTTTTGGCTAATGGTTCTTTCCGTCAAGCCTCTTAATTTTTTGGCTTTGGTGCTATATAGAAAAATCTTTTTTTCCTCTGATATTTTTTAAAACCATATACTAAAATTGGGTTCCGGATCGGGAAAGTCCCCGACATTCCATTAAAGTCTTCGGATTCTAAAAAACTAAAAATAAGCGCTTTTGGGGGTTTCTGATGCAGTTTTTCCGGTTTTTTCGGTCCTCGCAGTATCCGAAAGCGCATTAATACCCCTAAAAATACCCAAATTGCATTTTTATGTTCTAGTGTCTAAAAACGTAAACCCCACCTAAAATGCACTGGTTTCGGTGGGATTTTTCGACGGGGGAAAACGCTTATTTTTTCATTGTGGAGAGTGTAAAATCTACTTCTTTTAAAATCCTCTAAAGTCGTCGAGCGTAATATTCAACCTTTTTTTTTGCTTTGGGATAAATCTTTTCACTCCCGAACCCGGGAAGGGGATGAATAAAATTTTCATATACCCGCGAAAGAGTTTTCTTTTACATCCATTGAAATACGTGCTGGGGGGGGTTTATGTTTGGTATGTCGGTAGAACATACTTCGGAAAGAATGCGAGATTATAAACCCAAAAGGTACAATAAGGTTTTCTTTTCAAAAACCCCAGCTGTAAATTTTTGCACCCACAAATTGGAGGCTAATTTTTTACCAAATACGTCTCCCAAAACTTAATTTTAGACAGATGCGCTGCGAGGAAGTAAATAGTAGCGTTTAAAGGTATATCAGATTTTTTTTTGTTGTTGTTGATAAAAGAATTTTTGGTTATCAGTATGACCTTAAAAATTTTCTGTCGTCCCTTGGTAAAACCCATTGCAAACAATTTTTTAAAATTTTAGAGGTGCTTATTATCGTGAATATTAGCAAAATGTTTGAAAGGGGGAGATTATAATGTAAAAGGGTCGACTATTTTGAGGGATACCGAGGTTGGGTGTATATTCCCTTGTTATTTTCGGGTTTTTTCCCTTGCCCCAATAAAAGCCGTTTCAAAATTTTCCCCTTTACGCTTTTTCTAATTCCGTGACCACTCGTTTTCCCCGAGTTTTAAAATCCTCTACAATGTCCACTCGGTCGGGAAAACAAAACAAACACACCCGAACGTAACATCGATAATTTATATTCATATTCAAAAACAAAAAAAATTGAAAAAAGTATGGAGATTAAAATTTTTTGGAGAGGATGTGTTT
>NC_051416.1:11162901-11163213 GCF_015228065.2 Penaeus monodon
CGTAGGTCTTTGAGTAACCCTATCCTTCCCCAAAACCCCATATAATTGCTGTAAATTTAGAGTTGATGATGACGTGGGGGAAGGACCCCCCACAAAACATAGGGCGTAATGGGGGGGGGGGGGTATGGTTTTTTTTTTTTACATTTTTCGTTCCCAAAAAAAAGTATCCATGACCCTATCGGGGTTTTTGCTGTTAAATTCGGGGAAAACTTCCGGAAAATGTGAAACCAAAAAGGGAAAAACTGGGGAATCCGTCTCCCTTATAAAAATTTGATCGGAATTTACCCTTTTTTTTTCCAAAAAGAACATACA
>NC_051416.1:11163231-11166323 GCF_015228065.2 Penaeus monodon
CCTATACATTGTCAGCCTAATAAATCATATATCATAATGATATTTTTAAAGAACTCATTGACGAATGGAACCAATATCCCATCAATCGATTAGAAAATTGTTAGCGAAACGGGCTACGGGTTTTTTTTAAATAAACGTCACACAAATGGGGGCTTATTTAAAAATCGGTGTTATTATCTTACCCGAAAGGGGGTTGAGGTAAAAATGCGTTTCAAAACCCTAAACGAAAAAAATGAGTTTTTTTATTCAATGTCTCGAACTTACCAGATTTTAGAAAATCACCCAATTATGGTTAAGAAATGCGATTTTGAGTTGCAGTATATATTTTAGAGGAGGGGGAAACCCTACAGATGGTTTAAATTTGGGGGGATTATAACAAAAACTTGCATGGGGAAAAAAAATTGCAAAATTGGAGAATCTTAACATTTTTCCATTTTCATTTACAAAATACTCCAATTCCCCGGGTTCCGGTTGGAAAATTAAAAAACAAGGGGTCTCTCGAAAAAGCCATATTACTTTGCAAAGAAAGGGGTTAGTAAATACCTCAATGGAAATTTTTCCTTTGTTATTGCTGGGGAGTCCCACTGCGTTCTCTTCAGGTTTTTTACCTAAATTTTATCGCGATTGTTAAGAAAAATTATTGTCGGTTATGTCTAATGCTGTGAGTGACCAATGTTGTAGACGACATTGTAAAATCTGGACGTTTCTCAAACCCTTGTTTTTCCTAAACCCGGTAGTTTTCCCATTTTTTGCACTCCCTAAAAAACTATCCTCCCTCACATTTAGCTGTCTTTGATATGGAAGGGATTGCTGATAAAAAATGTGGTATAAACTAACAATTGGGTAAAGCGATGCTCGAGGGATTGCATAAGTTTTATTCTCATAGTGAGAGGTAGAGTCATAGATTCTTTTCGTATTTTGGGGCCGAGCACGACTCATTTCATTGAACGATTTAGTGTTTGGGTGAGTATTAAAAAATATTCCCCACTACCCCCTTTTAATGAAGGGAGGATATCCGAAAGTTCAAAAAGGGCGGTGATGCGTGTGTGCGACTCGCTTTCCGAAGGAGCAGAAAAAATCGACTCATGGTACAGATCGTCAAACAATTATTTTTGGTGCTGTTGCCCGCGTTGTAACCCTTTAGATGCAAACAAAAAACCCATTACCGTTTTTTTGCCTAAAATGAGCTATGAATATTATTTTTTTTAAAGGAAATTAAATTTACATTCGATTCAGGCTTACCCAATCAAGGGAAATATTTCAAGTTCGAATTGGGGACTTGGGTTTCTGGATAGTATGGGCTTTTAGAGTGTAGTCTAGCAACTTTTTCAAGATACATGAGTCAGGGGGGGCCTTGTTTTATTCGAAACTATGAAACATCACCTTTCCCACGCTTCCCGTTTTTCTTTATCGGGGGAAACAAAAATTTTTAGATGCGAATCCAAAAGGGAAAACATCGCTCCCCGCAAAAGATTTTTTTTAAATGTGTTTTACTCAGGAGCACATTTCGATGGGGTTATCACACTCTCGACCTTTTTCGATTTTGCGGGTGTATTCGCGCGCGATTACTTTCTTGCTTTTAGTTTGGGGAGTAGGAATGTTAGTGATTTTTTTTCTTCATGGCGAGCCCGCCGCTGATATTTGGTCTCGGCTTGTTGATTAGTATCCTTCCGGGTACGGTTTTGATTCTTTTTTAATGTGAGCAAAAATTTTTGATTTTGGGTGATATCGGATTCTGGGTTGAGAAAAATAATTTGAGATAACGTTTGAGGGGGTTTTACAAACGTTTTTTCGCAATTTTTTTTATCGTATTTAAAAAGGAAAATAGGGAAAATTGCAGAAATCAAAAAGACAATTAAGTCTTTATATTTATTTCAATAGTCCCCTTTCCATGCGCTGAGTTATAACTTACCGTAGGAACATTCGGAATTAAAAGTAGGGGAAATGCAAATTTTTTTTTAAAAAAGGTATTTCTAATCATAATCCCGAGCCGAATATCCTATGGCTTTCATAGAACCTTACTGGTGTCCTCGGGGGCTGCTAAAAAAACGATGGAATTACCCCAGCTTTAAATCTTTTTAAAAACTTTAACTGTTATCTGACACAGAAAAAACTAAAGGTGATCGTCAATTGAAAAACCCTCGCAAAAACAAAAAATTAGTTGCTTCACATCTCCCCCAGACCAATTACCTCGTTTTACTTCGTTGTTGCAATTATTTTATGACCAGTTTTGGAAATTTCTCGGTGCACTCTGTCTTTATTCCTTTGCTCGAAAAAAATTCCTCGAGCCTTTTTGAGGTAACGTCGGGAAACGGCAGAGCTGTGGGGAAAAGCAGGGAGATGGCGTTCAAATGTTTTAGTAAAAGTTTTTTGGGGGATGTTGCAAACCCGGAAATAACCCTGAAAACAAAAAATTTTTACCAAAAAAAGGGAAAATTTTTCACTGCTGTCGAGATCCCCATTTCCGAGGATGTTCCTGCGAACAATAGGGTAATTTCCTTTAGTAAAACTCCCTTGTTTTTTTAAAAACAACCTCAAATTGGGTACCCCCTTTAGATCAGTTGTTCATTTATATCATTTCTGGTATACGGTTTTGAAAGATCATTATGGAGAAAGTGTTCTCCATTTTAGTGAACTGACGGCTTTATTTTTCTCTGGGGAATTTAAGATTTGAAAATGAGGTTTTAACTATCCTTAAAGATTTTTACGATCGCTCGAACTTTCCCCTGCCTGAATTTATAATAAAAGCAGGAAAGGTCAGCTTGGACTTTTAAATCGAGACGGACATCAATTCAAGGAGGTCTGTGTTTACGCCCCAAAAAGTACTCTTTTTTTCTCGAAAAAAAATGACAAAGTGAAAAATTTTTTGTGAAAGGTTTCCCAAGTTTTAGAAAAAGAGACTTACACATGAGATGTTTTTAAACATTCTTTTTTTAATCATTGATCATAAGTTTATCCACATTCTATCCTTAAAAAAAAGGGGGAAGTTTACAACACAAAAGTTAAAAGAGGTTTAGAACTTTGATAAAGAATTCTATCCTTCCAAGAAAATGTTGCTTAGGTATCCTTTACCTTTAGCGATATTTAAGCCC
>NC_051416.1:11166347-11166509 GCF_015228065.2 Penaeus monodon
AGTATTGAGGGAAAGAAAAGGAAAAACAAGCAAAAAGTAAAATTGATTCTCTAAGATTAAATGTTTTTTTTTTGTGGGGAAAAGCGGGGTCTAACCCATAGTAATTTTTCTGCAAAACATGATACGTCGAGAGTTGTTATATTTTATCCCGTGAAGCTACAT
>NC_051416.1:11166559-11166646 GCF_015228065.2 Penaeus monodon
GATTGTCAATGAGCTCAGTGCTCATTCATTAATATATAGATAAAAAGGGAGGAAGAAGATTTTTAAAACCCAAAACCATATCTTTCT
>NC_051416.1:11166766-11167031 GCF_015228065.2 Penaeus monodon
ATGGGGTGGAGTATTTTAAAAATAATATTTAATAATAAGTGTGTTTTTTTGTTTTTAATAAATATGTTAACTATTATGTTATTTTTACGTCCATGATGTACCGAATAAAAGCCTTGTTCATAGAGGTTTAAAAAATTAATCAAGAATGCAAAAGTATGAGGTGTGTTCATCCCCTCATGGAGTTAAAAGCACCCCTTCAGGGGGGGGATATGACGTCATGGAGGGATATTGAACGTATTCCCAAGGGTTGGTGGACATCAAGATT
>NC_051416.1:11167065-11167154 GCF_015228065.2 Penaeus monodon
CGTGTTATGTCGATCCAATCACCTACAATTTCGGGGGGGCTTACGTTATCCCCCAAAGGGTTTGGTATACCCCTATCTTGCGGAGTGGG
>NC_051416.1:11167273-11167342 GCF_015228065.2 Penaeus monodon
TTTCACTGCTATTCCGCGGAAAAGTGTTTTTCATCTCAAGGTTAGGCATGGGTAATTTCCCCGGGGAAA
>NC_051416.1:11167602-11167673 GCF_015228065.2 Penaeus monodon
GGCTGTGCTAATTTTCCCGGGATGGTTACTCACCTCAAGGGCCACCCGGTTTGGGCATTTACTTCTACTTA
>NC_051416.1:11167923-11168320 GCF_015228065.2 Penaeus monodon
AAATATATTAATAAAATATTATATACAGGGATAGAGGAAGGAAAAAGGGGTGATACAAGTTCGCAGAATCATGTTGCCGTTTAGTCCCCCTTTTCCTTATCATCTATCCTAAAACTCCCCCTCGTTCGTCTTAGATTTAACCCTTTTTTTTTTTTAAACGTATGACTTGACGAGACGATTTTTGGGCAAATTTTTAGTGATTTTATTATGCCCTTATTCTCTTCCAGGGTTTCGAAACGAGAAGGGAATTTTAGCAAATGTCACATTTATCAAATTAAAAGTATATTCATCCATGCACCAATAAAAACGAAAAAGCTAAAAATTGACAATTTTGGGGAAAAAAAAAATTTTACTGTAAAATGTATCATTGTTGGTTGGGTGTGTTTTTGTGGTGTCT
>NC_051416.1:11168762-11169061 GCF_015228065.2 Penaeus monodon
TAGGGATGATGGACCACAATGCAAAACAAAGAGCAAATAAACAAACATAAACAAATGACATGTGAAGGTAAGTCTCCGTTCACATAAAAATGTTTTTCGCAGACTTGTCATTGAGTCCCGCAAGGCCCGAGTATCGAAGATCTATTGAGCGTTCCCATGCGAGGCGCTACGATACTCCGCCATTCATTCACGCAGGCAATTTGGGTGATTTATGAATGGGGGAGACATTCCTACGCGGCGAGGGGGGGGGGATGGGGGGATGAATGATGGGGGTAGGCGGGGAGAGGTATGCAAACTCT
>NC_051416.1:11170902-11171227 GCF_015228065.2 Penaeus monodon
ACAATTTTCGAATTTCGAAAACTTTTCGCCGAAACTTCCTCAGAGGCAGAGTGCGAATAGTGATGTTTCGTGTTATCGTTTCGAAGCAGTCAAACCAAACCGTGTTCTTAGCTAGTGGAATGTCCTATTACGTGATATTCTTGGAAGGTTTTATTCCTGGTACTGACAAGTATGATTAGCTGTGCCAGAGTGCCAAGTGCGTGACTGAAGTATTTATTTACTTAAGGGTAGAGGCATCAGATTCTTGCAAGTATTACTGTTCGATACAGCTTGTGCGAGGTCGCGTTTTGGCATTTTCTGAATGTTCATATATTTATTGTTTTTT
>NC_051416.1:11171266-11171829 GCF_015228065.2 Penaeus monodon
CTTATGAAGGATCATGTTCGATGTATAGATTTGGGATTCTATTGCTGTCCTTAATGGTTCGTCTGCCATTTGTTTACTCTTCCATCGTTACTTCCTTCAACATTACTTTCTCCACCTCTTCATCCACCTCCTTCACTGCCCACTTCAGCTCCTTATCCACCTTCTCCGCCCACTTCTCCACCTCAACCTCCTTCTCCAATCCCTCCTCCGGCTCAGCCCCCTCTGCCTCCTCCTCCACTACCTCGTTTTCTTAAGTATCATCCACCTGCTTATCCTACCCCACCTTTCTCTTAGTTATCTTCCACCTCCTACTCCACCTCTTCCACCTAACTCTCGGCCATCTTCCCTTTTCAACCTTTCTCTCTCATCCAACTTCATCTTCCATCTCCACCTCGTTATCTCCTCCATTCTTCTCCTCCATCTCCACGTCACTCTTTCCTCAATCCTCCACCACCTCCTATTCAAACTCCAGTGATATTATAACGCACCCGGTCGATTCCGTGGTTAATATACAAGTGTAATTAAGGTTTTGTGCAGACTCGCTACACGCACTCGTGTACATT
>NC_051416.1:11171957-11172438 GCF_015228065.2 Penaeus monodon
CTCCCCCTCCTCCCCCTCCTCTCCCTCCTCTCCTCCCTCTTCCTCCTCCCCTCCTCTTCCTCCTCTCCCTCCTCTCCTCCTCTCCCTCCTCTTCCTCCTCTCCCTCCTCTCCCTCCCTCCTCTCCCTCCCTCCTCTCCCTCCTCTCCCTCCCCCCCCCAACTTCCCCTTCTGTACCTACTCTACTCAAAGTCCAATGCAGTAGGTAGTTTGCCAACCGTAAGTGAATTGTGAATATTATTAATACACCAGAACGAGCAGCCATAGGGGACTTAGCACGCACTGAAGAGGTGAGTGTTGTGATTATAGCTGTTGTGGGTTAGATGGAATGAATGTAAGTGCCAGTTCTTCCGTGATAAACTCTACGTGAATGTTGCAATGGCCTTTAAAAGGGTGCGTGAATGTTGCAAGCCTTTGTTGTTTTTTTAATCATTTACTGACTGTTTGTTTGAGTGAATGTCAGATGAGGAGAGAATAGATTGA
>NC_051416.1:11172473-11172694 GCF_015228065.2 Penaeus monodon
TGTACCCAAACTTCTCCCATAATTTCATTCTGCTTCATAAAAAGTAGGTTGAGAATAATCTACTTGAACTTGAGATTAATTATTGTAATTACATAAGTTAGCTGTCGTAAAGAGAAAGCGGGAAATGATACAAAAGATAATAACAAAGAAAGTGGAGATGAAGCAACTGATAGAAGGAGAAAAGGAAACAGACTTTGCAGAAGGAGAATACGAAAGAAATG
>NC_051416.1:11172730-11172810 GCF_015228065.2 Penaeus monodon
GCCAGCCTGAAAAGCAAATAACCAAAGAGAAAAAGTTTTTTTTAATACAAAAAACTGAACAAAGCGAATCCAAGTAATCA
>NC_051416.1:11172863-11173123 GCF_015228065.2 Penaeus monodon
ATAACATCAAGACTTAGCCTCTCAAGGGACATCGAAATACCGACCCCCCCCCCCCCCCGAAGCAAAAGCTAGTCTAGCTCGATCGAGAGAAAGGAATGTCACTTCTCTTCGTTTTTATTATTATTATTTAAATGCTGTAGTGCCACTTCTTATGTGTCTGTTTTTCTTCTAATGTGAGTGCCACTTCTTTTTTTTATAATTTTATAAACATCAAAGTTGCTACTTCTAGATAAAAATTATTTGAATATCGTAGTGCTACC
>NC_051416.1:11173156-11173270 GCF_015228065.2 Penaeus monodon
GGGAGTTGCTACTTCAAAATAGAAAGGATGAAGAATTGCGTTTGTGTGAGAAAGGATAAATATTCAAACCAAAAGGAAAAGGTTTTTAAAAAGGTAGAAAATGTCACATGACAA
>NC_051416.1:11173302-11173369 GCF_015228065.2 Penaeus monodon
CAGACTGTTCGTTTGTTTGTTTTTAACATCACTTATGCTCTAACTCTCTCTTTATCTCTCTCTTTTC
>NC_051416.1:11173509-11173751 GCF_015228065.2 Penaeus monodon
CTAGGATACAGATAATCCAAAATAGACAGAATCACTTCGTATCAGTCAGCCTAAAAAAGTGAATTATGCTTCAAAACTTATGATAAAAGTTTGTTGTTCAGTTAATGCAAAACTAATGTTGCAAGTGAAGCAACATGCTGGATTCGGTAATATTCCGTTACGTGTTTCCGATAATGGCGTCTGTGAATTTTTGCAATTGAAATGGGCATGGCGGGTGGATTGGCAAGGAGAGCTCGCATCTG
>NC_051416.1:11174684-11174978 GCF_015228065.2 Penaeus monodon
CCGCATCTGCCATTCAAACAGACCCACTGAAATCAGAGAACAAGGCCATAAAGCGATTTCGTTGGGTACGCCTTATTAAACTTCCCAGAAAACGTCGGAAATCATTGTCCGTAACAAAACAAATACATAAAAGTTGTTGAATCGAGAGAATGAAGCGAAGGGGAAAAAGAAAAAAAATAAATGATCGTATACTTGGCGCAGAATTCTATAACAGAACGCAGGGAAGCCTAAGGCCCCAAGCAACTTAGGAATTTCTTATAACTTTAGCCACTTCCTAGACATATAGCTCTAGCA
>NC_051416.1:11176072-11176227 GCF_015228065.2 Penaeus monodon
TCCTACTCCCTCACTTCTCCTTTATACTTCCAAACTCCCTATTCCTTCCTCTTCCCCATTCCCTTCCTTGCCTCTCCTTATTCCATGCTCTTCTCCCTGCGCACCATTCCTCGACCCTCCCTTTCTTCCTCCCCCCTCCTCCCCCCACCCCCGCC
>NC_051416.1:11176328-11176655 GCF_015228065.2 Penaeus monodon
TTCCTCTTTACTCCCGGCTTCCTTCAACCATTTCCTTCCCTCATTTTCTCCTACCAGCTTCCTTCCCCTCTCTAACTCATTCCTTTACCTCCCCCTCCCTTTTCCTCATTCCATTCCCAACGCCTTTCCTCCCCTTCCTTCCTTCCCCCATTCATTCCTTTCATTCGTCCCTCATTCTACTCGCTCTCCTCTCGCCATCCTTTTCTCCCCCGTTCCATTGTCTTTCCATTCCTTTCCCCCATTCTATCTCCTCCACCTCATCTTTATTCCCGTCCCTCATTCCATCCCCTATCCTTCCTCCCTCTTTCAGTCCTCATCCACCAACTT
>NC_051416.1:11176844-11176995 GCF_015228065.2 Penaeus monodon
GACCTTGGAATACGAAAATGATCACCGCACTTACTGAATCAGTCGATTGAGCGTGTCACGTGCATTTTTAGCTGGGCGTTACCTTATGAATATCTTATAATACAGTTAGGTGGTCCAGAGGTCTTGCTGCTGTGGAAGTGTTTTACTTTAT
>NC_051416.1:11177616-11177880 GCF_015228065.2 Penaeus monodon
GAGAGACAAGAGAAAAAAAAAACATTACCGCGAGCAGCGAAAGACCTCAGCCAAGACCTCCTTTTTTCTTCTGTCTTTCTTCCTCTTTTTTGAGAAGGAATTGCAATCCAGCGGCAAAAGCAATGAACTAAATACACCGCTAAGTCCTAGACATACTACCGTATACCTTAGCGCTTTTGAGCATACCTTAGCGGCGTAAGTCAAGCGCGGGCATTCATTAGACAAGAAAAAAAACAATTGTGACAGCTATGATGCTATACCTTT
>NC_051416.1:11178232-11178428 GCF_015228065.2 Penaeus monodon
TTAAGGCGAAGATGCACTTGTCAAGACTGGTGAAGATTGGCTGCCATGAACTTGTCCGAAAGTCATTGATAAATAAATGGCATTCGGACGAGTTGCATTCAGCCAGTCAGCGCCAACTTCTCGATCGCATCTTTGCCTTGATAAAAAAAAAAAAGTTTATTGCAATAGTTTCTACATATTTTCGACTCGATATAAA
>NC_051416.1:11179109-11179450 GCF_015228065.2 Penaeus monodon
TAGCTGATATGCAACTGACGTTTCGATTTGCATATACAGTTTCACCCACAGAATTCTTTCGCATTTCTGAAATTGTAAATCAGAACGTCAGTTTTTACATTGCCCTTCCTACATTTTTTCACCTTTAGATTAATCAATAAACTATGGTTTTGAATTATTGTCTGATATTTAATTGTCAATTTCGTAGAGGGAGAAGACACATAATCTAGAGGCAAAAAGACAAACATTATCAAGGAATTATTTTGATTGTGAAAAATCCTTCACAGCTGTTCAATAAACTGAAGTCAGTCTAATATCATTTTTGGATATGTAGAACACCTTCGGAAAGTACTGGGTAGCCG
>NC_051416.1:11179635-11182213 GCF_015228065.2 Penaeus monodon
TCAGTGTAAGAACCTGGCAGGTGGCGTGAAAGCTGAGATGTGCTGTACAGGAAATCAACAGATGCAGGTGATAAGACCTTTGAATTTCAGAGACACTCTGGACAGACGAGGGTGAATTAATGTCGGAGGGGGTGAAAGTGATACATTCAGAAAGAACAGATTGTGTACACCGGGAAGGTGTTGCTCTGATGCTAAATAAAGCAGTCCAGAAGACTTATTTTGAACATAAACCGGTATCATCAAGGATAATATCAGTAATACTAAGGGGTCAACATAGAAATGGTTTAGTTATACAGGTGTATGTAGATATGTTGCTCATAAGAGGAGATTCTAATAGTAATATTGGAAATACTGATAATGGTTACCAAGAGGTGATGGGAAAGCACACATGATATATATGTATAAAGTATACATAGATCAACCCAGATAGAATTCATAGAAGCTGCATTGATTACATTTTGGTTGGAAAAAGATAGAGAACATCAGTAGAAAATATGAAAGCAATGTGAGGAGCTGATTTTAAGATTTTAGCGGTGATCACGAGATGGTACTGGCAAATGTAAAAGTTGAATTTAACAGAAGATAGGGAGAGAGAACTCAAATCCAAATATAATGTGGAAAAAAGCAAGAGTAACGAAAGCGTTTGAAGCCAAAATTGGAGGAAGATTTGCTGCTTTGGCAGAGGAAGATCGTAATATGGGGGATAAATGGACGCAGGAAGGGAATTATCTGTGAGAGGCGGCAGAGCAAATTCTTGGAGGAAGAGGAAAACAAATCAACCATGGAAGAAGTGTTGATCGTATGTGTTGAGAGAAGCGAGGCCAAAAATTAAGAAAAAACAACAAAAGAGAATAAAGATGACGGTAGACGAAAGTGCAGAGAAGTGCAATATGGGTGTAGAAAAGCAAAACAAAAAGATGGACAGAAGCCAATGTATCAACTGTGAGAATTGTTTTAGAAGAGAGAAGAGAAGAGCACTGTTTAGATTAGTCATAGAGATAACTAATCAGTGGGAAAAACTCTGGTGGTACGAAACAATCATGGAAAAGAGAGCACAGAAAAACTATTTTGAAGAACTTCACAAAAACATGAAGATGAATTCAGGTTTCAGAATTTTCCATACATGCAGAATAACGAATGAGTAACGAATCTACACCAGAAATATTTGAAGAAGAGATAAAAAAGAGCCTTCAGAAATGTGTGAAGATAAAGCCGTAGGACCAAGAGATGGCGTCAGTACGGGAAGGCTGGAAGCAGGGGTCCAGAGGTACTGAAGTTGTTAACACGCCTGTGCAATCAAGCCCTGAAGGAGAGGAGAGTACCACGAGATTGGACTTTAGCAGAAATAGTTCCATTGCATAAGAAGAGAGATTTAACAGACATCTAATCAGTCTACTGCCACAAGCATACAGGTGCTGACTAGAACGGTACAGAGAAATATAAGAAAAGAGAAGAGGAGATATTGACTGAGGAGTAGATGGGTTTTAGAGCAGGGAGAGAAATAATTGAACATGTGTTCTCGTTATGAGAGTTGTTGGAGAGAAAATGAGAAAAAAGAAAGGATACATACTGCCTGTTCATAGATTTAAAACAGGTATTGGATTCTGTGTGGAGACCATCATCAGAATATTGTGGAATGGAGGCAGACATAGTGCAGTTTATAGTGGAAGTAAGTAGAGAAACGAGAACCGTGGTGAGCAGGAGTAAAATAGTGACAGAAGACTTTAATACAAGGAAAGGGGTGCTGCAGGAATGCCTACTATCCTCACATTTATTTAACTTATACCTAGAGTTTGTAATGAGAGAGGCACTAGAACATATAGAAAGTAGTGAAATTGGAGAAGATAAGATATAAAGATATTCTCGTAGCCCTGTCGGCCGAAACTTCCAGGAAACTGCAGGTAATGACCAACAGTGTATATACAACTTACAGTAAGTGTAAAATAAGTATAAATAAGCAAGAGACAAAAGCCATGAAGATTGGAAATTATGAGGGGAGCCTAAATATTTCCACCAACGAGGAAAGAACAGGTGAATTTCTTTAAATATCTGGGGGTTTACTGAGGATCGAGACACCTTTGAGCAGATTAAAAAGAGAATCAACAAGGGATATGCCGCACTCGGAAAGTTGAGTAAAATAGGAAAGGACAGAAACATCTCCCGGCAGTTGAAGATGAAGTTGTCAGTAGTGATAATCCCCACTGCTATGAGTGGTACAGAATGCTGGATCTTAAAACAAAAAGAGAAAAGAAAGCTTCAGGCATGAGAGAGTTAGAGAACTTGCATGGCGAAGGAAGGGAATACCGGATATCATATACAACGGACAAAAATGGTCTGGAAACGTTTGAAAGGATGTCCGAAGAGAGATGCCCGAAGAAATGGTTAATTGGATGAGTAAGTGGGATCAGGGCCATGGGTATGCCACATATCATGTTGTAGCAGCAGTTGAGACGTGCAGACAATGGGATGTCGGCGAGAGAGACGGTGACGTTGGCCAGGGACAAGAGGAGTGGAAACAATGCAGACGTACCACGTGGGACCCCGCCTTAGTCTCACTCAGGAGGGACTCATAGATAGA
>NC_051416.1:11182420-11182543 GCF_015228065.2 Penaeus monodon
TACTGTACTGTATTATAAACCACACTCCTTATGTAATCATAAGTAGGCCATCTGCAAGTAGCCACAGTTAATTAGTGTCAAGATATTTCTCCTCGTTAGCATAAATCAGTTAGGAACTTTTCA
>NC_051416.1:11182643-11184308 GCF_015228065.2 Penaeus monodon
GATTCAAATATATATTGGTGGAGTTTCTTTAACCTTTACCAGAAAGTATAGATGCCTTTGCCATCAAGGGACTTTGTAACTGAGGCAGAAACTCAGATTTCAATGCACCTGTAGCTTTAACCTTACTTTCAGCAGATTGGCTATTTCTTGTACCTAATAAAGTTCTTTTTTTACATTTCTTAGGACCATCACCTTCATATCTTTGTCTTCACATACAATCTTACTGTGAGCATCTAACAAACTGAATAAATATTAAAGAATCTGACAGCCAGAAATTATAAAAGAAACTGATAATTCTTGAACCTAGAGCCACATCTGCCTGAGGCTACATACTGCAATCATTGTAGATTCCACAAATAAAGGATAACAACTTCCGCCATTTATATTCAGTAAGATAAGATCAGACTACTCCTATGTCTCACAGCAAATAGCGAGAGTGGTCTACAAGCTATGTCTTGCCAAAATCTCATTAAAATCCAAATGGATTTTCTGGCTTCGGTGTACAGCTATAGGATTAACCTTCACATGTATCTTGGTATCACACTTTTCCATCGACTGGCATAAAAATTATGGAAAATCCCACATTTTCTGCAAATAACTATGTGCTAGGCTATGACATCATGACTTTCAAAGCATCTTTTGAAGTTCCCATACAAAAACACTCATCAAAAGGTTGTCTTGGATCTGGTCCTATGCAACGACATGTTTATATAATTTCTGCCATACATCACACATAGATTCCAGCCATGGCCGAATGCACATAGAGGCGGCTTGGTGCCCTAAGCAAATACTGCCAAAGGAACATAGAAACAATCACAAGAGTAAATAAAGGCAATCTTAATAAAGTGGATGAACCTCAAATGATCCATTAACCAACAGATCTTACAGGTCACAGTCTCCATCTGTGGACTAGGAATACTTATATAGAAATAGTCAGAGACCTCTCTCAGAGTACCAGAGAAACTTGACCTCCAGAACACTAGAGCAACATCCAGACACCTTGGCCACTGGACCATCGAGCACACAAATAAAATAGAAAATGTCAACATTCATTCGGCAAGAATAGGGATTAATGTCTTATTTGATGCCACATCACCAGAAAGGCCTCCCATCTACAATTTACGAGAACATATATGACTATACATACAGAATGTACATGAATAAACATACAGAATAAACAATGTATTGGAATATACATATATATTTGGTTTGGAGGGTGTTGGCCTTTGCCAGGATGCCGAACGCAAGACCATCTTAAAACTAACAGTATTACATCTTCCTGTCTTTCCTTACTCTAACTACGAATCCTGATGTTTCTACTATCTTTCTACTGTATAATAACAAGTGTCATATCAGTTTATATGTTTTCACTACTGAATATTTATGAAAAGATCGGTTTGTTGACATAATTTCCTAAGCACGTCTCCTATTTCTTAGTCTCAAAACCGGTTCTTTCTTCTTACCAAACATATATCTCTTTATCTAAACATATCTAAGACAAAAATACTACTTTCATATGCCGATAATAATACATAATTCCACTTGTTTTCTTTACAAAATTCGATTTAATTTGAAAAACATATTCCTTAACGCAACGCACAGCTTGAGTTTCCAGTTCGTTGATTTCGGAAATGTTTTTTTCCGATTGGTTAAATTACATTTCAG
>NC_051416.1:11184661-11186993 GCF_015228065.2 Penaeus monodon
AAAAAAAAAACAGTAATAAGAAAGACAATAATAACGATTATGCTAATTAAATATTTATACTGAAATGTAATTTAACCAATCGGAAAAAAACTTTCCGAAATCAACGAACTGGAAACTCAAGCTGTGCGTTGCGTTAAGGAATATGTTTTTCAAATTAAATCGAATTTTGTAAAGAAAACAAGTGGAATTATGTATTATTATCGGCATATGAAAGTAGTATTTTTGTCTTAGATATGTTTAAAGATAAAGAGAATATTTTTGGGAAAGAAGAAAAAACCCGGGTTTGGGGAAAAGAAATAGGAGACGTGCTTAAAAAAATTATGTAAAACAACCATTTTTTCAAAAATTTAATTCAGTAGTAAAAAACATAAAAAAATAAATATGCATTTTTATTATACAGTGGGAAAGATGTAAAAAACATCGGGGATTCGTAGTTAGAGAAAGGAAAGGACAGAAGATTTTTAATATGTTATTTTTAAGATGGTCTTGCTTCGGACCCTGGAAAAGGCCAACACCTCCAAACCAAATATTTTAGAATTCCAATACATTTTTTATTTGTATGTTTTTTCATGTACTTTCTGTATTTTATAGTCATATGGTTCTGTAAATTGAAAAGATGGAGGCCTTTTGGTGATGTGGCATCAAATAAGAAATTAATCCTATTTTTGCCGAAAAAAATTTTGACTTTTTCTATTTATTTGTGTGCTCAAATGGTCAGGGGCCCAAAAGGTGTTGGAGGTGCTCAAAGTTTTTGGAAAGGTCAATTTTTTGGGTACTCTGAGAGAGGTCTCTGACTATTTCTAATAAGTTTTTCCTGTCCACAGATGGGGGACGTGATTTGAAAAGATCGGGTTGGTTAAAGGACATTTGGGGGTTCATCCACTTTTTTAAAGGATTGCCTTTTTTTACTTTTGTGATTGTTTCTATTTTTTGGGCAGTTTTTGTTAGGGCCCCAACCCGGGTCTATGGGGCCATTCGGCCATGGCTGGAATTTTGTGTGATGTAGGGCAAAAATTTATAAAACATTCTTTGCATAGGACCAACCCAAAGGGAAAAACCCTTTTTGGATGGGGGGTTTTTTTTGTAGGGGAAACTTAAAAAAATTTTTGAAAGTCTGTGTCATAGCTCCCCAATAGTTTTTTGCAGAAAATGGGGGATTTTCCATAATTTTTATGCCAGTCGAGGGAAAAAGTGTGTTTACCAAATAATGTAAAGGGTTTAATCCTAAGTTTGACCAAAGCCAGAAAATCCTTTTGGGGAAATTTTAAGGGGAGTTTTTGGGCAAGAAATAGTTTGTAGCCCACTCTCCCCCTATTTGCTGGGAAACATAGGAGTAGTTGATCTTTATTTCTGAATAAAAAATGGGGGAAAATTTGTTATCCTTTATTTGTGGAATCTAAAAATGATTGCAGTTGTAGCCAAAGCAGTGTGGCTCTGGGTTTAAAGGAAATTTTTCCGGGTTCTTTTAAAATTTTCGGGCGTCAGATTTTAAAAATTTTATTCAGTTTTTTTAGTGCTCACAGTAAGTTTGTATGTAAAGGGAAAAAGATAGGGAAGGTGAGGGCCTAAGAAATGTTAAAAAAAGAAACTTTTTTAGGTACAAGAAAAAGCCAATTGCTGAAAGTAAGGTTAAAGCTACAGGTCCCATTGAAATCTGAGTTTCTCCCTCATTTACAAAGCCCCTTTGGGGGAAAAGGCATCTTTTACTTCGGGTAAAGGGTTTAAAAAAAACCCCCACCATATAAAATTCTGGCAAGTCAGTTTTTGGATTTTCCAGGAAATTTTTAAAAAGTACAATCAGGTATGAAACCAGTAGAAGCCCTTTTTTCCCAAATGGGGGGGGTTTTTTGTTTTTGGGCCAAAAAAAAAAAGAGAGGCTCTGGGGACAGTATTTTAAAATTTTCATTTTTTTTTTTTTCCCCTTAAGTATAAAAAAATCCCTTAAAATTGTCCAAAGGTGTAAAAAAAAACGGGAAAACAAAAAAATTTTTTTTAAATCAGGGGAAAAAAATTGAAAATGGTAAAAGCAATACAGTTAATTAAATATCAACGGTAGTTTTTTAATTGATTTGAACGGGGAGTTTTTTATTTTTTTTATTTTGAATTCCCATATTTTTCCATTGTAGCCAAATTTTTCGGGAATTGAGTATGGCAGTACACAAAAGCCCAGGAGAAATAAAATAAATTTTTTTTTTGTGCAGGGCTTTCAAAACCCCTGTAGAGAACCCAAAAATTGGTACCCAAAAGATGTAAAATGTTTTAATCCCATAAAAAGGGAATCTGGGAAATTTGGGTTATAAAGGAAAAAATGTCCTGATTTAAGCTTTGGGGG
>NC_051416.1:11187030-11187865 GCF_015228065.2 Penaeus monodon
ATGATAGTGAGATTAAAAAAGGCTGAAAACACAATTAAAAGAAATTTTGTTTTTGTTTTTGGGTTAAAAATTTACTTTTTATTTTTTCTCCAGATAGTATTTCCCCTTTCCCCCAACAGACTGAAATGTTTTGCCCAATGGGGTTTGTTTTAAATGAGTTGAAGCGGAGTGACTTTTTATGTGTGGGCCTTGGACCCCCAAAAAAACGGGGTAAGAGTATTTCTAGAAATCAATACGTATATGGGACAGAAAAGGTTTGAAGCAAAAAAGGACATTAATTTAGATAGAAATGGAAAAGGACTTGGTTTTTTAATTTGTTTGGGGGCTTTGGTCTTTGGATATGTGATTTTAATTTTTTTTTTTGGCATTTTCCTTTTGATGCTATAAATTTTTAAATTTTGGTGTGTAGGATACGACAGTGTAAATTTTTAGGGGAAATAAAATTTATTTTTAATGATTACTAGATAAGTAAATTTAGTAAAAGTTTCTTTTTTTTTTTACATACCAAGAAAAATAAAACCAATAAAAATTTTTGAAATAAAAAATTTAAAAAATATCAAAGAATTGAGCATTTTTATATTTTTACTAATGTTTTTTTGCGCTACTTTTTTTTGTTCCCCAATGTGAGATTACATTTCTGTTTTGAGGGGGTAGGTTTAAAAGACTTCCAACCAAAAGCACTCTATGTACAGGGTCCAGTGATATTTTAACCCTTTCCCAAATCTATGAAAAATTTAAAAACTGAAGGAACACAAAAGAGAAAACCCCTTAATTGTTACAAGTCTGCCCCCATTAGGGGAAGGGTTTTAAAAAAAACTTCTGACATCTGTTTGCT
>NC_051416.1:11187895-11188359 GCF_015228065.2 Penaeus monodon
TTTTTGATAAAATTTAAAAAGGGGATGGGAATGTTTTATTCATACAAAAAAATAGGTATTTTTAAATTTATAGGGAAGGAAAGGCTTTTGGTTTAAACCCGTTTTCCATAGATTTTGAGGAAGAGAATATTAAAAACACAAATTTATATATTACAGAGGGGGTGTCAGTTTGCCTCAGTCAGCTTTCTACACGAGTCCAGCACCCAAAGGGGGGAAACCACTCCATATTTGCTGTCGATTTTTAAATTTCCTCCAAAATCGGGTTGGGTTTTTGGAGGGGAGAAGGGATGGTGTAATTACTTTTACATAATTTTTCTGAAACCTAGAACCCATGGAGGGTTAAAAAAAAGTAAAATTAAAGAGGAATTTTTTTTACAAATAAGGATGTAGTTGATATTTTGTTTAATATCTTCACAAAAATCCCTTTTAGTCTTGGTCAGGGGCACTGAAAAGGTTCTAGATGT
>NC_051416.1:11189528-11190442 GCF_015228065.2 Penaeus monodon
GTAAAGTGTAAAATTTTTTTTTGGGCATTGCAGAAATTTTAATATTTTCTGTTTTTCCTTGCAGGGGGGGGCCCAGTAAAAAGACCCTTTGGGTGGGTTCGAGAACTGGGTCAGCCCCCTTTGGGAAAAATGGTGGATGGGGCAGCAAGGAAAAAACCCTCTTCATCACCCCTTTCCCCCTTTTTCGCATGCCCCAAGTATCCCACCAAAACTGCCCTTTTTAATTGTCGCACTTGTTTCGCTCCCCATGTAAACATAATGCCCGGGGCTGGAGGCAAGGCCCGTGTGGAGGGAAAGGTTTTTTAAAAAATTTCCCTTTTTTATTACCTTTCAATAATATATTATACAGGAATTTTTTTTCTAGTATATTTTATTTTAAAATTTCAGAAAATGGGACAATAGACCCAAGAAAAAGCTGTTGCAAATGCAAAGCTTCTTTGATGTATTGCCTTTTTTTTATTTCTATTGTATATAAGAAAAATTATGCTGCAAGGGGTAGGGATACGTTTTATAAGTATTACCAATGGCTAGTTCCGTCTCGTTTTTTGCGTTCTGGGCCAATTTCAAAGGGGGTTTTAAAGGGGGTTTTTCAAATTTAAACAAAACAAAAAGGGGATAAGAACCTTTTAAAAAATTTAATCAGGTTTTTTGCAAAGGGCATATACAAAAATGGGGTTTTTCCCCAAAAAAATTTTTTAAATTTAAAAAATGAAATTTAAAAGTTGGGAAAAAAAGAAAACCCATGTGTGCAAAAATGTTGGGGTAAAAAAGACCCTTTAAAGAGAACCCAAACTTGGGTTTGAGAGTAGGTACAGTTGAAAGAAAAAGTAATATTGTACCAAATATTTAAAGGTGAACTCCCCCCCCCAAAAATTCCCATCAAAATAGCCCTTTTGGGGAAATAAATTTTACCT
>NC_051416.1:11190510-11190632 GCF_015228065.2 Penaeus monodon
TTGATAAAGGGCATTTTGGCACTTTTTTTTAAAAAAGATAAATTTTTTTTAACAAAAATAGTAGTTTATTTTAACCAAAGCCCCGGCATGGTGAGTTTAAACCCCTTTTTTAAATTTTTTTT
>NC_051416.1:11190957-11191506 GCF_015228065.2 Penaeus monodon
AAAAAAACACACCTTTTTTGGGGGAAAAGGGTTAAGTAAGCAACATAAATTATACACGCAAAAAAAAATATTGGTGAAAATTGGGCACTTTTACCCTTTCAAATGACTATAAATAGAATGAGAGAGAACCCTAACAAAAGCTTTACAAACTTTCGTAATGAATCTTTCTTCACCGAATAGTGAATTTTCCTGAAATTTGAGGTTTGGGTTTAACCCCATGAAAAAACCCGAACAAAATATAAATATTAAAAAAAAAAAGTTACAGTGGAAAAATTTTTTTAACCTTTTTTTAACAAACATTATATTAAAATTTCCCACAAAAGTGTTGTTGTTTTTATAGGGGTGTTTTAAAGGGAAAAAATTTTCTTTAAAAAAACTTTTGAACCTTTACTAATACACATTTGTTTCCGGGTATGGAAATATTGGTTTTTCTTTTTAATATTTTTCAAGGGGAAATTTTTCCCACTTACAAATATAAAATTACCCCTTTGCAGCAATTTTCTTTGGGCTCATAGCCCGTTCCCGTTTTAGAAAACACCTAAAGTACAG
>NC_051416.1:11191534-11193398 GCF_015228065.2 Penaeus monodon
GAGCGGGTTTTGTTTTTATCTTTGCTAAATAGGATGTGGATCTTAAGCCAAAACATGCTGTAGTCACAAGTATCTTGCCCTTTTGGGTTTGATGGGAATAACTAAGTTTCATCTTTTTCTTGGGGCAATAGCAAGTATGTTGCCTGAGTCCCGGAAACGGGGGGGTTTTTCGAGGGCCCAGGCAGGAAAACTTCCAGCTCAGGGCCCAAATGCACCCCCAACTTTGCCGCTGCCTTGAGGGCACTCCCAACTATGGCTCCACCTTCACAGAAATCTTTTAAAAAACGCTTTTCACCGGGGGATGGCCAAAATTGGGACGTTTATCATAGTTTGAGTGGGAATATGATATGATATTGGTTTAAAAAAATGGGCAAAAATGGGGGATGGAAACAGAGATACTGATAATTATGTGGTATATGATGATTTTCTGATGATGAAAGTTAACCATTTTATTTGGGAAAAAAATTTGTATTTTTCGCAATTAATTAAGGGTTTTTTTAAAGATAAAAAAATTTTTTCATGCATGTTTTTTAGGTAGTGGCGAACCATGTGAACGGCCCCCGATGCACTTGGTTCCCCCACAGTTGGTGGTGGAGCCCAAAGGGGCCCTGGGTCACCCCTCACCTGGCACTGGTCCCTCACCCATCCACTCCCAGGAGGGGCCCCTGCCCAGGAAGCGGGGCCACCAATTGTTCCTCTGATGAAGTTTGAATATAAGGGTTTTTTTTTGGTTATATAGGTTTATAAAAAAAATTTCAAATATTTTAAGTGAATTTATTTATGTGATAATTTTTTTGTTTTTTAAAATTGAAATTTTGCCCTGTTTTTGGGAGTAGCAGTTGAGATGCTGTTGCTTTTTAATGTGGGGTTTTTTTGTATATCTTTTGATGAGCTGAGAACTTTATATAGCCTTTTTCAATTAATTTGTTGGGGGTTTTGTTCGCTTTCAATAAAAACAAATTTGCAGCATTATTTAAAAAAATAATTTTTTTTTGTTTTTAAATTTTTGTATTTAAATGTTACAATGGGATTATGTATAGTTGATCAGTTTCTACAGTTTGAGCGAGCCATTCACTAAATTTTTTGGAATAGTAAATTTACAGGTATTGAGTGGACCAAAAACACTGTCTTGGAAATTTTTTTTCTAATTTTCCAGCAGCTAAGGGTGGCTTTTATTTAAAATGGTTTCAGGCCAAATGGGAAACAGCCTGCCAAAATTGAGTAAAGTATCCAGATTGGGTTTTAAATGTTTTGAAAGCAAAAATTTTTTTTGTGGAAAATCCCGCTTAGGGACTGTATTAAAAGGAAAATTTTTAGAGAAAATATGATGTATTAAAAAGTATAAATTAGCATATTTAAAATTTTTAGGGAAAATTTAGATTTGGGAAACTGTCAAATCCATATGAAGTCGGGCATTTAAAATGCACTGGGGTTTTAAAAAAAAAAGACCAAAGCCAAAAAATTCAGGGGTTTTAAAACTAAAAATTAAAGGCAAAGTGTACAAGCACCAAAATTCAAAGCAGTTTTATATATTCTTGACTTTAAAATTTTTAAATTTTCGACAAAAATTCCTTTACTTCCAGATGGGTGCTGGTCTCCCTTCTTTGAAAATAATGATGGAAACCTTCGATTGGGCCCGGGAAGAAGAGCCAGGCCTACCAAAAACTTTAAAATGGCGAGGTGCTTTGAGAAAGGGGAGGGGGCCCCTTTAAGGGGGCCCCTTGGGTAGAGAGCGGGGAAAAGTATTCACAACTAACCCTCCATTTTTTCCGGGCACTGCAGAAGGGGGCCCTCTGTGAGGGCCCCCATGAACAGAAGCAGGGAGTTTGAGGAGGGAAAACTTGGGGATTGCATTTAAAATATT
>NC_051416.1:11193596-11193844 GCF_015228065.2 Penaeus monodon
GACAAAACTATATATCATTAAACTATTAAACATATAATTTTTATACAATATCAACTAACCAAACAAATCTATATTATATAAATTCTATACATAATATACAAAAAAAAAATCCATAAAACTATTAAGAGATTATATATATCTATTTTATATTATTTTATTCTTATCTATCATCTAAACTACTATCTAGCACTATTATCTATCATCTATCTATCTAAATATATAGCTTTATTATTAAAATTTTTATATAT
>NC_051416.1:11194579-11195940 GCF_015228065.2 Penaeus monodon
GCAAGATTTTCCCTCCTCAAACTACCTGCTTCTGTGTCATGCGGGCCCTCACAGATGGTACATTCTGCAGTGTCTGTAAGATGGAGAGGTGTAGTTGTGAATACATTTCGCCGCTCTCTAGCAATGGCGCCTTAAGAGGTCCTCCCCCTTTCTCAAAAGCACCATCGCCATCTGTAAGCTTTGGTAGGCTGGCTCTTCTTCCCTGGCCATCTGAGGTTGCATCAGTACTTTCAAAGAAGGGAGACTCAGCACACCATCTGGAAGTCAGGAATGTTGTCGTCAAATTAGAAATTTTGAAGTGCAAGAATATATGACTGCTTTGAATTTTGGTGCTTGTACACTATTGCCTTTAATTATGAGCTTTAAAACTCTGATAGTTTAGCATTGGTCTTATAACCCAGTGCATTATGTAAATGATCAGACATTCAATATGGATTTGACAGATTCAAATCTGATTTTCATATAAATTTATATGCTAATTTATACATTTAATACATCATATGTTTCTCTAATAACTTTACAGTTAATACAGTCACTACAGCAGGAGTTACCAACAAGAAAAACATGCATTCAGACACTTAAACACCACATCTGGATACATTTACTCAAGTTGGCAGGCTGATCCCAGCTGGCCTGCAGCAATTTTATAAAAGCCATCTTAGCTGCTGGATAATACTAGAAACAAAATTTCCAAGACAGTGTATTGAGTCCACTCAATACACTGTGAAGGTACTATATACAAGGAATTAGTGTAAGGGCTCGCTCAAACTGTAGCAACTGATCAGACTATACATAATGCATTGTAACATATTCAATACAACAATTAAAACAAAACAAAATTATTCTTTTAAGTAATGCTGCTAATGATTTATTGCAAGCAGAGACTAGAAAACACACAAATTAATAGAAGAGAGGCTATATCAAGTTCTCAGCTCATCAAAAGATATACAGAAATAACCACATTAAAAAGTCAACAGCATCTCAACTGCTACTGCCAATAACATGGACAAAAGTGATCAACTTAAATAACAGAAAATGTATCACATAAATAAACATTCACTATCAAATATTTGTATATCTTTTTATAAACCTATATATACCAAAGAAAAACCTATATTCTTACTTCATCAGAGGAACAATTGGTGGCACAGCAGTCATGGGCAGAGACACTCCTGGGAGTGGATGGGTGAGAGGAGCCAGTGCCAGGTGAGGGGGTGACCCAGGGGCACCTTGCATCCACCACACAACTGTCGAGACAAGTGCATCTGGCGGCCGTTCACATGGTTCGCCACTACCTAAAGAAGCATGCATGAAAAATTGTTTATCATGAAATAAACCTTGAATATATTGCAGAAAAATAC
>NC_051416.1:11196117-11196958 GCF_015228065.2 Penaeus monodon
GCGTTGTGATAAGATTTGCTGTGAAGAGTGGAGCCATAGTTGGGAGTGCCCTCAAGGCAGCGGCAAAGTGTGGGGGTGCAGTTGGCGTGAGCTGGAAGTAGTCCTGAACTAGGCCTCGACAAACCTCCCCGCTCCAGGCACTCAGGCAACATACTTGCTATTGTCCCAAGAAAAAAGATGAAACTTAGTTATTACACCATCTAACAAAAGGGCAAGATACTTAGTGACTACAGTCATGTATTGCTTAAGATCCACATCACATACTTAGCAAAGATATAAGGAACAACAGACTCTAGAAATAAAATCAAATATAATGATAATACTGTACATTATGTGATTCATAAAACTGGAAGCTGCCTATGAGTCAAAGTAATTGCTGCTAAATGGGTAACTTTATATTTGTAAGTAGGAAAAGTTCCCATTGCAATAATATTAAAAAGTAAAAACAATAGTTACATATGCAGGTAACAAATGTGTATTAGTCAAGGTTCAAAGTTATTTAAAGTAAAATTTACCTTAAACAGCACTATAAAAAAGACAAACACTTTTGTAGAATGTTAATATAAATGATTAGTTGATAAAAAGGTTAAACAAATTTACACTGTAACTTTTGTTTTATATTTATATATTAGTTCTGGATTTCATGTGGTTAAACAACCCTCAGAAGTTCGAGGGCAATTCACTATTCTGTGAAGCAAGATTCATTTACGTAAGTTTGTAAAGCTGTGTTAGGGTTCTCTCTCATTCTAGTTATAGTCACTGCAAGGTAAAAGTGTCAATTACACCAATATTTTTTTGCGTGTATAATTTATGTTGCTTACAAGTTAACCCAATGCCTCCA
>NC_051416.1:11197339-11197409 GCF_015228065.2 Penaeus monodon
GGATTAAATCAACTACTATTTTGTTAAAGAAAATTATCTTGTTAAAGAAAGTGCCTAATGTCTTTATCAA
>NC_051416.1:11197476-11198329 GCF_015228065.2 Penaeus monodon
AGGTAAAAATTTACTTCCAGCAAGGGCTAGTTGATAGGATTGTTTTGATGTTGCATACTTTAATATTTGGTACAATATTACTTATTCTTTCAACTGTACCTACTCTCAAATCCAAGCTTGGTTCTCATTAAGGTCTATTTTACGCACAACACTTTGCACACATGAGGTGTGCTTATTTTCCCACTTATTCAATCATGTTCATTTATAAAAATTTTGGATAAACATTTTTGTATATGCCCTTTGCAATAAACCTGATTAAAGTTCTTAAAGTTCTTATCTCCACTTTGTCTGAATTAGTTGAACAACCTTATAAACCACCTTGAAATTGGCCCAGAGAGCGCAATTATCGAGACATGTACTAGCCATTGGTACATACTTATGAAAACGTATCCCTACACACTTGGCAGCATAATCTCTTAGTATACAATAGAAATAAAATACAGGCAATACATCAAAGAAGCTGTTGCATTTGCAACAGCTTCTTCTTGGGTCTATTGTCCCATTTTCTGAAAGTTTATCAAATATACTAGAAAAATAATTCCTGATATAATATAAATGATATGAAAGGTAATAAAAAAGGAAATTTATAAACCTGCATCCACACGGCCGTTGCCTCCAGCACCGAGACATTATGTGTTACGATGGCGAGCGAAACAAGTGCAGACAATATGCGCAGTTTGTGTGGCATACGTGGGTCATGCGAAGAGGGGTGAAAGAGGGTGATGAAGAGGGTATTCCTTGCTGCCGCATCCACCATTTTTCCAAGGTGCTGACCCAGTTCTCGAACGACCACAAGCTCTTCTACTGGCCCCACAGCCTGCAAGGAATGAACAGAAGATATTATATACTGCAA
>NC_051416.1:11199441-11199781 GCF_015228065.2 Penaeus monodon
CTTTAACCCTCCATGTGTTCTAGGTACAGAAAAATTATGTAAAAGTAATTACACCATCATTCTCCACTCAAAACCTACCCTGATTTTGGAGGAATTAAAGTCTCGACAGCAAAATATGTAGTGGTCCATGATGTGCTGCTGGACATCGTGTAGAATGCTGACTGGAGGCATCTGGAGCACCTCCTCTGTAATATATAAGATTTGTGTTTCAATATTCATCTTCCTACAAACTCTATGGAAATACTGTATTAACCAATGCCTTTCCTTCACTATATTCAAAGATACCTATGTATTTTGTATGAATACACACATTCTATCACTTTTTAAATTTATATCACAA
>NC_051416.1:11199809-11202929 GCF_015228065.2 Penaeus monodon
AAACAAACAGATGTCAGAAGTTTATTTAAACCTTACAATAGATGGTGCAGACTATGTGAACAATTAAGGGATTTTCTCTTTTGTGTGCCTTCAGTTTTTAACTTATCATAGTATTTGGACAGGTTAAACTATCACTGAGACCATGTACATAAGAGTGCATGTTGGTTGTAAGTCATAGTAACTCATACCTCCTCAAAACAGAAATGTAATCTCAGCATTGCAACAAAAAAATGTAGCGCAAAAAAACATATAGTACAATATAATATGCTCAAATCTTTGATATGTTTAAGTTTTTGATATTCAAATATTTCATTGGTTGTATTTTGCTTGGTATGTACAGAAACATATACTAGAATTTACTTATCTAGTAATCATTAAAAGTAATTGTTATTTCCCCTAAACATTTACACTGTCAGTATCCTACACTACCAAATTTAAGAAATTTATAGCATCATAAAGGAACATGCAAGAAAAAAAAATTAAAATCACATATCCAATGACCAAAGCCCAACACAAAATAAAAATCCAAGTCAATATATTCCATTTCTATCTAAATTAGATGATCTTTCTGCTTCAAACCTTTTCCTGTCTCATATACAGTATTGATTTCTAGAAATACATCTTACCCAGTTTTTGGAGTCCAAGCCGCACACATGACGGGAAGTCACTCCGCTTCAACTCAGTCAAATCAACCGACATTGTCAATACATTTCAGTCTGTTGGGGAAGGAGAAATACTATCTGGAGAAAATATAAAAGAAAGTAATTTTGAACAACAACAAAAACAGAACAGTGCTTCAATTGTGTGATTCAGCCTTTTGTAATCTCACTATCATAAAACAAAACAAAAAAAAAAGTAAATATTACTAAATAGACCCACAGTAGCTTAAATCAGGACATTTCCTTATAACCAAATTGCTAGATATCTTGGTATAGTATTATAGCATTTTACATCTTTTGGTACTCAAGTTGTGGGTTCTCTAGCAGGGCTGTGATGCACCTGCACAAAAAAAAAAATATTATTATGTATTTCTCCATGTCTTTTGTGTACTGCCATACTCAATCTGGAATATGTGTCATACAATGGAAAAATATGGGAATTCAAAAATAAAATAAGTAAAGAAAACTCCATGTGCAAATCACTTAAAACACTACAGTATGATATTTAATTAACTGTATTGCTTTTACCTACTTTTCATGTTTTGTCATGAGTAAAATATTTCTTTGTTTCCTGATTTTTTTTTTACACCTAGGACAATTTCAAGGCATTTTTTCATACTTAAGGGAAACAAAAAAAAATGAAATTATAACTACTGTCCTAGAGCCTCTGCATTTTTTTCTTTGGCAAAGACAACAAACCTCCCCCACATTTGGCAAAATAGGGCTTCTACTGGTTTCATACCTGATTGTAACTTTTCAAAAATTACCTGGAAAGTCAACAAGCTGACTTGCCAGAATATATATGGTGGAGTTTCTTTAACCTTTACCAGAAAGTATAGATGCCTTTGCCATCAAGGGACTTTGTAACTGAGGCAGAAACTCAGATTTCAATGCACCTGTAGCTTTAACCTTACTTTCAGCAGATTGGCTATTTCTTGTACCTAATAAAGTTCTTTTTTTACATTTCTTAGGACCATCACCTTCATATCTTTGTCTTCACATACAATCTTACTGTGAGCATCTAACAAACTGAATAAATATTAAAGAATCTGACAGCCAGAAATTATAAAAGAAACTGATAATTCTTGAACCTAGAGCCACATCTGCCTGAGGCTACATACTGCAATCATTGTAGATTCCACAAATAAAGGATAACAACTTCCGCCATTTATATTCAGTAAGATAAAGATCAGACTACTCCTATGTCTCACAGCAAATAGCGAGAGTGGTCTACAAGCTATGTCTTGCCAAAATCTCATTAAAATCCAAATGGATTTTCTGGCTTCGGTGTACAGCTATAGGATTAACCTTCACATGTATCTTGGTATCACACTTTTCCATCGACTGGCATAAAAATTATGGAAAATCCCACATTTTCTGCAAATAACTATGTGCTAGGCTATGACATCATGACTTTCAAAGCATCTTTTGAAGTTCCCATACAAAAAACACTCATCAAAAGGTTGTCTTGGATCTGGTCCTATGCAACGACATGTTTATATAATTTCTGCCATACATCACACATAGATTCCAGCCATGGCCGAATGCACATAGAGGCGGCTTGGTGCCCTAAGCAAATACTGCCAAAGGAACATAGAAACAATCACAAGAGTAAATAAAGGCAATCTTAATAAAGTGGATGAACCTCAAATGATCCATTAACCAACAGATCTTACAGGTCACAGTCTCCATCTGTGGACTAGGAATACTTATATAGAAATAGTCAGAGACCTCTCTCAGAGTACCAGAGAAACTTGACCTCCAGAACACTAGAGCAACATCCAGACACCTTGGCCACTGGACCATCGAGCACACAAATAAAATAGAAAATGTCAACATTCATTCGGCAAGAATAGGGATTAATGTCTTATTTGATGCCACATCACCAGAAAGGCCTCCCATCTACAATTTACGAGAACATATATGACTATACATACAGAATGTACATGAATAAACATACAGAATAAACAATGTATTGGAATATACATATATATTTGGTTTGGAGGGTGTTGGCCTTTGCCAGGATGCCGAACGCAAGACCATCTTAAAACTAACAGTATTACATCTTCCTGTCTTTCCTTACTCTAACTACGAATCCTGATGTTTCTACTATCTTTCTACTGTATAATAACAAGTGTCATATCAGTTTATATGTTTTCACTACTGAATATTTATGAAAAGATCGGTTTGTTGACATAATTTCCTAAGCACGTCTCCTATTTCTTAGTCTCAAAACCGGTTCTTTCTTCTTACCAAACATATATCTCTTTATCTAAACATATCTAAGACAAAAATACTACTTTCATATGCCGATAATAATACATAATTCCACTTGTTTTCTTTACAAAATTCGATTTAATTTGAAAAACATATTCCTTAACGCAACGCACAGCTTGAGTTTCCAGTTCGTTGATTTCGGAAATGTTTTTTTCCGATTGGTTAAATTACATTTCAGTATAAA
>NC_051416.1:11204947-11205283 GCF_015228065.2 Penaeus monodon
GTTTTTGTCCTCGGTAAGAAGAGAATTATCTTCACAGTTCATAAAGAATGGGGATGAAATGTAGAGAAGAAAAATGTGAAGTTTGGAATTGGCTGCTGAGGCCTTTTTTAGCTCGGAATGTTCTATCACAATGAGTGCACGCCAAGAAGCCTAGGCTGTCTGGCAGAGCTGTCTAAGTTTGGTACTCTTTCCAGCGTTTTGCATCCTTAGCTACATCAGTGTGCGGGGATTCATAGGCACTGGTCTCACGTGTGACGAGCGATCTTCATGCAGGACGATCAGCGGCTAGATCTTCCCAGCAGTCAGGGTCAATGGATGTCTCTTTCATAGCTAACC
>NC_051416.1:11205885-11206045 GCF_015228065.2 Penaeus monodon
GTTGAGTTGCATGTCCTCTGCACTTCTGGCGTCAGCAAAGAGGAATTCGCAGACAGGTGATGGTAGTGTCTCTTGGACTTCAGATGGCGAAGGTTGAAGAGTCGCTAATTTTTTCTGAACCTGATGTCAATACCGGGCTTCAGGTCTCGGAAAGCGTCAT
>NC_051416.1:11210490-11210910 GCF_015228065.2 Penaeus monodon
TTCCCAAAAAATAACCCCTTTTTTTTTTTAAAAATCATTTTTTAAAAACCCCCTATTCTCAAAAACCCCCCAACCCAAATTTTTAAAAAAATATTTTTAAAAAATAAAAATTTTATTAAATAAAGTTGGGGGGGAGGGCCTTTAATTAAATTATTAAATATTATTTCACTTTTTTTTTTAAAATTTTTTTTCATTTTAGCTTGGGTTTTTTAAATTTTTAAAATTAATTTTGAGGTGAGTTTGGGGTTTTTTTTTTTTTTAAAAAAATTTTTTTTTTTTTTTATTATTATTATTATTATAAATTTTTTTTAAAATTTTTTTTTTAAAAAAAAATTTTTTTTTACTTTAACCCCCAAAATTTTCTTGGTTTCCTTTTTTAATTTTTTTTTTTTTTTTATTTTTTGTTTTTAAAAATTTAAA
>NC_051416.1:11212049-11212335 GCF_015228065.2 Penaeus monodon
CTATCTATCTACCTATATAACTCCCCATCGTTCAGTCTATAGATTTATAACCCTTTTCGAAACGTATGACTATGACGAGACGATTTATGGTCAATTTCAGTGATTTTTATTACTGCCATTATTCTCTTCCAGGTTGCGAAACGAGAAGGTAATTTCAGCAAATGTCACATTGATACAAATATAAATGTATATTCATGCCATGCACCAATACAAAACGAAATAAGCTAAACATTGACAATTTCAGGGGAAAAAAATATTTGACTGTAAAATGTATCATTGTTGGTTG
>NC_051416.1:11212754-11213051 GCF_015228065.2 Penaeus monodon
TAGGGATGATGGACACAATGCAAAACAAAGAGCAAATAAACAAACATAAACAAATGACATGTGAAGGTAAGTCTCCGTTCACATAAAAATGTTTTCGCAGACTTGTCATTGAGTCCCGCAAGGCCCGAGTATCGAAGATCTATTGAGCGTTCCCATGCGAGGCGCTACGATACTCCGCCATTCATTCACGCAGGCAATTTGGGTGATTTATGAATGGGGGAGACATTCCTACGCGGCGATGGGGGGGGGATGGGGGGATGAATGATGGGGGTAGGCGGGGAGAGGTATGCAAACTCT
>NC_051416.1:11214897-11215224 GCF_015228065.2 Penaeus monodon
CGACAATTTTCGAATTTCGAAAACTTTTCGCCGAAACTTCCTCAGAGGCAGAGTGCGAATAGTGATGTTTCGTGTTATCGTTTCGAAGCAGTCAAACCAAACCGTGTTCTTAGCTAGTGGAATGTCCTATTACGTGATATTCTTGGAAGGTTTTATTCCTGGTACTGACAAGTATGATTAGCTGTGCCAGAGTGCCAAGTGCGTGACTGAAGTATTTATTTACTTAAGGGTAGAGGCATCAGATTCTTGCAAGTATTACTGTTCGATACAGCTTGTGCGAGGTCGCGTTTTGGCATTTTCTGAATGTTCATATATTTATTGTTTTTT
>NC_051416.1:11215263-11215780 GCF_015228065.2 Penaeus monodon
CTTATGAAGGATCATGTTCGATGTATAGATTTGGGATTCTATTGCTGTCCTTAATGGTTCGTCTGCCATTTGTTTACTCTTCCATCGTTACTTCCTTCAACATTACTTTCTCCACCTCTTCATCCACCTCCTTCACTGCCCACTTCAGCTCCTTATCCACCTTCTCCGCCCACTTCTCCACCTCAACCTCCTTCTCCAATCCCTCCTCCGGACCTCCCCCCCCCCCCCCCTTTTGCTTATCCTACCCCACCTTTCTCTTAGTTATCTTCCACCTCCTACTCCACCTCTTCCACCTAACTCTCGGCCATCTTCCCTTTTCAACCTTTCTCTCTCATCCAACTTCATCTTCCATCTCCACCTCGTTATCTCCTCCATTCTTCTCCTCCATCTCCACGTCACTCTTTCCTCAATCCTCCACCACCTCCTATTCAAACTCCAGTGATATTATAACGCACCCGGTCGATTCCGTGGTTAATATACAAGTGTAATTAAGGTTTTGTGCAGACTCGCTACACGC
>NC_051416.1:11215961-11216482 GCF_015228065.2 Penaeus monodon
CCTCCTCTTCCTCTCCTTCCTCCTCTCCCTCCTCTCCTTCCTCTTTCTCCCTCCCCCTCCTCTCCCTCCCCTTCCTCCTCTCCCTCCTTTTCCTCTTCTCTCTCCTCTTCTTCCCCCCTCCTCTCCCTTTTCCTCCTCTCCCCCCTCTCCCTCCCTCCTCTCCCTCCCTCCTCTCCCTCCTCTCCCTCCCCCCCCCAACTTCCCCTTCTGTACCTACTCTACTCAAAGTCCAATGCAGTAGGTAGTTTGCCAACCGTAAGTGAATTGTGAATATTATTAATACACCAGAACGAGCAGCCATAGGGGACTTAGCACGCACTGAAGAGGTGAGTGTTGTGATTATAGCTGTTGTGGGTTAGATGGAATGAATGTAAGTGCCAGTTCTTCCGTGATAAACTCTACGTGAATGTTGCAATGGCCTTTAAAAGGGTGCGTGAATGTTGCAAGCCTTTGTTGTTTTTTTAATCATTTACTGACTGTTTGTTTGAGTGAATGTCAGATGAGGAGAGAATAGATTGATA
>NC_051416.1:11216517-11216737 GCF_015228065.2 Penaeus monodon
GTACCCAAACTTCTCCCATAATTTCATTCTGCTTCATAAAAAGTAGGTTGAGAATAATCTACTTGAACTTGAGATTAATTATTGTAATTACATAAGTTAGCTGTCGTAAAGAGAAAGCGGGAAATGATACAAAAGATAATAACAAAGAAAGTGGAGATGAAGCAACTGATAGAAGGAGAAAAGGAAACAGACTTTGCAGAAGGAGAATACGAAAGAAATG
>NC_051416.1:11216773-11216853 GCF_015228065.2 Penaeus monodon
GCCAGCCTGAAAAGCAAATAACCAAAGAGAAAAAGTTTTTTTTAATACAAAAAACTGAACAAAGCGAATCCAAGTAATCA
>NC_051416.1:11216906-11217166 GCF_015228065.2 Penaeus monodon
ATAACATCAAGACTTAGCCTCTCAAGGGACATCGAAATACCGACCCCCCCCCCCCCCCGAAGCAAAAGCTAGTCTAGCTCGATCGAGAGAAAGGAATGTCACTTCTCTTCGTTTTTATTATTATTATTTAAATGCTGTAGTGCCACTTCTTATGTGTCTGTTTTTCTTCTAATGTGAGTGCCACTTCTTTTTTTTATAATTTTATAAACATCAAAGTTGCTACTTCTAGATAAAAATTATTTGAATATCGTAGTGCTACC
>NC_051416.1:11217199-11217314 GCF_015228065.2 Penaeus monodon
GGGAGTTGCTACTTCAAAATAGAAAGGATGAAGAATTGCGTTTGTGTGAGAAAAGGATAAATATTCAAACCAAAAGGAAAAGGTTTTTAAAAAGGTAGAAAATGTCACATGACAA
>NC_051416.1:11217346-11217413 GCF_015228065.2 Penaeus monodon
CAGACTGTTCGTTTGTTTGTTTTTAACATCACTTATGCTCTAACTCTCTCTTTATCTCTCTCTTTTC
>NC_051416.1:11217555-11217798 GCF_015228065.2 Penaeus monodon
CTAGGATACAGATAATCCAAAATAGACAGAATCACTTCGTATCAGTCAGCCTAAAAAAAGTGAATTATGCTTCAAACTTATGATAAAAAGTTTGTTGTTCAGTTAATGCAAAACTAATGTTGCAAGTGAAGCAACATGCTGGATTCGGTAATATTCCGTTACGTGTTTCCGATAATGGCGTCTGTGAATTTTTGCAATTGAAATGGGCATGGCGGGTGGATTGGCAAGGAGAGCTCGCATCTG
>NC_051416.1:11218627-11218896 GCF_015228065.2 Penaeus monodon
TTCAAACAGACCCACTGAAATCAGAGAACAAGGCCATAAAGCGATTTCGTTGGGTACGCCTTATTAACTTCCCAGAAAACGTCGGAAATCATTGTCCGTAACAAAGAACAAATACATAAAAGTTGTTGAATCGAGAGAATGAAGCGAAGGGGAAAAAGAAAAAAAATAAATGATCGTATACTTGGCGCAGACTTCTATAACAAGAACGCAGGGAAGCCTAAGGCCTCAAGCAACTTAGGAATTTTCTTATAACTTTAGCCACTTCCTAG
>NC_051416.1:11219665-11219820 GCF_015228065.2 Penaeus monodon
TCCTACTCCCTCACTTCTCCTTTATACTTCCAAACTCCCTATTCCTTCCTCTTCCCCATTCCCTTCCTTGCCTCTCCTTATTCCATGCTCTTCTCCCTGCGCACCATTCCTCGACCCTCCCTTTCTTCCTCCCCCCTCCTCCCCCCACCCCCGCC
>NC_051416.1:11219897-11220691 GCF_015228065.2 Penaeus monodon
TTCCTCTTTACTCCCGGCTTCCTTCAACCATTTCCTTCCCTCATTTTCTCCTACCAGCTTCCTTCCCCTCTCTAACTCATTCCTTTACCTCCCCCTCCCTTTTCCTCATTCCATTCCCAACGCCTTTCCTCCCCTTCCTTCCTTCCCCCATTCATTCCTTTCATTCGTCCCTCATTCTACTCGCTCTCCTCTCGCCATCCTTTTCTCCCCCGTTCCATTGTCTTTCCATTCCTTTCCCCCATTCTATCTCCTCCACCTCATCTTTATTCCCGTCCCTCATTCCATCCCCTATCCTTCCTCCCTCTTTCAGTCCTCATCCACCAACTTCCTCCCTCCTCCCAATCCCCATTTCTCGCCCCCCTCTCCCCAACTCCTTTCCTGCTCCTTCCCTCCTTAACCCTCACTCCTCCTCTTTTCTTCCCCTAACCCCCATTTCATCCCTCCCCAACCCTCATTCCACCTCCCCCAATCCCCATTTCTCTTCTTCCCCCAACTCCCTTTCCTCTTCACTCTCCCGACTCCCCTTCCTCCTCCCCTTCTCCACCCCCATTTCACCCCCTCCCCCCAATCCCCATTCTTCCTCCACCCCAATCCTCATTCCTCCCCTCCACCCCCCTCCCCCATTCAACCTTCAACCTCCTCCGACCTTGGAATACGAAAATGATCACCGCACTTACTGAATCAGTCGATTGAGCGTGTCACGTGCATTTTTAGCTGGGCGTTACCTTATGAATATCTTATAATACAGTTAGGTGGTCCAGAGGTCTTGCTGCTGTGGAAGTGTTTTACTTTAT
>NC_051416.1:11221455-11221690 GCF_015228065.2 Penaeus monodon
TTACCGCGAGCAGCGAAAGACCTCAGCCAAGACCTCCTTTTTTCTTCTGTCTTTCTTCCTCTTTTTTGAGAAGGAATTGCAATCCAGCGGCAAAAGCAATGAACTAAATACACCGCTAAGTCCTAGACATACTACCGTATACCTTAGCGCTTTTGAGCATACCTTAGCGGCGTAAGTCAAGCGCGGGCATTCATTAGACAAGAAAAAAAACAATTGTGACAGCTATGATGCTATA
>NC_051416.1:11221986-11222180 GCF_015228065.2 Penaeus monodon
AAGGCGAAGATGCACTTGTCAAGACTGGTGAAGATTGGCTGCCATGAACTTGTCCGAAAGTCATTGATAAATAAATGGCATTCGGACGAGTTGCATTCAGCCAGTCAGCGCCAACTTCTCGATCGCATCTTTGCCTTGATAAAAAAAAAAAAGTTTATTGCAATAGTTTCTACATATTTTCGACTCGATATAAA
>NC_051416.1:11222880-11223256 GCF_015228065.2 Penaeus monodon
TAGCTGATATGCAACTGACGTTTCGATTTGCATATACAGTTTCACCCACAGAATTCTTTCGCATTTCTGAAATTGTAAATCAGAACGTCAGTTTTTACATTGCCCTTCCTACATTTTTTCACCTTTAGATTAATCAATAAACTATGGTTTTGAATTATTGTCTGATATTTAATTGTCAATTTCGTAGAGGGAGAAGACACATAATCTAGAGGCAAAAAGACAAACATTATCAAGGAATTATTTTGATTGTGAAAAATCCTTCACAGCTGTTCAATAAACTGAAGTCAGTCTAATATCATTTTTGGATATGTAGAACACCTTCGGAAAGTACTGGGTAGCCGTCCTATTAAAGAAGAAAAAAAAACAGGGATACCAT
>NC_051416.1:11223393-11225999 GCF_015228065.2 Penaeus monodon
AGCTAAACGCGATACGAAACTAGCAACAATCAGTGTAAGAACCTGGCAGGTGGCGTGAAAGCTGAGATGTGCTGTACAGGAAATCAACAGATGCAGGTGATAAGACCTTTGAATTTCAGAGACACTCTGGACAGACGAGGGTGAATTAATGTCGGAGGGGGTGAAAGTGATACATTCAGAAAGAACAGATTGTGTACACCGGGAAGGTGTTGCTCTGATGCTAAATAAAGCAGTCCAGAAGACTTATTTTGAACATAAACCGGTATCATCAAGGATAATATCAGTAATACTAAGGGGTCAACATAGAAATGGTTTAGTTATACAGGTGTATGTAGATATGTTGCTCATAAGAGGAGATTCTAATAGTAATATTGGAAATACTGATAATGGTTACCAAGAGGTGATGGGAAAGCACACATGATATATATGTATAAAGTATACATAGATCAACCCAGATAGAATTCATAGAAGCTGCATTGATTACATTTTGGTTGGAAAAAGATAGAGAACATCAGTAGAAAATATGAAAGCAATGTGAGGAGCTGATTTTAAGATTTTAGCGGTGATCACGAGATGGTACTGGCAAATGTAAAAGTTGAATTTAACAGAAAGATAGGGGAGAGAGAACTCAAATCCAAATATAATGTGGAAAAAAGCAAGAGTAACGAAAGCGTTTGAAGCCAAAATTGGAGGAAGATTTGCTGCTTTGGCAGAGGAAGATGGAGGACAACTGGATGCAGGGAGGGAATTATCTGAGAGGCGGCAGAGCAAATTCTTGGGAGGAAGAGGAAAACAAATCAACCATGGAAGAAGTGTTGATCGTATGTGTTGAGAGAAGCGAGGCCAAAAAATTAAGAAAAAACAAACAAAAGAGAATAAAGATGACGGTAGACGAAAGTGCAGAGAAGTGCAATATGGGTGTAGAAAAGCAAAACAAAAAGATGGACAGAAGCCAATGTATCAACTGTGAGAATTGTTTTAGAAGAGAGAAGAGAAGAGCACTGTTTAGATTAGTCATAGAGATAACTAATCAGTGGGAAAAACTCTGGTGGTACGAAACAATCATGGAAAAGAGAGCACAGAAAAACTATTTTGAAGAACTTCACAAAAACATGAAGATGAATTCAGGTTTCAGAATTTTCCATACATGCAGAATAACGAATGAGTAACGAATCTACACCAGAAATATTTGAAGAAGAGATAAAAAAGAGCCTTCAGAAAATGTGTGAAGATAAAGCCGTAGGACCAAGAGATGGCGTCAGTACGGGAAGGCTGGAAGCAGGGGGTCCAGAGGTACTGAAGTTGTTAACACGCCTGTGCAATCAAGCCCTGAAGGAGAGGAGAGTACCACGAGATTGGACTTTAGCAGAAATAGTTCCATTGCATAAGAAGAGAGATTTAACAGACATCTAATCAGTCTACTGCCACAAGCATACAGGTGCTGACTAGAACGGTACAGAGAAATATAAGAAAAGAGAAGAGGAGATATTGACTGAGGAGTAGATGGGTTTTAGAGCAGGGAGAGAAATAATTGAACATGTGTTCTCGTTATGAGAGTTGTTGGAGAGAAAATGAGAAAAAAGAAAGGATACATACTGCCTGTTCATAGATTTAAAACAGGTATTGGATTCTGTGTGGAGACCATCATCAGAATATTGTGGAATGGAGGCAGACATAGTGCAGTTTATAGTGGAAGTAAGTAGAGAAACGAGAACCGTGGTGAGCAGGAGTAAAATAGTGACAGAAGACTTTAATACAAGGAAAGGGGTGCTGCAGGAATGCCTACTATCCTCACATTTATTTAACTTATACCTAGAGTTTGTAATGAGAGAGGCACTAGAACATATAGAAAGTAGTGTGAAAATTGGAGAAGATAAGATATAAAGATATTCTCGTAGCCCTGTCGGCCGAAACTTCCAGGAAACTGCAGGTAATGACCAACAGTGTATATACAACTTACAGTAAGTGTAAAATAAGTATAAATAAGCAAGAGACAAAAGCCATGAAGATTGGAAATTATGAGGGGAGCCTAAATATTTCCACCAACGAGGAAAGAACAGGTGAATTTCTTTAAATATCTGGGGGTTTACTGAGGATCGAGACACCTTTGAGCAGATTAAAAAGAGAATCAACAAGGGATATGCCGCACTCGGAAAGTTGAGTAAAATAGGAAAGGACAGAAACATCTCCCGGCAGTTGAAGATGAAGTTGTCAGTAGTGATAATCCCCACTGCTATGAGTGGTACAGAATGCTGGATCTTAAAACAAAAAGAGAAAAGAAAGCTTCAGGCATGAGAGAGTTAGAGAACTTGCATGGCGAAGGAAGGGAATACCGGATATCATATACAACGGACAAAAATGGTCTGGAAACGTTGAAAGGATGTCCGAAGAGAGATGCCCGAAGAAATGGTTAATTGGATGAGTAAGTGGGATCAGGGCCATGGGTATGCCACATATCATGTTGTAGCAGCAGTTGAGACGTGCAGACAATGGGATGTCGGCGAGAGAGACGGTGACGTTGGCCAGGGACAAGAGGAGTGGAAACAATGCAGACGTACCACGTGGGACCCCGCCTTAGTCTCACTCAGGAGGGACTCATAGATAGA
>NC_051416.1:11226276-11226492 GCF_015228065.2 Penaeus monodon
TACTGTACTGTATTATAAACCACACTCCTTATGTAATCATAAGTAGGCCATCTGCAAGTAGCCACAGTTAATTAGTGTCAAGATATTTCTCCTCGTTAGCTAAATCACAGGTAGGAACTTTTCACTAATCAACAACAGGTACTGGTCATAAGTAAGAGTACCTAATCATAGGCATGAACATCATTAAAACAGCGTTATAAGTAGGTCAGATAGATT
>NC_051416.1:11226574-11226669 GCF_015228065.2 Penaeus monodon
TTTTTTTCTTTTTTTTATCCTTCACGTGTCCCTTGTGCAAAGACACATGCGTGCTCTCTCTGCTCTCCGTTCTTTCTCCTTACTAAAGCCTGGGT
>NC_051416.1:11227074-11227319 GCF_015228065.2 Penaeus monodon
GCCCTGATCTCCGTCCCGAGAGATTCCTCTTTCTGTTTTTTCCTGAGCATCGCTTGGAGTAAGATTGTTAATTTATGCGAGGCAAGAAACCTGGATGAAAATGATGGAGCACAAATAGGAAACGAAATGACACTTTTATGAAAATTAGACGATTGCCGAGGTCTGTTTATGACGAAACAGATATTTATTCTGGAATATCTTGCCAAGGATGTTTTAGTTTCTCCGTGCAGAATTTATTTCTTGTG
>NC_051416.1:11228257-11228415 GCF_015228065.2 Penaeus monodon
TTCAGTTTGATTTCTGATTGGCCACAGAGAAAGGGCAAACAAGGCCATTCCACATAATTTCCGAATATAATAGTCTCATCACATATAGATAGATAAAGATAATGGAACCTATTTTAAATGCAGATCAAATAACTCTCCCATCGGTGTTTATATAGGAA
>NC_051416.1:11229358-11230023 GCF_015228065.2 Penaeus monodon
CAAACGGAAAGCAAGGCATATATATTTATATTCGATTTATCAGTCTACCTCTACATACAAACACTCATATAAATAGATCCCCGTGTACACGTGTGAGTAGGCCACTGCGCGCGCACATACACGTTCGCGTTTACACCCGTGCCCATTTCAAAAGAGAAGCGGCGATCAAATAGGGACCATTTCATCGCCGACAAGATGTTAACTGAAAACCCCAACTTCATGTGAGGAGTTTCTCAACTCAGGTAGAAAATGATTCGAAGTTTCTATTGCGATTCCGCCGCTTGCAAGAGAGCTATTAGAGCGAGGCAGGAGATCAAAGTCTTGTAACGGTCATCTCATCCGGTAGCCAATGGGCGTCGAGGAAACTCTTCGACGGCTCCTGAGTGGTCAGTGGACTCTGAGGCTGATGATTACTTGACGTTAGCAATTACTCGTCTCGGTAACTTGGTTTTGGAAATCTGGGTCTTAGGTCTTTCGACAAGAGTTAAAGAAAATGAAAAGGAGAGAATAAAAAGTTTTATACCCTTCTCCAACAGTGAAGGAATGAAAAACGTATCTTCGCAAGTCAGAAAACCAGTCATTAACGATAGATAAATCAAGCATTGATTAGATATTAATTAAAATTAAATACATACATGAAAATTACGAAGTATACATGTTAGTAT
>NC_051416.1:11230056-11230147 GCF_015228065.2 Penaeus monodon
CAGTCCCTCGTAAGTTCACTTATAAAATTTGTTTCGGCGACCTCGGGTGGAAAGAATGGTATAAGGGTTGCACTCTCTACGAAAACGGTGA
>NC_051416.1:11230217-11230291 GCF_015228065.2 Penaeus monodon
TTCTTCAGTTAAGGTGTGTCTGTGTGGGTATTTATTTGTCTAAGTATCTGTGTGGGTGTGGGTGTATAAGCGTG
>NC_051416.1:11231536-11231663 GCF_015228065.2 Penaeus monodon
AAAAATCTGGGATGCTGATGGCCTGAAAAGACAAACATAATTTGCCCGGGGGCGGATCAGGGCGAGGTTTCATTAGCTTCTGATCTGCGATCTGTTGCTTTGTCTTTTTTGTTGTGAGACTTCTTTG
>NC_051416.1:11233106-11233572 GCF_015228065.2 Penaeus monodon
GTCTGTCTCCGTTTTCCGTTCACAAATTCATCTATATCTTATTCTGTATGGGCATGATTATAACGATGTATACATTTACTCGTATCCGCCTTTATAATCATCGTCAACCATTTAATCTACCATTCTACCATCAACTAACATGACTATCTACTCTCTACTCTCCGTAAATTTTCCTTGTCTTTCCCTTCGACCATTTTCATCAACCTTCACCCTTTATTCCACTTTTAATCAGTTCTGTTGTTCAGTGTTATATCGTTCATTCTAAAATTGTTGTTTATTTCTCTCTCCTTTTGATCATATTTCATGAACACGTATTTATTTATTCACTTGCTAATCACTTATATCGTTCAATACTATGCTTTTATAACAACGAAATGAAAGACTGATATAATGAAACGCTGACTCATCTGTAAATTGTCACATCAACTGATGAAAATAAAATTTCCAATTAAGTAATTAGTTTAAA
>NC_051416.1:11233780-11233939 GCF_015228065.2 Penaeus monodon
CGGTGGCTTAAAATTGAATACATGTTCATAAAAAGTTTCCGATACAGCACTTTCGACTAACCTTTACATTTGACTTTTATGCAAATTACCATTTACATTTTCGGATTTGCGAATAAAAGTCTTAATTGCATTCTACTGCAAGATTAATCATGCCTGCAG
>NC_051416.1:11234081-11234599 GCF_015228065.2 Penaeus monodon
ATTTTGATTAAATTCCACATTCATAGATATATCAATGCTGATAAATTATTCTTTAACATCTTTTAATCCTAATCCACTGCTTTCGTGCTGCTATTTTGTCACCTGCATTTCCAAGCACCATCACTACCTAATGTAATTTTTTAAAATAAATTATAGACTTATTTTCACGTTTTGTGTCGTGTTCAGGTCGGACCTTGTTGGGTACGCCTTTTACACACCTGTTTTATTTATGTTTCAAGGTATAATAGTCATATTTTATTCACCGTAAAAAAGCCATAGACTAAAGGTTAAGTTTTTGAGTTCCCGAAATAGTCGTCAAATGATTCGGAAGATTTTATATATTACCTTTACGTACGCTGTGTTCACAGTGGTGGACGCAATGTTTTGTTTTACTGTAACGTAAATCGGTACTTAAAAATGTTATTAGTCACCCTGCCTGGTACCAAAGAGATATATCATGGGAACATACCTAAAGTACTAAAGAGTTCTTTCACAGGAGCGTACAACCTTTTTATATT
>NC_051416.1:11235028-11235221 GCF_015228065.2 Penaeus monodon
GAGTGGGGAGGTTGCAAAAACGCGTGGGATATAATTACAACCACAATTATTAAACACAAGTGTTTATTTTCTGAAATTATTTTTCTAGTGTATGCAAAGGCGTGAACAAAGCCATGGTAATATTTTTGTTTATGGAAAGTTTTGAATACTCGCATGTTATGTGAATATAAATGCAGAGTATGTACGTGATTAC
>NC_051416.1:11236667-11237066 GCF_015228065.2 Penaeus monodon
TATATGCAACACATAAATAAAAATCTCACATATTATCCCAATAAACTTACCATGACACAGTGTTTCTTTTTCTGACATGATAACCGAATGGTAATCATGCAGTAAATTTTCAATGAGCAAAATGCTGCACTATTCCACCTTAGCGCATTGCACTGTTGATTTTATTGCAATGTTGATTTTCTGCTTGGGAATTGCCCTTAAGGAAATCACATTGACCAAAGTGAATTAGAATGGTTAGATTCCAGTTGACGTTAACGACACATAAATATGTGTAAACAAGATTGCAAATGCGCATACAGAGAAATGCAAATTGGGTTTTGGCAGGCCTTTCATGTTTATTTTGAATAAGAAGTTTTCTTTTCTTTCTACGAATGAGGTTACTGTTTACATTTTTATAGA
>NC_051416.1:11237476-11237840 GCF_015228065.2 Penaeus monodon
TGTATAAATATTTCTGTTTCTCCATCTCTTTCTATACATACATTTCCCTCTCTGCATAATACAGCCTACACACGTGTCACACTTTACTTGGAAGAATATTAAACGTTTTTTTTTCCCTATTTCAGATTCAGCTTTACTTCTACAACAGCGAAAGAATATTAAACGCTTTTTTTCCCTATTTCAGATTCAGCTTTACTTCTACAACAGCGACTTGTATCAGAATTTTAGCCAAGCTCTTGACAAGCCCAACGGCGTCTTGGCAGTTTCCGTTCTTCTGAAGGTAAGACGAAGGGGAAAATCTGCACGCCATTGGTCATCTCGGCTGGTTATGCAGCTGGTACAGGGAAAGGTGTGTTATTTTCTG
>NC_051416.1:11238025-11238253 GCF_015228065.2 Penaeus monodon
AATATAAACACAGAAAGAACGGTAAAATGTGCATCTGTATACATATATACGATTGCATGTGGCAACCTTTAAAAGAGAGTCAGAGAAAGAGTGAGAGAGGGAAAAAAACGGCTACAGAGATTTTTTTCAACTGTAACTTTTAAGCCTTTTGAACTATAAAGAAAGATTCAAAGCTAAAATCATGCACTCTACTTTACAAAGAAATAACTCAAAAAATGTTCGTACACC
>NC_051416.1:11238490-11238590 GCF_015228065.2 Penaeus monodon
GGATGAATGACCCTTTCCCATAATCCGAACAGCGTACGACGCACCTAATTTCGCCTTCCTCCTCCCCCTCCCCCCCTCCATCCTGTTTATCCATTAATTC
>NC_051416.1:11238644-11239273 GCF_015228065.2 Penaeus monodon
GGACCCAACACACGTAAGATCAATGGTGTCTACTTAAGGAAGAGACAAGACCAATAATAGGGACGAAGAACAAGTCTCAAAGGGTGTTATGGGGCAGTAGGAACCCCTTATTGTTCTTCACCCCCCCCCCCTCTATAACACGCCTCCCCTTACCCTCCCCCCTCCCGCTTAGTGGTAAGTGGGTTTGCCCAACCACTTTCATACCACTCAAATATTTCCTTTTAATTTTTTTTTTCTTGCTTTCTTATTCTTCCACTTTGGCTTCCTGAATCATAGCTTTTCATGTTAAAAAAAAAGAAAACTTTTCTTCTTGTCCTCAGTCCCCCTCCTGCCCCCTTTAACCCCTTGTCCCAACTGCACGCGTTTTCTCTCTCTTTTCCTCAAACAACCCCGTTCGTTTTCCCCTCTTCCTCTTTTCGCTATCTCCTCCTCAGTCGCTCTCCTCCCTTCCCTCTCTCTCCTTCCTCTACACCATCCTCCTCTCCCCCTTCCCCACCCATCTGCTCTCCACCCCCCTCCCCCCGGCTTTCTTTACGCCTTCCCTCCTTCTCTGCAAACACATCCATCCCCTTCCCCAACAATGCCCCCCCCCCCTTTCTCTCCACCTACTCCCCAGCCACAACACATTC
>NC_051416.1:11239508-11239621 GCF_015228065.2 Penaeus monodon
TCTCGAGACCTCCCGGTGTTGCAAGAAATTATTCTTTTATAAGACGAGACACCGCGTATCATCTCCCCCTCCCCCCTCCCCCTACTCCTCTTAATGTGTCTTTGTGTCTATTG
>NC_051416.1:11240204-11240306 GCF_015228065.2 Penaeus monodon
CAAGTAAACAAGATGGCCAAAATGGGCAAACTGTTCTGGAAAATATTCCGTAGCGCTAGAAATTCCGCGCCGGGGGATGAGTCTCCTCGATCACTGTCCTCG
>NC_051416.1:11240333-11240459 GCF_015228065.2 Penaeus monodon
GTCGGCGCCGCTGTGAAATCCCTCGCGGAAGCCAGGGAATAGAATCGAAAAGCGCTGTCGATCGGCGAGCGGCCGGGATTTTCTCTTTGTTTACCGCCTTCGGTTTGATTTGTCTTGATTACGCGG
>NC_051416.1:11241902-11242033 GCF_015228065.2 Penaeus monodon
GTATTTGTCCTTGCATTAAAGATTAACATCAACAGCAATGATAATGATGCATGTGTATGTATGACTTAATCTCCGTTTTTATCAGAATAAAGCGACTTCAGTGTACACTGACTATATGTCTACTTCCCTCC
>NC_051416.1:11242257-11242362 GCF_015228065.2 Penaeus monodon
GAAGGCAGATTATGCTATCCATCTCTTTCTTCTTTCTCTCTCCATTTATCTAAATAAAACACAAACGCATGCACACACATACTGATTATATATGAAGATAGATTA
>NC_051416.1:11242410-11242812 GCF_015228065.2 Penaeus monodon
AAAACACAAAACGCATACACATCCATACACATACGCAAAATTAGCATATATACATGAAAGCAGATACTTATATTTCACGACCATACTGTAAATTATCCCTTCTTTTGTAACATATTTCAATAGTGATACCATTCCTACGCCTTTAATTAAACAGAACTGTGTTTGCAAGTGTCTTGAACCTCCTTGCACACTGCTAGCAACATGTTCTTACTTACATGTTGCTTGCTGTGAAGAAAACAGCCCACGAATGAGTTGCGTGACCGAGATTAATCCAATCTTATTTATCATGTTGCAGTGTGTGGCGTGACTGGTAATCGGCGATGACATTTTGATTCGTGAGCATTCGTGTCATTTCTCTCTGCTCCTCCTCTGCTTCTTCCTTTCCCTTTCCTGAATTCCCTG
>NC_051416.1:11243432-11244206 GCF_015228065.2 Penaeus monodon
CATACAAACGCAATCCAGTTTGAGGCCACTCTTCAAGAGAGTATAAGATGAGTATAATGTATTTACTTAGAATCAGAACACTACAGATTTAGTCCTTGTTTTTTCCTGACCGCAGCGAAACTGTTTTAATTAAGACGAATGAGATTTCGACCTTTAATGACCTTTCATTTGCTTGTGATTCCGACCAGCCTCTTGTATTAGGCGAAAATAATCAAATGCTATGTGACCATAACCAGATCCGTGTTTTCAAGTTTTTTTTCACGTCAGCATTAAAGCCCAATTTTTGACACATTCGGCCATGCTATAACATACCCTGAAGTACTGAGATTGGAATTCTGCTCGCTGCTGATGCATTTTCTAGTGTTATTATAAGTTATAAGAGGTTATAATATGATACATAAGTTATTATAATCTAGTAATTAGGCATCAGCTTTAGCCTCCTTTTATAGCATAGCAGATGCATCCTGACAAAATAATTGATAAAAATGAACACAACTACTCGCCGGCAACATTTGCAAAGACGATGTAATGAATTAAGTTGAGAAGTTTAAGAGCTAGAAATGTTAAGACAGCTGCTGATATTTACAAATGAAAAATGCCTGAATTTCTAATTTGCCCAAAATGCCAACGAGCCTTAACACTTAAAGGCTAAGGTACACGATTAACAGAGGCTATGGTGAATATGTTGCAATTATGCTTTTTGATTATTTTTTAAAATCTAATCCATGGAGACAACATACGTCACATGTACACACACATACAAACAAGCACGAT
>NC_051416.1:11244396-11244541 GCF_015228065.2 Penaeus monodon
ATGCTGTAGCAACCGGCCTGGAAGCTGCTGTGAGTTTATTCATTTTATCCGATAAACCAAGTGACGCGTCAAGTTTGTTTATTCACGTGAACTACTTTCATATGTTGTTAGTGTTGTACATTTTAGGGGACAAGTTTATGAATAA
>NC_051416.1:11244582-11244694 GCF_015228065.2 Penaeus monodon
AGGAAACTAAAACGAGAGGAAAAAAGAAGGGTATAGGGAAATATAGAAAGGGAAAATAGGAGAAATGAAGAGAGGGTCATACAGAAAAATTGTGGGTTGTGAAAAGAGAAAA
>NC_051416.1:11250492-11250751 GCF_015228065.2 Penaeus monodon
ACGAGTAAACCTTTTCCGTTCCTGTGGAATGAGGGTTCAGTATGTTAAGTGAGTCGTCGAGATGAAGTCAATGTTTACGCGTTGCTTGCTTCAATCTCTCGCTGCCCCGCGAAGCCAAATCAATACGCTTCCTTGGTTTCTTCAAGAGGCACACTACTCCCTTCTATTTGTCTTTCTTAGATCACTGGCTGTCAGGGGGGTTGCGGCGGTTGGGGGGGGGTTGCTCGTACTCATGAATGGTATTATATATTACTCTTAC
>NC_051416.1:11251047-11251327 GCF_015228065.2 Penaeus monodon
CTTACGGATGCCTTCATCCCCCTTCCTATAAGCGCATTGCATTAGAATAATTGGCAGTGACAAAAACAAACAATGACAAACTTTGAATTACAATTCGACCGAATAAACACGAGTTTGTTTATCTTTTCATACACGCAAACTGCAGGAAGTTAGTGTCAATTTGCCATTTTTGAAAATGCTCAGTTGCGGGTACAATGCCAGAAAAAGATGATATAGTCTGAAACATTTTCAAGATTTTGTCTGTTTGGAATAAGTGGGTTTAGTGTATATGTACAGAGAG
>NC_051416.1:11251546-11251730 GCF_015228065.2 Penaeus monodon
AGACATATAAGTATGTACCTCGACAACAGTGAGATACTAATGAGAGTGAATATACCTTTTCTACACTGACCAAGAAGCACATTTTTATATATTCACATGTATTCTTAGTAAAATTTTGGGAATGTCATCAGCTTACCATTTATATCCTGATAACTAAGATGGCTACACTAAATACATGTCATAG
>NC_051416.1:11251925-11252059 GCF_015228065.2 Penaeus monodon
GATGAACTAATACAATGATATAAAAGTAAAAAACAACTAAAACAACCCTTCAGACTGTGTGACTGTTAATGAAAAAATAGTTACCAGAAAAAGTGTTAAGCACATTGTCCACTGAAACTTTATATCATAAACGC
>NC_051416.1:11252877-11253085 GCF_015228065.2 Penaeus monodon
TGGAAAATGTACAATTCATTCCTTCATGGACTTTCACTTCCTTGAATATCTAGGTAACATTATCATCTTTATTACTATCATTTATATTTACTATACAGATTGATTTTAATGCATCAAGTCTCCTTTGTGTTGCAGGTTGGCTGGCGCCCTAACCCCGTGTTGAAGATCTGGATGGATCACATACACATGGTTCCACACAGAGGTAAAA
>NC_051416.1:11253611-11253792 GCF_015228065.2 Penaeus monodon
GGGAAGGGGCGGATCTGCGACCTAGTTTATCCGCATTTGTCAAGTGGATTTATGTGCTCATTCACATATTTCGGAGGCTTATCGATCGCTCTGATTGTGTCGATAAATTCATAAAACGCTATTGCCCTTTGAATCTAATCAAAGTAAAAGTGAGATTGATGATAATGATAATTTTCATGTA
>NC_051416.1:11254316-11254396 GCF_015228065.2 Penaeus monodon
AGTTTTCATTATCATTTATGATTGATATGATTTTTATTAGATAGCCTATGAAATGAAATCATCGACCGTAAGTCCTCCGC
>NC_051416.1:11254415-11254682 GCF_015228065.2 Penaeus monodon
TCAACAATGTCTATAAGTTTTTCACGTTCAGGCTTTAATTATCATTGATTATTAAATGGAAATGACGATATACTCGGAGACGCCCGTTTCATTATTAAAGTCTAGTCTCCCGCACTACTTCGCTACGCGGAGGACTGCAATAGTGCTGTGAGTTAAGTGCGAGTACTGCGTGGTTTTTAATCAGGTTCCCGAATGAGTACTTCGTGTTTATGAATAAGAATAATACCGATTATTACACCGATTATCATTACTGGAAGTCCCGAGATC
>NC_051416.1:11255223-11255940 GCF_015228065.2 Penaeus monodon
TTCACCTCTCCCTTTCCTCCAGGCTCTGCCCCCTCCGGATTTCTATTCAAGTTTCCCGCGTCCCTGCAGCCTCGCACAAATCGCATATGCCTCTGCTATTGTTAACTTTTCCTCTCCTTTTTCTACTGTTTTCGCTTCTCTTCCCTTCTCATATTTCTCTCATTTCTCTTCTATTTTCTCTTCCCTTCTATCTCCTTTCTCGTTTTTCCCTTATTTCCGTTTTTTACGTTTCTCTTCCTTCTACATTCTCGTCCTTCTGTCCTCGATACTCCTATTCCCTTTTCGCCCTGTCCCATTCGTTCTTCTCTTTCCTTTTCCTCCCTCCATCTCTTCCTTCCATCGCCTTCTCCAAGCTTTTCTTTTCTTCTCTTCTCCTTTCATTCCCATCCTCTTTCTCTCTCCTTCCCTTCTTTCTCTGCCTCTTCCCTCTTATTCCTCTCCTCTTCTCCTTGCCCTGCTCCTTGTCTCCCTTTTCCTCTCTCCCCTCACCTCTTCCTCTTCTCTTGCCCCTCTAGTCCTTTCTCTCCTCCCCTCTCCCTTTTGCTCCCTTCCTTACCTACTCCCTTTTTATTTCCCCGTGTTTCCTCTTGCATGCAACAACTCATGCAAGAGGAAACTGTTGCAAAGGGCCACGTTTGCAGTCCCAAAGGACCTCGGTGTGATGCTGTTATGCTGTTTCGACTGACGGGCTCCAGACAGTATGCTGTTGGGGATTTT
>NC_051416.1:11256287-11256439 GCF_015228065.2 Penaeus monodon
ATTACGTACAAATATTTACCGATTTTTGACGTGTCCTTTGTAATTTTCAAAAGTTTCTTTTTATTCTCTGTTTGGAAGAGGGAGAGAGGGAGGGAAAGAACGAAAGAGAGAATATGTGCAAATCTACAGATTTTAACAATGTTGTTATTTGA
>NC_051416.1:11256497-11256757 GCF_015228065.2 Penaeus monodon
GTAATTTGCTCATCTTCCTTCATCACCAGGGAATTATGCCTGTCATTCTTGTTCGTAAAATCGCTTTGAATTATTCGTCATCGTTATGGTGAGTTTAATCTCAGAAAAACAACATCTGGCAACTCACTCCGCTCACCCCGGCCTCCGATTTGCCAAGCTTCTTTTTGTATTCTAATCAGCTCACATTTAATGCTTTAAAGTTTTCTTATACCCGGTATATTTTAAATTTATATAGTATTTTTTAATTACTTGACATTAAT
>NC_051416.1:11260478-11260555 GCF_015228065.2 Penaeus monodon
GATAGGAGTGAGTTGCTAGTTTTTCATTTCTTGGGATTAGATGGAGTATAGTATTTTCAATGTCCTCAAAACCACTA
>NC_051416.1:11260599-11261161 GCF_015228065.2 Penaeus monodon
CCACTGCTGGTAGTATCCGGAATTATTTTTCTATCAATATCGTCTTGAAAATAATTAATTTTGCTGACGTCATCACTGACATCAACATCGTTATAAATTTGCTGACGTAAATAGTTAGCAATCATGGTCTGTGATACCTTTAATAAGTATTAGATGTTTTCTTATCATTATCTCCTATTCATATTTTCGTATTTTCCTTTTCTTATTCCCTTTCACTATCATTTTTATATTTCATCTTATCACCATTAGCATTTTTAACGTATTTCTCTTTCCTTTATCATTATTACTCCTCACATTTTGTTTTCTTTCCTTAGCGTTTACAGTCCCTCCCACTAAAAATAGCTTTTTACTATTATTCATTTTTGTTTTCATAATCTTTATCTCCTTCCACTCTTCCACTCGTTTCGTAAGTTTATTGATCAGGACATTATAGGCAGCAAGAAACATAATGGTCTTCGTCATCCATTTTCCAAAAGCAAACAGACACGCACCTTGTATCAACGCCTGATGAACGAGGAGTGAGAAAGCGTACAGCCTGTAATGGAACGAATGCTTTTACAAA
>NC_051416.1:11261991-11262266 GCF_015228065.2 Penaeus monodon
ATTCTTCCACAACCAGCCTGACGCCTCCGTGTCCACCCTCCTCCACCCAAACAGGGAAATCCACCAAGATCCACTTCGTCCCAGTGAGAGAACTCTTCACGTCAGACATGTACCTTTCCTATGACGGGTCGCTCACCGAGCCCCCCTGCGAGGAGACGGTCACCTGGGTCGTTCTCAACAAGCCGGGTTACATAACGGCGGACCAGGTGAGTGGCAGTGGTGATGATAGTGAATGTGACCGTAAGACTGTGTAGCTGTCGGAGTGAGCTAGTGTC
>NC_051416.1:11262499-11262627 GCF_015228065.2 Penaeus monodon
ATCGTCGTATTTCTACCAGTTGCATGAAAGTTGCAGTAACAATGACAACGACTGTGACTGCCACAATAGTAGTGATAGCAGTGACCACCGAGTGAGTAATTTTAACAGCGCGATATTGACTGTCTCGC
>NC_051416.1:11262658-11262949 GCF_015228065.2 Penaeus monodon
ATTTTCACTAAGTCAGTAACATTGCCTATGCCAGCAACGTTAATTGCGACAACAACAGTGATGGTATTGCCATGAAATGAGAGACACTGACAATAAAAGTGATCATACTGCCACAAGTAATGCCATTTGCAATCTGAAACAGCAGCAGCTGATTGTGGCTTAATTACTAGGCGAGTGCTGAAAGATATGAATGGTGATCGCCTGGTTAAAAAATATATATATTTTACGATTTGCTTCTCTCACGCAAGTGGATGGGGAGGTGCACATCAATTTGAACTGAGACGGATGGGT
>NC_051416.1:11263293-11263613 GCF_015228065.2 Penaeus monodon
CTAACCAAACAATTAAAAATAACAGACCCACAGCAATACAATAAAATAAAATAAAAATCTGCAAAGAAAAAAAAAGACATCAGGCCTTCAGTCTCGTGTTAATAGGTTTTTCAGATGCCCATTTCAATACTTTTCAGCATTTCTTGTTTCAGTTATGGCAACTTCATTCGGCATTACCTATTTCAGTTATGGCAACTTCAGTCCTTACGTCGCGGGACGCACGGGCAAGCTCTTCCAATAACGGGGAACTTCAGACCAATTCAGCCCTTGCACAAGAGGGCTATAAGAACTAATATTCCTCCTTACACGCTGGTAAGAAA
>NC_051416.1:11264250-11264410 GCF_015228065.2 Penaeus monodon
TCAAGTGTTTAAACTGATTAATATTTCAGAATTTTGGGGGATAACATACGAAGATTTATGTTAACATGGTATACGTACTAATTCATCCTCTTTGTTTACTTCCAGAAATGCTCTGCGCTCAACAGAACCAATCTTTATCAAGGTAATGGTGATAAGAAAA
>NC_051416.1:11264729-11265049 GCF_015228065.2 Penaeus monodon
CAGTCAGGAGAGGGATAGGTGTTGGTAGAGAAATATATGGAGTAAGAGAAGATGGAAAAGGAGAAAGAGAGACAGTCAGAGCAGGCAGCAGAGTGAAAGGATAAAAAAGATTAGACAGAGAGAGTGTGAGAGAAGAAAGAGGAAAAGAGAAAGAGATATAGATGGAGGAATAGATAGTATTACCTCATAAGGGAGGGGCGGGAGAGAGAACCAGGTGACTTCCTAATTCATTTATTTATTTATTTTCTTCCGGGTAAATAATAAAAGGTTTTCCATGGAATAGTGGAGTTACTCCTTAAATAATACTACTCCTCCTAAGG
>NC_051416.1:11265841-11266034 GCF_015228065.2 Penaeus monodon
CCTTCTGTATCTCCTCGCAGCCGCCGACTACCTTGGCACGTGACGAAAACTGGGCGCGAAACACATACCCCCGCCCGCATTAAGCCGCCCACCGCATCCCGCCCGCAGTGTCCTCGCCTCGCCCCCCCGCCCCCCTCCGTCGCCCTAGACTGTCGAGAGGTCGAGGTGAGAGAGAGCGGAAAAAGGCGGTGTT
>NC_051416.1:11266296-11266588 GCF_015228065.2 Penaeus monodon
ACGCACGCACGCAAACATTTCTTTAAGCTGCATGGGAAGTGTATCTTGGCTAAAAGAAAACTATTTCATGAACAAAAAGTATTTCTGGAAATTGTTTCATGGACAAAGTTCGCAGTATGACAGCTTTCAACGGGGCGATGTGCAGTCTCATTAGCAAACGTTACGGAGCTTCAGAGATTTGTCATTAGCCTTGCAGATCTGAAGGAGTATTGCAAATCATTATTCAGTCACTGTCGTGTTTAGGCATCAGTCGGTAATACTTCGTGAGATTGCAAGCGAGCTCACTTTGGGA
>NC_051416.1:11268495-11268564 GCF_015228065.2 Penaeus monodon
AACACTCCTGTGGCGTGGAATTGAACGCGGGACCACGTACGTATGTCTGCATGCATGCATATATATGTA
>NC_051416.1:11269814-11270019 GCF_015228065.2 Penaeus monodon
CTTTTATCTATACATGCGTCTCAAACCCTACGCCTGACATTGTATATTACCCCCCCCCCCTCTGCTCCCTCCTCACCTGCTCCCCTGCCCATTTACCTAAAATTCCCGAAGTGTTGATTGTGATAAAGATAATTATTATAATAAAGATTACAGTACTCTAACCTCTTTTCTTTAACTTTGGATAATACATTGGCTGCCACGTTAT
>NC_051416.1:11271889-11274427 GCF_015228065.2 Penaeus monodon
CATAAAATGAAGTTGCTTCAACCTCTGTCTGTTATAAGGAACATGGAAATCAGTATTTTTACATAGAAAAAAATATTGACAGTTTCTTGGTACTTCTTGCAGACACACGATTCATACATAATATCTGGCCTTACTTCAGTGCTATTTTGTGATTATCTCATATCACTTATGTATTTTTCTCTTCATGGCAGAATTATTATGATAAAAATTAATATTTCTTCCCAGTGCATTCAGAGGAATGACACAGCCTTTCCTTTGATTAAACAGAAAAGGTGTACAAACATAATAAAATACATCCTTTCACACTGCTTTCAACAAATCACTGGAGTTTCGGGGAAATTATATTTCTTCAGTCCAGTACCGAGAAAAAAGTAAATATAGATTTTTTTTTCTGGAGCCATAATCAGTTTAAATCTTCACATCAATAATTCATAACTTTGTCATGGTGAGTTGAACAGTCATGACATAAAACAAAGAAATAATTTACTGTGTCACAACATTTGGAAAGTTCACAAAAATGAATATTTCTGTATTATGATATACACACATAGAAAATAAGCATTCGTCCATTCTGAAGCCTCTAGATTAAGTGGTAACTCATTTCATCATAGCTGAAGCGAGAAAGTTCATCTTTTCATCAAAAAGAATGAATCATATTTTCTTTTCTTTTCTTTTTCTGTCCCATATTCACCAAAACTTCTTTATATTTCTCTCATGCATAAAGAGAATATCACCCATAATTTTTATGTGAATTCATCAACTTTCTGGTGTATTCCTATTACTTCCTTTCCTCTTCTCACTTTTTTTTGCACTTGCCATCATAGCTTAGTCATCACTTCAAAAGAAAAGAATTTTTAATCTTTAATGTCTATAGTGGTCAAGCACTATTATATATTACTACCAGAACCAAACCTGTGGGTGTTTAGGATAATCATAAGACTTTCACAATTATTTAATATTTTATTTCCTGTAACATTTAATATTTTGCACGTAATCCACAGCTTATTTCTGATAGGGTCTGTTCAGGTATCAAATGTCCCTTATGTTAACATTTTCTTTTATGAATCCATTAACCACACAATTAGGAACTACTGCCATCCTTGTGGTGTGTAATAAATGAAAGAAGATTAACAATAATTTTGTGCAGTAATGATCATGTATAACTTTGAACTTTCTACATTAAATGCTGTAAGCCACAGTTAATGACTTTATGCATCTAAAAAAGAAAATGTGTAATGTAACGTATTATATATATCTGCATAATACAGAAAAGGTTTAGAAAGAAGATTTTCAATATGAATTCTCTTTATTTTCCTTCTATCACTTATTCTAATAACTTACATCCATAAAGAAAAAAATATTATCTACTCTATGACATTCTATCAAAAATGTTATTTTCAGACTGTAATGTATAAAATATGAAAGAGACAATTTCCCATACAAAAATACAATACTAGAATCACACCATGACCTAGGGTTGTAAAGTATTACATAAAGAAATTGCAGAAAAAAATTCAAATTAACCCAGTTCTTGCAGGTGACCTCTCATTCCAAGACTCGAGAGAAACCCTGATGTTAGGTCACCTGGCTTCATGCGAGTTAAGGAGCGTGTTGATCAGGCGGTTCTTGATGGGTAGTCTGTGCAGGGCATCCCACATGTCGCCTGGGAAAATAAAAGTGTTTGGGTGAGAGAATGAATAATAAATCAGAAAAAGTATTGATATATAGAATTGCACACACCCTGAAGTATAAGAGTGTTCTTATGACTTACCCATACGATCTAAACTAACTTACTATTTATCAAAAAAAAAGAAAGAAAAATATATCAAATTACTGAAATCATAAAAAAACACTCCATTCTCCTTATACACTCACTGAGGGATCCTGAGAGACACTCCGTATGGAGAGCAACCAAAATGGTCTGTGCTAATCTGTCAAGGGAGGTGTTCACACTGTCATCATTTAAGCTGCAACTCCTTATTCTCTCACACACAGCATCTACTACACTGGTCACCTGTTTTGGGCATAACACCTGGAAAGAAGTGTGAAAATAAGAAAATTTGAACAGATTTTTGTTTGAAAAGAATGACTGAACAAATGTTAAAGGAATCCTAAGATTTGTTTATTAGTCTGTTTTAGTATAAAGTCATTTTCATGCAATTACATGAACTTCAAAAAGTGGACTAGCATCAAATTTCTTGTAAAATCTTATAGGGAAAAAAAATATTACTAACACTCTAATGCTATTCTTAAAACAGATTGCTCATTCTTAGAGGGAATTATTTAATGTGTACGAGTAATACGCATAAAAAGCATATTTACACAAAAAGGCATGATAATTAAAAAGAATGTAATAACCTTTGCTAAAGCATGGAAGCCTCAATATCGCTTGCTGCGGGACTACAAAACATTAAAATCATCAGGTAAAATGACCACAAACGTTGATTATAACAATGGTCTCATTTTATGAGTTACATCCTGAGCTTTGACAAGAAATTATGAATGATCTGTAACAATGTACTGATCTAGCTCTCTTGT
>NC_051416.1:11274464-11274769 GCF_015228065.2 Penaeus monodon
CTCTCTTTTTTCAATTCTCAATCATGAAGAAACACACGGTGAGCACACACTTTGTGCCAATTAGTGGCACTAAGGAGATTATAAAAATGTAATTTTCCCAGATCCTTGTTTTTATAAAAATGAATTATAAAATGAAACTTCACCTTTTGAAGTTTCTTGATTCATTTGGTGTGTATGTAAAAAATAATAATAATAATCTTTCTAATATACTTATTGTATTATTAGCATTTTCTATAAATTTTCTTGATATCCCTGGCATAAAGTTAGCAAATTTAATTAACAAGGAAATTCACAAGTCAATCAAT
>NC_051416.1:11276062-11277384 GCF_015228065.2 Penaeus monodon
TGTGTCATGCGGGCCCTCACAGATGGTACATTCTGCAGTGTCTGTAAGATGGAGAGGTGTAGTTGTGAATACATTTCGCCGCTCTCTAGCAATGGCGCCTTAAGAGGTCCTCCCCCTTTCTCAAAAGCACCATCGCCATCTGTAAGCTTTGGTAGGCTGGCTCTTCTTCCCTGGCCATCTGAGGTTGCATCAGTACTTTCAAAGAAGGGAGACTCAGCACACCATCTGGAAGTCAGGAATGTTGTCGTCAAATTAGAAATTTTGAAGTGCAAGAATATATGACTGCTTTGAATTTTGGTGCTTGTACACTATTGCCTTTAATTATGAGCTTTAAAACTCTGATAGTTTAGCATTGGTCTTATAACCCAGTGCATTATGTAAATGATCAGACATTCAATATGGATTTGACAGATTCAAATCTGATTTTCATATAAATTTATATGCTAATTTATACATTTAATACATCATATGTTTCTCTAATAACTTTACAGTTAATACAGTCACTACAGCAGGAGTTACCAACAAGAAAAACATGCATTCAGACACTTAAACACCACATCTGGATACATTTACTCAAGTTGGCAGGCTGATCCCAGCTGGCCTGCAGCAATTTTATAAAAGCCATCTTAGCTGCTGGATAATACTAGAAAAAAATTTCCAAGACAGTGTATTGAGTCCACTCAATACACTGTGAAGGTACTATATACAAGGAATTAGTGTAAGGGCTCGCTCAAACTGTAGCAACTGATCAGACTATACATAATGCATTGTAACATATTCAATACAACAATTAAAACAAAACAAAATTATTCTTTAAGTAATGCTGCTAATGATTTATTGCAAGCAGAGACTAGAAACACACAAATTAATAGAAGAGAGGCTATATCAAGTTCTCAGCTCATCAAAAGATATACAGAAATAACCACATTAAAAAGTCAACAGCATCTCAACTGCTACTGCCAATAACATGGACAAAGTGATCAACTTAAATAACAGAAAATGTATCACATAAATAACATTCACTATCAAATATTTGTATATCTTTTATAAACCTATATATACCAAAGAAAAACCTATATTCTTACTTCATCAGAGGAACAATTGGTGGCACAGCAGTCATGGGCAGAGACACTCCTGGGAGTGGATGGGTGAGAGGAGCCAGTGCCAGGTGAGGGGTGACCCAGGGGCCCCTTTGCATCCACCACACAACTGTCGAGACAAGTGCATCTGGCGGCCGTTCACATGGTTCGCCACTACCTAAAGAAGCATGCATGAAAATTGTTTATCATGAAATAAACCTTGAATATATTGCAGAAAAATAC
>NC_051416.1:11277519-11278401 GCF_015228065.2 Penaeus monodon
AATCTATGATAAACGTACCAAACTTTGGCATACAGCTGTGACAGCGTTGTGATAAGATTTGCTGTGAAGAGTGGAGCCATAGTTGGGAGTGCCCTCAAGGCAGCGGCAAAGTGTGGGGGTGCAGTTGGCGTGAGCGGGAAGTAGTCCTGAACTAGGCCTCGACAAACCTCCCCGCTCCAGGCACTCAGGCAACATACTTGCTATTGTCCCAAGAAAAAAGATGAAACTTAGTTATTACACCATCTAACAAAAGGGCAAGATACTTAGTGACTACAGTCATGTATTGCTTAAGATCCACATCACATACTTAGCAAAGATATAAGGAACAACAGACTCTAGAAATAAAATCAAATATAATGATAATACTGTACATTATGTGATTCATAAAACTGGAAGCTGCCTATGAGTCAAAGTAATTGCTGCTAAATGGGTAACTTTATATTTGTAAGTAGGAAAAGTTCCCATTGCAATAATATTAAAAAGTAAAAAATAGTTACATATGCAGGTAAACAAATGTGTATTAGTCAAGGTTCAAAGTTATTTAAAGTAAAATTTACCTTAAACAGCACTATAAAAAAGACAAACACTTTTGTAGAATGTTAATATAAATGATTAGTTGATAAAAGGTTAAAAAAATTTACACTGTAACTTTTGTTTTATATTTATATATTAGTTCTGGATTTCATGTGGTTAAAACAACCCTCAGAAGTTCGAGGGCAATTCACTATTCTGTGAAGCAAGATTCATTTACGTAAGTTTGTAAAGCTGTGTTAGGGTTCTCTCTCATTCTAGTTATAGTCACTGCAAGGTAAAAGTGTCAATTACACCAATATTTTTTTGCGTGTATAATTTTGTTGCTTACAAGTTAACCCAATGCCTCCA
>NC_051416.1:11278782-11278852 GCF_015228065.2 Penaeus monodon
GGATTAAATCAACTACTATTTTGTTAAAGAAAATTATCTTGTTAAAGAAAGTGCCTAATGTCTTTATCAA
>NC_051416.1:11278916-11279787 GCF_015228065.2 Penaeus monodon
AGGTAAAAATTTACTTCCAGCAAGGGCTAGTTGATAGGATTGTTTTGATGTTGCATACTTAATATTTGGTACAATATACTTATTCTTTAAAACTGTACCTACTCTCAAATCCAAGCTTGGTTCTCATTAAGGTCTATTTTACGCACAACACTTTGCACACATGAGGTGTGCTTATTTCCCACTTATTCAATTCATGTTCATTTATAAAAATTTTGGATAAACAGTTTGTATATGCCCTTTGCCAAAAACCTGATTAAAGTTCTTAAAGTTCTTATCTCCACTTTGTCTGAATTAGTTGAACAACCTTATAAACCACCTTGAAATTGGCCCAGAGAGCGCAATTATCGAGACATGTACTAGCCATTGGTACATACTTATGAAAACGTATCCCTACACACTTGGCAGCATAATCTCTTAGTATACAATAGAAATAAAATACAGGCAATACATCAAAGAAGCTGTTGCATTTGCAACAGCTTCTTCTTGGGTCTTTTGTCCATTTTCTGAAAGTTTATCAAATATACTAGAAAAAATAATTCCTGATATAATATAAATGATATGAAAGGTAATAAAAAGGAAATTTATAAACCTGCATCCACACGGCCGTTGCCTCCAGCACCGAGACATTATGTGTTACGATGGCGAGCGAAACAAGTGCAGACAATATGCGCAGTTTGTGTGGCATACGTGGGTCATGCGAAGAGGGGTGAAAGAGGGTGATGAAGAGGGTATTCCTTGCTGCCGCATCCACCATTTTTCCAAGGTGCTGACCCAGTTCTCGAACGACCACAAGCTCTTCTACTGGCCCCACAGCCTGCAAGGAATGAACAGAAGATATTATATACTGCAATGCAAAAAATATTTCACACTT
>NC_051416.1:11280887-11281221 GCF_015228065.2 Penaeus monodon
CTTACCCTCCATTGTGTTCTAGGTACAGAAAAATTATGTAAAAGTAATTACACCATCATTCTCCACTCAAAACCTACCCTGATTTGGAGGAATTAAAGCCCTTCGACAGCAAAATATGTAGTGTCCATGATGTGCTGCTGGACACGTGTAGAATGCTGACTGGAGGCATTGGAGCACCTCCTCTGTAATATAAAGATTTGTGTTTCAAATTCATCTTCCTACAAACTCTATGGAAATACGGTATTAACCAATGCCTTTCCTTCACTATATTCAAAGATACCTATGTATTTGTATGAATACACACATTCTATCACTTTTTAAATTTATATCACAA
>NC_051416.1:11281248-11284322 GCF_015228065.2 Penaeus monodon
AAAACAAACAGATGTCAGAAGTTTATTTAAACCTTACAATAGATGGTGCAGACTATGTGAACAATTAAGGATTTCTCTTTTGTGTGCCTTCAGTTTTAATATCATAGTATTTGGACAGGTTAAACTATCACTGAGACATGTACATAAGAGTGCATGTTGGTGTAAGTCATAGTAACTCATACCTCCTCAAACAGAAATGTAATCTCAGCATTGAACAACAAAAAAATGTAGCGCAAAAAAAACTATAGTACAATATAATATGCTCAAATCTTGATATGTTTAAGTTTTGATATTCAAATTTTCATTGGTTGTATTTTGCTTGGTATGTACAAAAACATATACTAAATTTACTTATCTAGTAATCATTAAAAGTAATTGTTATTTCCCTAACATTTACACTGTCAGTATCCTACACTACCAAATTTAAGAAATTTATAGCATCATTAAAGGAACAGCAAGAAAAAAAAAATAAAATCAATTTTTCCAATGACCAAAGCCCAACACAAAATAAAAATCCAAGTCATATATTCCATTTCTATCTAAATTAGATGATCTTTCTGCTTCAAACCTTTTCCTGTCTCATATCAGTATTGATTTCTAGAAATACATCTACCAGTTTTGGAGTCCAAGCCGCACACATGACGGAAGTCACTCCGCTTCAACTCAGTCAAATCAACCGACATTGTCAATCATTTCAGTCTGTTGGGAAGGAGAAATACTATCTGGAGAGAAATATAAAAGAAAGTAATTTTGAACACAACAAAAACAGAACAGTGCTTCAATTGTGTGATTCAGCCTTTTGTAATCTCACTATCATAAACAAAACAAAAAAAAAAGTAAATATTACTAAATGAACCCACAGTAGCTTAAATAGGACATTTCCTTATAACCAAATTGCTAGATATCTTGGTATAGTTTATAGATTTTACATCTTTGTACTCAAGTTGTGGGTTTTCCTAGCAGGGCTGTGTGCACCTGCACAAAAAAAAAAATTATTATTATTTCTCCATGTCTTTTGTGTACTGCCATACTCAATCTGGAATATGTGTCTACAATGGAAAAATATGGGAATTCAAAAATAAAATAAGTAAAGAAAAACTCCATGTGCAAATCACTTAAAACATACAGTATGATATTTAATTAACTGTATGCTTTTACCTACTTTCATGTTTTGTCATGAGTAAAATATTTCTTTGTTTCCTGATTTTTTTTTACACCTAGGGACAATTCAAGGATTTTTTAATACTTAAGGAAACAAAAAAAATGAAATTATAACTACTGTCCTAGAGCCTCTGCATTTTTTTCTTTGGCAAAGACAACAAACCTCCCCACATTTGGCAAAATAGGCTCTACTGGTTTCATACCTGATTGTAACTTTTCAAAAATTACCTGGAAAGTCAACAAGCTGACTTGCCAGAATATATTGGTGGAGTTTCTTTAACCTTTACCAGAAAGTATAGTTTGCCTTGCCATCAAGGGACTTTGTAACTGAGGCAGAAACTCAGATTTCAAATGCACCTGTAGCTTTAACCTTACTTTCAGCAGATTGGCTATTTCTTGACTAATAAAGTTCTTTTTTTACATTTCTTAGGACCATCACCTTCATTATCTTTGTCTTCACATACAATCTTACTGTGAGCATCTAACAAACTGAATAATTTAAAGAATCTGCAGCCAGAAAATTATAAAAGAAACTGATAATTCCCTGAACCTAGAGCCACATCTGCCTGAGGCTACATACTGCAATCATTGTAGATTCCACAAATAAAGGATAACAACTTCCGCCATTTATTCAGTAAGAAAAAGATCAGACTACTCCTATGTCTCACAGCAAATAGCGAGAGTGGTCTACAAGCTATGTCTTGCCAAAATCTCATTAAAATCCAAATGGATTTTCTGGCTTCGGTGTACAGCTATAGGATTAACCTTCACAGTATCTTGGTATCACACTTTTCCATCGACTGGCATAAAAATTATGGAAAATCCACATTTTCTGCAAATAACTATGTGCTAGGCTATGACATCATGACTTTCAAAAGCATCTTTTGAAGTTCCCATACAAAAAACACTCATCAAAAGGTTGTCTTGGATCTGGTCCTATGCAACGAAAATGTTTATATAATTTCTGCCATACATCACACATAGATTCCAGCCATGGCCCGAATGCACATAGAGGCGGCTTGGTGCCCTAAGCAAATACTGCCAAAGGAACATAGAAACAATCACAAGAGTAAATAAAGGCAATCTTAATAAAGTGGATGAACCTCAAATGATCCATTAACCAAACAGATCTTACAGGTCACAGTCTCCATCTGTGGACTAGGAATACTTATATAGAAATAGTCAGAGACCTCTCTCAGAGTACCAGAGAAACTTGACCTCCAGAACACTAGAGCAACATCCAGACACCTTGGCCACTGGACCATCGAGCACACAAAGAAAATAGAAAATGTCACATTCATTCGGCAAGAATAGGGATTAATGTCTTATTGATGCCACATCACCAGAAAAGGCCTCCCATCTACAATTTACGAGAACATATATGACTATACATACAGAATGTACATGAATAAACATACAGAATAAACACTGTATTGGAATATACATATATATTTGGTTTGGAGGGTGTTGGCCTTTGCCAGGATGCCGAACGCAAGACCATCTTAAAACTAACAGTATTACATCTTCCTGTCTTTCCTTACTCTAACTACGAATCCTGATGTTTCTACTATCTTTCTACTGTATAATAACAAGTGTCATATCAGTTTATATGTTTTCACTACTGAATATTTATGAAAAGATCGGTTTTGTTGACATAATTTCCTAAGCACGTCTCCTATTCTTAGTCTCAAAACCGGTTCTTTCTTCTTACCAAACATATATCTCTTTATCTAAACATATCTAAGACAAAAATACTACTTTCATATGCCGATAATAATACATAATTCCACTTGTTTTCTTTACAAATTCGATTTAATTTGAAAAACATATTCCTTAACGCAACGCACAGCTTGAGTTTCCAGTTTTGTTGATTTCGGAAATGTTTTTTTCCGATTGGTTAAATTACATTTCAG
>NC_051416.1:11286547-11286953 GCF_015228065.2 Penaeus monodon
CTTGTTGTTGCATCGGTAGAAGAGAATTATCTTCACAGTTCATAAAGAATGGGATGAAATTAGAGAAGAAAATGTGAAGTTTGGAATTGGCTGCTGAGGCCTTTTTTAAACTCGGAAAAGTTCTATCACATGATGCACGCCAAGAAGCCTAGGCTGTCTGGCAGAGCTGTCTAATTTTGGTACTCTTTCCAGCGTTTTGCATCTTAGCTACATCAGTGTGCTGGGATTCATAGGCACTGGTCTCACGTGTGACGAGCGATCTTCATGCAGGACGAATCAGCGGCTAGATCTTCCCAGCAGTCGGGTCAAAGGATGTCTCTTTTCATAGTAACCTGAGGGAGTCTTTGAAACGGAGCTTGGTCTACTAGTGAGCGTGAGCCAAGTGAGTTTCCGAAAGGAGTCTTTG
>NC_051416.1:11287026-11287613 GCF_015228065.2 Penaeus monodon
CGGCTCCTCCAAGTCTTCTGTCTCTGAATGCGATCTGCCAGCGGAACTTGAACAGCTTGCGCAGCATGTGGGGTGGAAACGTTTGAGCTTTTTCTCACGACGACGGTAGATAGTCCATGGCAGACTGGTGAGCACTACAGCCTTGTACACCATGAGTGCTGAGTGGATCCCTTTCCGTTCCCACACTGAGCTACGCAGGTCCAATGATGCTATTGCTTTAGCACCTTGAGTCAACTTCATGTCGATAGGATTTGTCTTGAGAAAAGTGCTGCTAGGTATATGAAGTGGTTCTCACATTTGAGCTTTTCGCAGTTGATACAGGGATGTCTGGGTCTATAGGGTACTCTCCAGGGGCTGGTGGTGAACATCTAGTTAACTGTGTGCTGATGGATTAGCCAAAGTTGCGACAGGCTTGGCAAAAAGGTCCATGTTGAGTTGCAAAGGTCCTCTGCACTCTGGGTCAGCAAAGAGGAATTCGCAGACAGGTATGGTAGTGTCTCTTGGACTTCAGATGGCGAAGGTTGAAGAGTCGCTAATTTTTTCTGAACCTGATGTCAATACCGGCTTCAGGTCTCGGAAAGCGGCAT
>NC_051416.1:11293074-11293626 GCF_015228065.2 Penaeus monodon
TTTTTCAAGAACTAAATGGCAAACTTCATGAGTTACAATGATGGTTTAATTTTTTCCTTCGCAAAAAACGGTCCTCCCTTTCGCCCAGAAAATGTTATCAGTGAGAGCATGTGATCAGAGAGATAAGAGAAGCCGGTACTTGATCTTTAATTTTATTTATTCTATCAAATTTCGGATTTTACTTTAGCGTATTTATCTCGACTGATTTTTCATTCAGTATATTTCCTTCCATATGTCTGAAATAACACGTATTTCAGACCCACTTTTTTTTATCACATCCTAACTCGTTCATAATTTCAGTGAATCCGTTATTTCTACATGTCCACGCAGCTTCCTGGTAAAGACATTGTTATCTCTTTCCCCATTATCGACATTCTTATCGCAAAGAGATTCATGATTATCATCCTCATATAAACTAGGGCTTATACTCGATTACCTTTGAGTGCATCGGAGCGTCGACCTCGAGAAACTGCTAAGGTAAATTTGGAAGTCTTTTAGTATCTAGGCCTTTTCTTAAGATTTTTTTTTCTAAAATGTCCTAAGAACCTAAGG
>NC_051416.1:11293680-11293812 GCF_015228065.2 Penaeus monodon
AATAAGTGTGTGGTTGGTTTTTTAGTTGGGGTTGATAACGCTCGTGAAATTAGTTTGCAAAATAGTTGGATATTGTGTGTTCAATGTGATTTAACAGGGTAAGCTTGACAGATTTCCGTGTATGTATGTGTG
>NC_051416.1:11295415-11296430 GCF_015228065.2 Penaeus monodon
TGAATAGTGAACAATATCATGCATTATAATGAAGCAAATAAAAGTTAAATAAAAGTTTTTTTTTCTTATATATCCGATAAAATTATCCCATCGAGCACAAGTTTGCAGTCTTCCCACGAAGCTCTCAAACCTCCTAGGTTTATTTCGTGTCGTCAGTCTCCAGGGCAGTGATGAGGCAACCACTCAAAGGCCTAGCGTGGTTTGTTGGGCATAAAGAAATTTAATGTGTTTTGACAGTGTTTATACCCCATAGTGATCGATTTTGTGATATGTCAAGTGCCTTGCTGATAAGTTACCTCGTCAAGAACTGATAGTGCGCAGCGCGGCAAAAAAAATGCTTCCAGTTGGAGTTTCATTTTTCTTTAATAATCTTTGTGCCACATATGCTATTATATAAACTAATAATATGTTTTCATGTTCTTAACAGAAGAATCTGCACGCAACTGAAGAAAACAAATAAACGGGTTGATTACTACTGCAGACGTGATCTGACCCGACGAAGGAAGCGAGACGCCATGCCAAACAAGAAATGCCTCGTTTTTTTCTTTTTCCTCTTTTTCCTCGTCATCATCGGGGTCATAGTCATCTGTCTCATTGCCAAGTGAGTCTCTCGCACCGAAAACAACTATGGGGAGTCGGTGGTCATGTACTGAATTTCCTCATGGAGGCAAAGTTTTTTTTTTCACTACTGATTTGTTATTTGGTTTCTTGATTTGTCACCACGATCATGCGAAAAATTGCTGACGGATTGTAATGAAAATTTATGGGTGGGTTACCTAGATTTTGGAAGTGAATCGGAGCTTGGATCAAATCAAATGATTCACAGTATGTGCGATTTACAATAGAAAATACGTCAAGGAAATATATTCTTTCATTTTTGTGGTAAATTTGTATATTTTATAACTGGGTTGTCGGGCGCTGAAACAGGTCGTTGCTCATTGGGTGCTATCTACCTTTATCTAGATGTTTAGTCACGCGTAAGATCATACAAATGATGACATAATCTTAGTAAGAG
>NC_051416.1:11296472-11296572 GCF_015228065.2 Penaeus monodon
CGATGCAAATAAAAGGAAACTTTTTTGCTTATATTTTTTTTGCTTATATTTTGCTTATATTATATAAAAATGATTTTGGTTTTGGTTTGTGTGTGTGAAC
>NC_051416.1:11296712-11297402 GCF_015228065.2 Penaeus monodon
TTTCTTAATTTCATAGCATGGCAATGCCATACAGTTAATAGAATAGCTGGATCATGTCTTACCACCGCTGTATCTGGCTGCATCCTCATCTGCCATCAACAAAAAACATTAACTTTAGAAAAAAAAACAAAGACAATCATAATGGCAGAGAAAAGCCAAATCCGTGAAGCTTCGAGTCGAAATATACTCCTCATGAGACGGTAATATCAAGAGAAATAATTAGATCCATTTTGGTTTACCCGTCTGATAAGGAATACAGATTTGCTCATAGTCGATTGCCTTGCATACTGTTTTATTTTATCTATTCTGTTGAACTACGGGAACAGAGCCACAGTATGGGAGGTTTTTATCAGAGAATAAACACAAACAAAGATGAAGGATGCTGGAGGTGCCCACGCTCCCCTAACAATGAAATAATTACCGTTATGATAAGGCACCCGGGAGTAATGGAAGAGTGCAGTGGGGTCCCTCTATAGATCTTGGGCCCGGGCTTTACACAAGAACCGGGGCCCGAAAGGGTGATGATTGGCGGGTCCTGTGAGGAGAGCGACGAAGGGGAAGAGAGGAGCAAGCTGCGCACAACACGAGAAAAGGGGGTAGTTTAATAACGTAGTTTAATAACGTAGTTTTATATCACCTGGGGATCATGTGCATCACCAATTATATAAGTGAGAGTTGTCACACGTACGT
>NC_051416.1:11297509-11298656 GCF_015228065.2 Penaeus monodon
TTATGAATGTACATCTGCCTTTCTTTCTACCAGGGACGGAATCAAACACAAGGAGACAGAGAGTCCCTTCTGGCAGCGAACCATTGTGTATCAAGTGTACCCGAGGTCCTTCTGTGACCACGATGGAGACGGCACCGGAGACCTCCAAGGTAAGAGAGTGTGTCTAGGAAGTTGATTAGAAGAAGGTAAGGTTAGATTAATGGAAGGAGCATGTGTAAGAGTGGAGGTCTCGTGTAGTTCGTCGCCGCATCTTCGATTCCAATCCCACAGCAAACGCCTACCACTGTTTCCAGGAATCCTTAGCAAGGCGGACTACCTGAAGGAGCTGGGCGTCGGCACGGTGTGGCTGAGTCCGATCTTCTCGTCGCCGATGGCTGACTTTGGCTACGACGTCGCCAACTTCACCGCCATCGAGCCGCTCTTCGGGACCATGGACGACTTCGACGCGCTCAGGGCGGCGCTGCACGACAGAGGCGAGTCGTGAAAACTTTGGCTATGTTGAGGAACAAAATGAAATTGACAAAAGAAATCTTTAGGTTTTAAAGTCACGGAGAGTTATTGGCTATTTGGTTTGAAAGAACAAATGATGTTAATAAAACAGGGAAATATGTTTTAAATTAAAGTCTAACGAAGTTCTCACCAACGGGGGCCTGAAAGGTCAAGAGAGAATTGCAGTTAAGTAAAAAAAAATATATAAATATATTTATATAAAGGAATGAATGTAACAAAAGTCTAAAAGTCCCCTTCGCCACGGAAGGCCTGCGGCTGGTGCTGGACTTCGTGCCGAACCACAGCAGCGACGAGCACGAGTGGTTCGTCAAGTCCAGGCGGAAGGAGGAGCCCTACGCGGACTACTACATCTGGGCGGACCCGAAGGGCTTCGACGAGGAGGGCCAGCCCATCCCGCCCAACAACTGGGTAAGCCGTGGGCTTACGACTGTTTACTTTGAGACAGGCCTGAGTCCTTCGGAAATTCGGAAGAACCCTGGACCGTTGGGTTTGGAATAGTTAATGATAAAGTGTATGTGCGGGGGGGGGATCATGCAGAGAGGGGGAAGTGCAAACCAGGCTTTGTGAAACTTCTCTGAACCTTGGGTGCAAACACTACTGACAAGAAGACCATAGATCAGTGGTTATTAACCGTTTT
>NC_051416.1:11298913-11299244 GCF_015228065.2 Penaeus monodon
CATAGATATTTAACAGAGTCGTAAGGGCGATGCATATCATCAATTTGAGCCGCACCCGAAAAAAAAAGTTTCAAAAGGCAATAGCATCCTTTTTCCTATAATATCTGGTTGGTTCTGGCGCGAAGAAAGGTCATTGTGTTGGTGCTTCCAGCTGAGTGTGTTCCGAGGGCCGGCGTGGACGTGGGCGGAGGAGCGGCAGCAGTTCTACTTCCATCAGTTTCTGGCCAAACAGCCCGACCTGAACTATCGGAACGAGCGAGTGCGGGACGAGATGAAGGTACGAGAAAAAGGCATCAGTGATTATGAAATGATGGCGCTGGTATTCTTGAAC
>NC_051416.1:11299736-11301180 GCF_015228065.2 Penaeus monodon
CACTGCAACCCTGACGGATCCCACTGACCCCCCAGCAAGTGCTGCGCTTCTGGCTGGACCGAGGCGTCGATGGCTTTCGAGTGGATGCCGTTAAATTTTTGTTCGAAGTGGAAGGTAGGACGCATAGCTGTATCGTAACAATGATAAATTGCAATATTCACATTTTCACTTTGCGAGAAAAGGGATATTTCTTTTACAACTCTGTGGCATGATGTCTGTGGATCCTTTTATCCTCACAAAATTAACTGTGAATACAATAATCGCTCTTAATATACTAAATATAACCTAAATACTCATACATCTCATATCTTAAAATACAGTAATTAAAGATCCCGAAGCATGTGAATGAACAACTCCACATTGCAAGATATGTAAATGACACTGACGAAGATGCGGTGTTATTCGTTCTCAGTCCCATATACTTTACTTTTGCCACAATAACACTCTCCTGCGTTCACCACTTGCAAGATATCAGTCAGGACGAATCTGTTGCGAACGACCCGGAGACAGACGACCCCCTGGACTACTACTACCTCAACCACACGCTTACGACCAATCAGCCAGAAACCTTGGAGGTGGTTAACGAGTGGCGAGACATCTTGGACCAGTACTCAGATAGGTCAGCTGTGGAAAAAAAAACAGTACTATTATTCACATATGCAATTTTGATAAAAAGTATTGCCTCGTATGAACGTCTGTCGTTTTAGGGGGAATAATTCACTCAAAATTTACTTATAAATGTCTGCAGAGTGATGATGGCAGAGGTATACGATGACGACATTAGGCAAGTGATGAAGTACTACGGGAACGACAGCGTCCCCCTGGCGGACTTCCCGTTCAACTTCCTGCTGATCGACAGCTTCCGCAACCGGAGCGACCTGAGCGGCGCCGCCCTCAAGGACGCCCTCGACCTGTGGATGGACAACATGCCGGAGGGGAAGTGGCCCAACTGGGTGGTGCGTTACAGTGAGACTTTTGTATGGATCCAACTGGGTGGATGGTTTCAAGGGAAACGTTTGTATGAGCCCACCTGGGTGGAAGTTTCACGGGAAACGTTTATATGGACCCGCCTGGGTGGAAGGTTTCACAGGAACCGTTTATAAGTCTAACTGGGTAGTGAGTTTCATGGGAAAAGTTTGTAAGAACCCACCTGGGTGGAGGGTTTCACGGGAAACTTTTGTATGAACCCACCTGGGTGGAGGGTTTCACGGGAAACGTTTATAAGCCCAACTGGGTGGAGGGATTTAAGGAGAACGTGTGCATACTGAAGAGAGAGTGGTCAAAGACTGTAAATATAAAAGACTATGAGATAGATTTATAGAAAAAAGTACATATAAAAGCATATATATGATATGACTAACCAGCCTTAGGGGCCACATCTTGAAAATATCTTAGACCCACAAACGATTATCTTTTTTTTTCAAATCACTCAGAAATACGAAGA
>NC_051416.1:11301675-11302461 GCF_015228065.2 Penaeus monodon
GGTCCCGCTTCGGCGAGGACCTGATCGACGCGCTCAACATGCTGGTCCTTCTGCTGCCGGGGACGCCCGTCACCTACTACGGGGAGGAGATCGGTGAGGACACTGGGCTCTGTTGCTTCCTGTGAGAGCGTGTGTATGTCTTAGGTGCAAACGCAGACATATAACGCATGTACTTACTATATAAACAAGTTAAATTCTCTGTTTTTTAGTATACTGTATGCATACCTAGTAGGATAAAACGTGTAAGATAATACTCATACCTCTTCACGCCCCCTTAAAATACAATCATAGATTACACTAATAAATTACAACTACCCCCTTAGGGATGTTGAACACCTTCATATCGTGGGAAGACACCCAGGATCCCCAGGCATGTAACCACGGTCTTGACGGATACGAAGACTACAGCAGGGACCCCGAGAGGACGCCGATGCAGTGGGACAATTCGACTTTGGCCGGTCTGTCTATTCTTTTGTTTCCATCTTAAATTTCCGTCTTTTTTGTGTGTGTTCTTTTCCTTTCGAAAAGGTAAATCTTTTTTCGTCTTTTTATGTTACCTTTTGATTTAGAGTTGTTGTTGTTTTTTTGTATGTTTATTACTTTCTTTTCGAAAGGGGAAGTCAAGCTTTAGAAATATCATTCTGCACAATATTTATGCTGCAAAGATGCAAAACAACTTTTTTTTCAGTTGCTTTGCCTTACATGTGGAATGTTGCTCCCAATATACCTAAGAATGCTATTTGGCTTTTCAAAATCTTCTAGGAATAAGGTCGTCTGGATATGAAT
>NC_051416.1:11302864-11303813 GCF_015228065.2 Penaeus monodon
TCCTGATGTCAATAATAAAACCATCAAGGGTACTTGACACAAATCATCTTAATCATGATGGAAATATATAAGAAGTGACTTTTATCTTATCAAAAATTGAACCTTTGCTTCAACTCCTTTGCTCTTCTCTTGTTATCAGAGTTTTCGTAACATTTTTTTCTTTCTTGTCATGTAAAAATAATCTTTCTTTTTCAGGTTTTACGACAGGCAACAGTACGTGGCTGCCTGTCAACGATAACTTCAAGGATCTCAACGTGAAGGCACAACAACACGCAGAAAAGAGTCACTTAAAAATTTACGAAGAACTTGCTCGATTGCGGGAGGAGGAGACGTTTACGAAAGGACATACTGCCTATCCCGTGATCAGCAATGAGGTTTTCTCTCTCCTGAGGTATTCAATTTCAAGATGCGATATTTTAAACGACGTTCTGTTCCTTTCCTTGCGGGTTGTTTATCAATGGTTTATGATTACTGTAAGCACATTTAATTGAGAATTCTACTTTATCTGATTTCAAATGGATGAAAAGGCAAACGCACCGAATTCATCTCTTAACATCCTTCCAGATACCTTGAAGGCTACGAGAGCTACCTGCTGGTGATGAACACGTCGGAGGAGGAACTGGAGGTCGACCTCCACCAGCACGCCAACATGGAGCTTCCGCCGACGGCCGAGGTCGTCCTGCGCTCCGTCACGGACACGGCGGAGGCGACCGTCCCAGGGTGAGCAGCTAGGTCGTGTGTTTTGGATAATATATATACAAGAGGATGCTGTTTTAATAGCATGTGTACAATTGAACATGAAAGTTGATACCTCTTCGAAATCTAAGGTGGTTAGGGGTACCTTGGCTAGGGGTCCGGACTTTGGAGCCAATGCATGTTGAATACACAAGAGATTAGTTTCACGCACTTTCAGAATGTCTTACTAGAGAACATGTAGTATTTTGGGATT
>NC_051416.1:11303851-11304216 GCF_015228065.2 Penaeus monodon
GAACGTAATAGTATAAAGAATAAACGTCTTTTCAGGTCCGAAATACACTTGAGCGAGGTAAAACTTGCGGCAGGAGAAGGTTTATTATTAACATTTTCAGAATAAGGCAAATATATTCTATTTTCTTTTTTCCGTATCCACGATATATTGTCTCTAAGCATTGTGCAGACCTTGAAAATAAATAATCGTACTTATCAGCATTTTTGAGATATCCCTAAATAGTAAAATGAGTGTTTAAAAAATTATTGCTTGTGGCCATAAAATTCCCTGGTTTCACTGCCATTATCTCTTTAGTTTTATCAATGACATTGCTATTATATAGTGTAGCACTTCCGTCGCTTTACAATTCTCATTTTATACCAAAA
>NC_051416.1:11304639-11304914 GCF_015228065.2 Penaeus monodon
TTATGAACTCCATTATACCAAAATGGATTACATTTAATGTTAAAACTCAATAACTTTTCCTGTTAAACTAAGCTTGTGCATCCCAACTTGAAAATGATTTTGAATGCAAATAAAAATGCATTAATATCAGGGATAAGAAAAATTGGACTGAACATCAGATTTTAGAAAGAAAGTAATGAAAACACTAGTCATACAAAAAGGCTGCGAGAGAGATGTTTTATTAGAAATTCACAAAAAAACTCATCCACATATCTACAGGCTTGGAGAAAAAAAAT
>NC_051416.1:11305379-11307400 GCF_015228065.2 Penaeus monodon
GTGCATTTTTTCCTTTCCCTTTCCCTTTTTTGCAATTCCTGCTCAATGCATCAATATAAAATATAGACTAACATAAATATTCTGTAATTTGCATTTTTTGTGACCATTTCAAGTACTGTCATTAAGAAACTACACTACAAAAGGTTATATTAAAATTAAATCTAAGTGCAAGGCTTTATTTCCTAGTGTCACATAAATGAACAATTAATATGAAGAACTGGTTACTAAATATTCTAAAACTCACAGGTTTCATATTTTCTTTAATGGGGAATTATTTCTTTATATACCAGTCATGATAATGGATATGAACTTATGAATTATGTAAATCATAAAGTGAACAATCATTTTTAAAAGTGCAAAAAAATAAATACTTTCTCAAGAAAATACAAAAACAAAAACATATCACTTTGATTATATGGAAAATGGGATATCTTTAAACACAAATTGTAAACAATTTGTTGTTTACATATTCATAATTTAAATAAATAAAAGTATAATCTGCAATCATTACCTTCCTTTCTCCTTTACTTTTTCTTATTCATAGAGCACGCTACCATTCTAAAAAATAAAAATCATAGCATAAACTTAAATTAACACTATACATGGAATGTCTGCAGTAGAAACTCATTATAATGGTGAACACAGTATTTACAAATCAGATTCACATAATGGAAATATCTGAGATCAGGATGCTATACAGTAATGACCAAGTCCATTTATCACTTAGGAAAAAAAATAAAGCTTACATTGGTTATTTCCATAGAAAAAGATAAATTCTCAGAAGCTATCTGTGGAGTATAAAACTTATAGGCTGAAAATTAAAAAAAGAAACTGTGGCTATGCAATGCAATGTTACATTATTATCTAAAATAACTGTTTTCTCTATATAACATATAATTAATGTTATGCTGCATCTGATAGTTTTATTAGCAACTCTAAAGATCTTGTAATGATTCATATCTAAAAAAGAATAAAAACACAACTTTAAAATACTGGGGCCAAAAATAATGTTAATCAATAATCATATAATACAATCTGTGGGTGCCCTTGTCTTTTATCTACTTAAATATCCCAGCATATACATCTACAAGTTGCTAGTACATCATCTAGTCACATACACAAGTTAGCTTGGATTAAATCTCATCCTCAGAGTATTTTCACTGGCTCAATAAAAAATGTACTTAGACTTGTAATTGTTAGGCATCTACTGTTCACAACTATCATAGCATGTACATATTCATTTTCATTTGTCAATACCAGATAAACAACAAACATTTTGTAAAGTTCTAAACACTAAATTCCTTGTGATATCTCAAGGTCTTAAAACACAGCACACAGTAATAATTTATAGTGAGAAACAGTGCTGTCATTCACTGTCACAATTTAACACAAGTTCGAGGATGATTTACTACAAAACTTTTGTCTCCATTTCTAAAGAGGCGAGAGTAATTTCATGGAGTCCCATCATACACTTTTACATCTTACATTGTGTAATCATCAAAGCACAATATGGTATGTTTTTCCTTACACATATATAGTACAAACTGAACTTGAAAAGTGCCCTGCTTTGATGTTCGTGTCAAATCTTTTCTGTGTTATGTCCATGATATAACAACTATGACCTCAAGCATACTGACCATCAAAATTAAAATTGAATATCCGAGAGCAACTTTCTCGTTAACACTCTTGACTTTTTAGCAGACCTAACACAAAGGAATAAGAACTAGATTTAAACTTCAGACCTTTTTATGCATGAATGTTGAGGCAGAAACAATCTTTCATTTCTTCTTATTTAGAACACATTCTAGCAACTGTATTCTTAGCATCTAACCACAACCTAACTCAAGGGGGAGGGGTTCATAATGGTTTTTTTCAAACATCATACAAAAATAAACATTTTCAAAACCATCAACTTTTTAAAATGCCATGAATTTACTATATAAAATAATGACACTAACAAGACCTTTAGCCATCATCCTCTCACAAAGTTTAAAATATTCTTCATAATTTATTTTTTGCAA
>NC_051416.1:11307459-11309320 GCF_015228065.2 Penaeus monodon
GGTTTATGTAAATGACACAGTGGAGGCTCACAAATCATACACGTGCTCCCCTATCTACATTACCTTTCATTCACTGAACTTTTTATGATTTTCCTCAAAGAACAAAGCTTTAACACATTAGGACGATACATGTCAAAGCCTATTCAAAACCATATTCAATATCTTGATGACCATTGACACCCGATGACCATAAAGTGCATTATTATGCCTATGCATATATTCCAAGATTTTTAAATTCCTCAATCCAAAATTTTGGTGATATCTGGAAATTGATCTTGCAAAAATCTTCGCAAGTTTCCGGGCCTCTACATGCAAATAATATGAATGGAAATAAAGAGCTGTAGACTCCAAATCAAACAGAATTCGCAACAATATACATCTAAATATCTAAATCACATCAGCTGGTGCAGCACATCCTATCTAGTCAAAAACTTAACAGAACTGGACTCTCTTGTACCATTTTAATTTTCTGATATATGTGACATTCTCACGTATGTGACACACCATTAAGAATAAGCGATATGCCAAAATGCTGAAAAAAAAAAAAATCACAACAAACATTGTGACTGGCCATGTACACAACTGCCCTTTTTCAAAGCTATTGCTCAAAGAAAATACTAAATACTAAAATGATACAAAAAAAAAGAAAAAAAATGAATAGCATGTAAAGAAAAAATCTGAAGAGTATGGAATCCAATGAATTACAAAGAAATATATTCCAGTACAGAACTACAGATGACAAAGAATATAAACAGTTTTCTGAGCAACCACCTTTCCTCATTTTATTACTAAGCTTCTTCTTCAAGAGGAAGAATAATATTATACAAAGTAAAAAAAGAAATATAAAGATGACTTTCTAATCTGATATGACCAATTTGGTGCTATCTACAGTATTGCTTTAAGGGTAAAAAATAGAAAAATAATGACAAATCACCTAAAATACAAAAATATTTATTTCCTTTCCCTTGCTTTTTTGTATTCCCTCACTTATAAGCTTTGAGAAAAGTAGGCCAAAAAATGCATATACATGGCTGTTGACACAATATTCAATGGAAGCACAGAGTTGGGACAAAGCCTACAGCACATAATCTTTACTCCACTTTAACAATCAAGGTATGAAGTACAGGACGTTGTTCCACTTGTCATGGACGACACAAGTGTATTTTCCTCTGAGAACTGATGGTAAAATTTCAAATAATTCATTACCATTAAAAAAAAAAAATTGAAATAATACATACATAACTGCCATTCCCTATGTTTGGAAAGGGCGAATGCCAATATCTTTTTCAGTTTTTTTTTCTAAAATTTTCAGTGTATTCTTGCTTTAGCATACCATATAAGTTTGATTACTTTTAAATCATCTCAACTTACATCATTTGATTACAAAATTAATGCTAAACAAACTGAATATTCTGCAAGGGATTATAAAATTTACTAGAGAAAATTATGTCATAAGATTTAACATAAAGATCATAATGGTTACAACATAAATTAGCATCAATATATGACCCAATATACTATTTTGAAATCCATTACTGTATATTGTTATGATAATATTACTATATACAACAGGATTTGAAACCTTTTTTTAGAATTTTACAGAATTCATTTTCCTTAAATAATACTTAAAATGTACTCCTGCATAATGTGTTCAATAAATATGGATATGACTGACCTATTATGAACAAAATACATTAAATTCCAGTAATGCATATTATTTTTCTACCATAAATGCATCACAGATTCTGGAGGTAAAAAGTCTGTAAACAAAACCACTGCATCTATAAAGTGTTGCACTTTGCAAATGCTATATGCAGATCAAAACATCATTTCCTAAAAAGTCTAGTCCCCTTCATACTAA
>NC_051416.1:11309423-11309728 GCF_015228065.2 Penaeus monodon
TATTTTTCTTGCTGTATGAACTACTGTAAGTTCTGTTCTCATACACAATTCTAATCTAAATCACTTACACACAATTACAGAAAAGATCCTTCTTCAATTGCGAAATATAAATTTCATGTCAACAAATTTCCTAATATCTCAACATTTAATATGTATTATCTGTACAGAAGTAACAGCCAGTCAGTTTTCCCATAGAGTCAAATTGTCCTAATTTCAGTCTGCAAAATACTTGTTTCCTAAATGAGATATGTTTATGGACTATATATCTTAAGCCAAAATAGACGGTCAATGTACCATTCTCACAT
>NC_051416.1:11309813-11310460 GCF_015228065.2 Penaeus monodon
GGATCCTGCTTTGGCTCTCTTCCTCCATAAACTCAAACACAGACATGACAGAGACAGGAGGTCCTTCTTTTACAAACGGTGCAAATGCGCAGTACAAATAAACAGACAGACTCTTGCATAGGAATTTTTCTTTTTGACAACTCGTTTCTAAGAATGCACAAATTCAAAATCCAGATTGGTTTAAAAACACAATGGTTGCAAATCAGGTTGCACAAAGGAAGATTGGAATTGCAGCGGAACCAGTATTAAGAACAAAAATTCATTTACTTCCCTGACACCTCCTTTAAAGGGAAACTTCCTTTTTTTTTTTTTTTCTTATATATCAGAAATTCATTGGAACACACTGAAATTTTAAATGAACGTATCAACTCTAAAACAGAAAAAATACAGAAGAATCAAGTTTCAAAAATTATTAAAAGATTAGGAACTTGGGCAATTTGCTGGAATATGTACCTATACTACAGTTACAAGAAATGAGTCCAATAAAATCAAACCCTTCTACATCCAGTTTTAAAATAAATCTGATAACCAATTTCAATATTTCCCATTTCATTACAATAATAATACTTAAACAATCACACAAATTTCAGCACCTCTAGTGAACTGTATCATACAGACATACAATATTTTCTAATATGCATCAATAA
>NC_051416.1:11310843-11312004 GCF_015228065.2 Penaeus monodon
GTGTTCCTTTACATGTAAGTGTCTGTTAATATATGTGTGTGTGTAGTTAATTTGTCCTTTCATAAAATTATAATCTGAATTTGCATCTATTAGTATGTTAACAAACAAAATAGTATATATTTGCTTGCTTGTCTCCATGTATCTGTATCTGTATATGAAAATTCACCAAAATATATACTCTCACATCAACTCATTCAATGCAAATCAATATAGAAACATACATTTCCTTACATTTACTTCAACAGTTCTGTTAATGACTACTTTACAAACCACACATAATTAACAACTATAATTGTCTCTGATGTTCCTACAGAAATTTTTTCAAAGCGTCACAGCTATAGCAATAGAGTGGCTATGTGGACTCTCACTATACCTATCATTTACTCCTTACAGTAAACCTCTGCCTACAAATCTTATTTTCATATTTAATGCCTCCACTCATTGCTATCCATAAATTGAAAATCTTCAACTTCTTATAAATCCACAGATAAAGAAAAAAAATGATATAATTATATGTACCCTTCCACAAAGGGAAGACCTTAACTTCTTCACGTTATATGTTTCCAATATCTATCGCAAATAATACTGAAATCCCTAATCATGATGTATCAATGCATTTTTTTTTCATACCAAAGATAAAGTATTTTCTTTTACTTATTAATCTACTTTATGGAAAAGGAGATCAACTCAGAATCAACTAATAATGAATCCTTACTACACAAATGATCATGATCAAAATTACATCTTTTAGTAACCCAACAGAAACTGACTTAAGTATAAAACTCTGGAATATACTTCCTCATAATTGAAAAGTACACAGCTAACATCTAAGACTTTTGTCTCAGGCATCCAACTCAATAAGCTGCCAGTTCAGAGCCTCATTCCATGCTTAAATCAAATGTGTCATTTTTCGATATGTACCTGACACCCTAAAGACATGACTTGCCTAAGGGTGTGACACCATGACTTGCTCCCTCTGATCTAGGATACCTAGAAATCAAATATGGTCCATGCCAGACTCAGGAAATGGAAGCTTCTTTCTTTGAAACTACTTCACCTTAACAGGACACACATACAATGCATTTTGCCAGAGACAGTATCTGACCAGGAGAACACAACAAGTGGTAACTTTATGAAACTGAACCAATGGGTAATTTGTAT
>NC_051416.1:11312212-11313556 GCF_015228065.2 Penaeus monodon
TAGGCATGTGAACCCTAAATAAAAACTGGATTAGAATTAGGATAAAACTGTCTCTAAATATATTTCTTTAATTTAAGACATGAAAGGAAAATTATCTTAAGAAAAATAGATGGAAGTACCAAACCAGATCAAATAAAAGAAGAGTTACAGAAAAAAAAAGTACAAATTCATAAATGTTATAAATGCAAGCATTTTACGATTAAAAAATCACAGCAAAAAGAAAAATATTAGTATTACATATACAATATGAGGGCTTATTTACACCATTGGTTTCCAACAATTTTTTTATAACCTTATCTCTATTTTGGTGATGGGGAAGGGGGTATACTATCATAAACATTACTTTGTGGTTTCCTTATTTTATTTTTTGTTTATTTCTATGAACCCTCAGAGTATCTTCAAACCAAAAATTAAGGATTACTAAAATATATATAATAATAACAAAGTTGCAAATGGAAAAAAGGAAAGAGGCATCTAATATCACATTTATAGTGCAACTATTTGGATTTGTCACACCTCAACTTCTTGGTGATTTAGTATCATTCCACAATCTTTAAAAGAAAAGAAAAAAGGCATCTTTCCTGGTTATAATATTTTCATATATTATTTAAGATTTCCTCTACTTGAAGATCTGCTGCTGATTGGGATCATTTTCAAATTCTGAATAAGCATCGTTTAGTTCCATAAAGATGAGTTTTGCAAGAGATTCGTGCTCACTACCGGTAAGCTGAAAAAAAAAAGGTAAAATACATTATTACCTGAAGTATAATGAAAAAGAAAACTATGATACAATTTTTTTAGATGTCTAATTAAGTTTATTTGTTTTTCTAGGATCAACAAAACCCCTCTAGGATAATGTTCTAACATGTCTTGCTCTAATTTGTGCACAATGAACCATAGTACACTTTTTTGGCTATGGATGCATTCACTGAGGATACATAGCCCCTTGACAGCAGGCTCAAGGCCTCTTTTTAGCATCATTATCAAAAATTTATAATGTTGCATTCAAGAGCAAAGTGAGCAGGGTAATCTTATGTTTCCTGAGCTTCTGATTTTTCCCTTGGGCTGCTGACTCCACATGCACCCTGACAGTATGGCAAAGGAGCTCCCATCGTGATTGGGTTAAACTTTACTTAGAAGCTAATGAACATCTGACTGGCATGATTTTAACACTTCAAAAGGTCATGGAGATACAATAATAATCTTTATAATAATCCAACTAATTCCTTTTCACATTAACCCATTGCTGCCAGATGGTTTCCTGATATGAAAGCCCTCTATCTCAGGTTGTATTCACAGTAGCCAAGCCTTTCTGCCAGGGGATCGTGTCATCACCATAGCTTG
>NC_051416.1:11313686-11314976 GCF_015228065.2 Penaeus monodon
TAATTATGAAATCAATTCAAAAACAAGGTATTGCTTCAAAGATGAAAGGTTATCATTGTCACTATGACAAATACAAAGCAAAAGCAATAATCAACTCAAAGTAGTTTTCTTAATGAAAGAATTTGTAATCATACAGGCTTACTACACTTCCTTTGATCATGATCACTGTGATCAACAGACCATGTGACCAGAAATAGGAAATTTTACTACAGTTTAAAGTTTTCAATCACATACTGTTTTAAATTAATAATACTGCATGAGAAAAATAATTATAAACTGATCAGAATGTATAATTGATAGATAGTAACTACAGTGACTTAAATTATGGGTAAAATTTTAATATTAACAATCCAACTGATACTCCCTGCTAGCTAGAAAGTTTTCAATTGCATATGTCAGTATTAATGTAATCAGTGAAGCATCAAAAACATAATTACAAATTGATGACAACTTTAAACTTGAGAAGAAATTCTATCAATCAAATTAAGTCAAACGATACAGCCCTGTCTGCCATATGATTACCTTCCAGTTTGAATAACCCTGCATATTCAAAATGAATACACTTTAGTTCAATCAGGGTATTATATGGGTAACACAGGAAAGATTTGTTTGAAAAATAAAATAAAATACAGTTAATCTGACAATAAGCATACCTTGTCTGGATGCACTGCTAGACAGGCTTTGCGATACATCTTCTTGACATCATTCTGTTGCACTAGCTGGTGCATGCCACATTCATTCCACTTAGAACCTTCCCAAAGAATAGAATGCAGGGAGCAGAGAAGTGCCCGAATATTCTTCTTCTTCCCTTCTGTCCACTCCATAACCTAGAATTCAAAAACACAGGAGTATTAGTGAGACAAGAAGAAAGTCACATTCCTACAAGGGGATATACCAATTCCAGGTCTGCATTCACATCCCTGGAGCAACACTGTATATGTGCACATATGTGTATACACTCAACCTTCTGCTATAACACATTTCACAATTGTGAAATACTGCTGTCATGCACACCTCAAAGGTTAACATCCTTCTGCTAACACATTGCAGATTCATTGCAAACGTTAGTCTCAAATAATGCAGAATTTGCATTTGTTTTGCTCAGATATACAAGTATTCCTCATGACAATACAACCAAAACACATCAAATTCAATCTTATTTTTGTTTTCCTACATTTCTAACAATCAACCTTGTTCAGACATTAGTAGTAATATTAAAACAAATAGAGAATATTGAAGAACAAAGTAAATGCTCATTCTGTTTACAGCATCAAACAATATCTTGTGTAC
>NC_051416.1:11315806-11316483 GCF_015228065.2 Penaeus monodon
TCAGCAGATAAAAGACTAATTTCCTTTATCAAATCTACTCCCGTACCTTAAGTTTCTCTGGATCCATGGTCTTGGCAAGTTCAACCTTCTTCATCTGAGCCATGGTTTTAGGGCCTGAATCTTTGCCACTGCTGAAAGTGAACCCTTGAGAACCAAGCAAATCTTCAAAGGTGTCTGCTCCAACTTTTCCCTTTGATGCTCCTGCATTCTTAGCTGCAAGAGGTGAATAAAACTTTATCTTTTCCAAACCAACAGCTTGCTAATTCCTCTCATTTTTTCTTGATTACAGTGAGAAAAATACATGAAGCATCTGTATAGACAACATACTTTGACATTGATTTGCAAGACTTCAATTCTCCTGCATGTTCAAGTGACACACAACATCCTTAGCCTTAAATGCCCTGACAAGGTATAACTGCTGCATTTTCACCTAATGTATACTTGCATAAATGCTAATCTTCTAATCCAAATTCATAAATCAAAAATAAATCCTTCAAGGACAGTGTGGCCCTGCATTAAGTTTGTTATAAGCTTTAGTTCAGATGCAGTAGTTGACTGGAGTGTTGAAATGTAAGCTCACATCTAAAAAGATATTTTGCAGAGTGGTCAGGAATAGACATTGCCTCTATCAATAACACCCAAAGTTTCAGCATTTATACCACACAACTGGATTATAC
>NC_051416.1:11316501-11317612 GCF_015228065.2 Penaeus monodon
TCACACTAACATGCACCATCAAAATTAGCTCTCCCATAGTTTGGCTGTGAGGGTGACTTCATCTGGTGGTGAGGAGTTCCAGCTGGGGTCTTGGCAGCAGCTGGTTGTTGGGGCATCTGCTGGGGCATCTGTTGGGTCTGCTGTGGTCGGGGGCCCTGCTGCCAACCACCCATTTGTGACCCCATCATACCTGTGTAGAGGAATGAGTAATTGGTATGATTAACAAAGACCTAAAAATATTTACATATTCAAATATCACTATAAATCTGTATGAGCAAGATACTCAATACAAAAATATAAGGAAATGGATGAATTTATTAACCATGAAAAAATAAAAGTTGACAATGAACCTGAAAATAATGAAAAGCCACTTACCTGGTGTCTGACCTTGCCAACCACCAGCCATCTGAGGTCGATGCTGTGGTGAGCCCATCACAGGTGTGCTTCCACCCAGAGGTGTGCCACCCATTGGTGTTCCTCCCATGGGTGTCGTAGGCTTGGAACCTCCCCATCCACCCATTCCAGCAAGATTACCTGCAATTGATAATGTGCAATGAAAAATCAAGGAAATTCATAAAACAGTTAATAAGAAAATATAACACTGGAAATCAAAATGTAGAATAATGAATACTCTAATATTCATCTACATCCATATAAAATTGATATTAGGGTTGAATTATGGAAATTCAGTTCACGTCATACATTGCCTACTTTCTCTCAAGCCTTTCCCTGTAAACAAGTACCAAAACATATCCCAATCCCCCAAGAACATTTAATTTCAAGCCTCACCAAGATCAGCAAAAGGATCGCTTGGCTTGCTAGGCTGCTGTTGGGGTGGGGCAGGGGGACGGGCAAAACCCCCAGCCATCGGATTCACTGGGCTGGTTGCTCCCCCCATCATCCTGGGCCCCATCATGGGACTTCCACTGCTCATGATAGGACTAGTAGCCGAAGCCATAGGGTTAGCTCCCATGCCTCCCATTCCCTGTAAAGATTTTTTCTTTATTTTTAAGAAAATGATAAAGGGAACTGAATCAATATCATTCATTATAAATAGCCACATTTTTACAGGTGACCATTCCATTCAAGGTGATCATATCTCTCTCATATC
>NC_051416.1:11317658-11318141 GCF_015228065.2 Penaeus monodon
AGGAAATTCTGTATAAGACTTATTTCACCTCAGATGATCAACATACCTCCTGTAAGCAAAAACGAATGATATTGGACTCACCGATCCTCCGAACTGCCCAAAGGGGTTAGCGGGCTGCTGCGGCTGGGTAGGACCTGAGAACTGACCGAAGAGGTCCTGATCTGCCGTTCCACTGCCAGACGTCCCAAAAGGATCAAACAAGTTGTCTTGAGCATTATCAGGCTTGGTTGAGTTTACGGGTACATGACTAGCATTGGACTCATTCCCACTCCCTCCAAAGCCACTCAGAAGGTCAAAGTTGCTCGGATCTTTCTTCATGCCTGATGTGTCAGCAATGTCCAAGAGGTTCATGCTTTTGGCAGCTTGACTCACATCTGCCTCTGGAGCTCCACTCCAGTCCAAGAGGTTGGCTTCTTTGGACAAGGATTTAGGCTCAGGTACTTCAGGGACATTCTGAGGGGGCTGGGGGGTCACAGCTTCTTC
>NC_051416.1:11320262-11321209 GCF_015228065.2 Penaeus monodon
AAATCTAGTTTCCCAAATCCTGATCTCTTACCTGAGTGCCTCCTTGAGCCTTATCCCAATTAAGTGAAGCCATGAAGTCAGACTTGTTAGCCCCCGAAGCGATCATCCCCGGCTTCGGCAAGGAGTCCCGTCTATGCGTTGCTGGGGAACCATGTGCACTTGCTGCTAAATCAAGAAAGTATGAATACTTCAGTCGAAAATGGTGTTGTCAGAAATGAAAACACCAGGAAAATTAAATTTTTCTGCCCTATGCAAAAATTTATAACATAGGATAATAAAAAGATAAACATAAGCATACTAAATAAAGACTCTCCTATTAATAATAAGGTGCATATTATTCATTGTGATGCCATGCATCAAATTTAACATCTTAAAAATTTCTTCTCCTATCCAATGAAAGATCTTAAGAAATGAAAATAAAAAAATTAAATCCATATACTAACCAAATTTATCCCGTGTTTCTTCCATCTCAATAGCAGTGGAATAAGCTACATTTGGCTTAAAGGAGGTAGCAGGTCGTGCCACCCAGGGTGGTGGCTGAGGTGGTGCGCGGTCTACATCCGATACAAAAATGTTTACAGTCACAGTAAACCGCTCAGGGTATCGGTCAGGTTCACAGACATCATCCAGCTCACGCCTTTAGTGGAGATGACAAAGATGAAACAGACGTTAAATTACACAAGTTTATTTTCCTGACAACACCATGACAGATTTAAATAAACAGATTAAGAAACAAGGACAAAACTAAAAGCATGGTGCTAAAACAAAATCCATATCAATTCAATGAAAATAGATATATAGATAAAATGGAATGGTAATAGATTACATACATACTGAATCAATCAGGACCTTGTTTAAATCACTAGTTTAATGAAATGCAGTCCATTCTCTGCTCCATGCCATGAAATGAGAAATGTAACTGCAAGCCCTTGCTATACAAGCAATAA
>NC_051416.1:11321255-11321493 GCF_015228065.2 Penaeus monodon
GACATGATTATCATTCACTGTGTATAAAAAATTACTTTACAAAATAAATATTAATGTTATCAGGAAGAAGCATGATAAATAAAAAAAATAATAACAAATGAGCATGTCTTCCATAAACAAAGTCCTCAAAGTAAATATGATCCTAAAAGAGAGGGGAATTCAATGCTTGTCCCAAAAATGATGCCAAACTCTAACAATAATGACAGACAAATAGTACCAAAAGTCAAGACTTCAATAT
>NC_051416.1:11321524-11321914 GCF_015228065.2 Penaeus monodon
CTCAAAATTCAAGAAAAAAAAAGGTATAGAAGGAAAATTAACCACTTACCACCTCACAGACTGCACTTTTTTAAAAAACAACAGTTGAAATAAAACCAATACAGAAAACAAAGCGGCACAACTCACTAAGAAAAGGAAAAGGGAAAAGGAAAAATTCATCCTTCATCAACTCACAGACTGTATCTAATGGAGGTATCTTCCTCAGGAATGAAACCAGTATGGAACTGCAGCTGGGCCACCTTGACACCCATCACCTTCCCCATCATTCTTCGGGCATGGTACACATAGATACACACGTCACCCACGAGATGGATGTTGATTGGAATAATAATCTGTGACAAAAGCAATTTGTCTGAGTAAGTAATCTGGGGGGATGCCAGTTAGAATAAT
>NC_051416.1:11322662-11322969 GCF_015228065.2 Penaeus monodon
CAAACTCACTAGTACTTATTTGAATGCGGCACAAGGGATGGCAGCTACACTATGCATCTCCTGAATTGCTGTTTCATAGGCAACACTGATCATCTGATCTGTTTCAAATTATTTGGCGAGTCAAGAGATAACTTAAAATCATAAAAGACATCCAAAACTCTTCGCTGATGTTTAGATATTCCCTAATTCCATAAATTTGAAATATCTTCCATACTTTTTTATACTTTCTTCTTAAATGTTATAGGAAAACTATGGGAGGCTTTAAATATTCAATCTTCATCTATGATATTTAAATTAGTTTGTAGCA
>NC_051416.1:11323010-11323446 GCF_015228065.2 Penaeus monodon
CTAACCATGTACTGTAATTCGTATTATTCTTTTTATATCCGTTACATCATCAAGGTCCTTAATTTATAAAACACATTCAAACTCCTAGTCAAGAATTTCTCACAGCCAATCTGTGTTCTCTTATCTAAATTACATTAAAAAAACAATTATCTTCTTTTCTCCTTCCTGTAGGCTATTTATATGTTCCAATAATCTATCTCTTTTCAGCAATTATCTTTTTTCACTGATTCCAAACTAAAATAATTATTTCCCATTGATATCTCAGGTTACTTTTACTCTTCCAGTAACCAGTTCCTTCTCACCTTATTATCTTGAGGCATGTATAACTTCATATTGTCATACTCTTGAAGTGTTGAGAGCATCCTGTGTTCACCTTGCCATACTTCTACATATGGCCTCACTCCATCTCTATTTAAGAAATAAAGAATAGCAATAC
>NC_051416.1:11323519-11324044 GCF_015228065.2 Penaeus monodon
AACAAATTTTCAAGAAACACTGCCAATAAAAAAAATATCTAGATTTTCTATGGGCAATAAAATATATTCACAAATATTCAGTAAAAACACATTGATTTGCCAAGCACACAATCTCTCATTCACTGAATATACAAACTTTTTGAGAACTTTCACATTAGTATTTCCAAAGTAATCTGTGACTTTACATTTTATTCTAGACATAGTGACATATATAACTTTTATGTCATTTAGCCAGTGAAAAAGACAGCATTCTGTACCATGATTAATATGAGGCTCATTTGAAGTGAAATTTCCCAAAAAACTATAAATTCTAAAATCTGTCAACTGAAAACATACTGATGGATTAACTCCTTAGCAGACTGATGCTTGGATGATACTGTTAGATGAACATCCATACAAAATTCTTTTACATCTATTTGCTCATGCTTCCCCTCAAAACATATTTACATGGTGTACTTCATTCTTTTTCAAACATAATTAATGGAAAATCTGATAAGCACAAGTCCACAGCAGGGTACAAGGTAA
>NC_051416.1:11324115-11324266 GCF_015228065.2 Penaeus monodon
AACTTCGGAGGTTCATATTTGGTCTGCCATTCTGTTTGACGTAAAGGAGCTCATTACATAGTTGTTCCACTTTATTCAGTCCATCCTCTGAAACTATTTTTCTATATTTATCAGTTTAAGGAAACCTTTTTATCAAATATATCCAGTGGCC
>NC_051416.1:11325862-11325960 GCF_015228065.2 Penaeus monodon
ATGGTCACAGGCTTGAAATGGGGAACAACAGCCGGAGAAGCAACCAGATCTCGGATATATTCAAGGTACCTGAAAGTATAGCAGTATTACAATCAGGG
>NC_051416.1:11326211-11326441 GCF_015228065.2 Penaeus monodon
CAGAGCCAGAAAGCACTCAAAGCTCTTCCATGGCACAAAACTCTTGTTTTGAAATCCATCAAGTCAACCACAATTTTTTTAACAAAGAAAACTAATTTCCCTGCAGATCTACTTTTTTGCTAAATCAAACTGACAATGAATCCTTTTATTGGCTCCCAGATCTATATGGAGATCTGGTTGAAGACCAAAAGCTAATCAACTGGTCTCTAGGTCATAACTCATAATAAATA
>NC_051416.1:11326627-11326751 GCF_015228065.2 Penaeus monodon
CATGACCCCATCCATAAATTTTCAGAACAATTAATGTATAATTTTTTTGCGTAATCCTCCTGACAAACATTTAACCAACAAATGAAGAATGCCATTTACAAAACTTCAGCAGATTTGAATTTAT
>NC_051416.1:11326810-11327586 GCF_015228065.2 Penaeus monodon
TCCTTAATAAATAATGAGAAACAATGAATAGCATTACAGCCTCACACATAAAATCAGGGCATATAAAAGAGAAATCCCTAAATGGTTACCTGAATTGAGAGGGCTGCAGACCTGGAGGACTTCTCTTGATGGCAAACATGTTCAGTGCTTGTTCTGGTCTCTTAAATGCATGACAAACTAAGAGGAAGGAACAGACTAGCATTGCAGTTGAAGCTTTCCCATCCTGATTGGGGATAAAAATAAATAAAATAAACAGATATTGGCATGAAGTGAAAAAGGGCAAAACTGTTGTATGTACATTAATAATGGGAATTTGGATAGCCCTTAAAATGTCAAATTCCAATTCTATACATTTCTAAATTACCTTAAAGATTATTTTGAAATCTATACATTTACAATATAATAGAAGTTTTAAAATGTTACATTCAATTAACAAATCTATAGTCTTCAAACTCCTTTTACCTACCATGCAGTGTACAGCAACAATATTTTTGGGATCCTTAATTAAATAATCATAAATACTACAAGCGAGGTTGTAGAGCGCCCCTAGAGTTGACGACTTCTTGCCTGACCAGTTGCCCTCCACAACTCTTGCACTGAACTTGGTTGAGTGGTACTGTCGCCCGGAAACATTATAGATCACATAGTGGCCCATGTGACGCCCATCTAAAACAGCTGGGGTGAAATAAAAGGATCATCAACAAAGGCAACATATACAGCCAAATAGGTGTCAAAGAAAACAGTTACAGGAGACAACAGTTAAAAGGAAAACAGTC
>NC_051416.1:11327629-11329120 GCF_015228065.2 Penaeus monodon
TGAAAGAAAACATGTGAACAGTTTAACAGCTACTGTATTTATCTTTCAAACACACTACAAATAGAATAGCAGATATAATATCAACAACAGTTTACCTTTAACATCTTCAACATGGTTTCTGTAGGCTGATTCCAGACCTTCAGCTGGATATGACATTGCTATGACACGAGATGTTATATGTGACAAATCCAAGTCTGTTCTCGTAATAGATCTGTAGAAAGTGGAAAACAAAGGAATATTACAGACTAGCAAAATTAAAGTTTTCAACTTTACTGAATATCCATAACAGTGAAATTTAAAGAACATTATTAGATAATTTTCTGACTAAACAAGAACTACAATAGAAATTTTCCCAAGGCAAAAAATTATACATACTGGCTCACTGTCTGCATGACTTTGCTTGAGGTATCCTTGATGTTTTTAAATATACTTCCTGAATAGCCCTTAATTGATGAAAACAAGCCACCTCCACCTGCAGACGACTGCTGCTGAGACTGGCCTACCATTCCTGCAATCATTCACAATAATCAAATGAGAATGCATTAAAACCTCATATAAAGTGTGGCCACAAACAAATAATGGATATAAGAATTCAATTCATGTTCAGCACTGCGCAACTTCAGACTCTGAAAGCATTTTTGTTGTATTGTGAGTTTATGAATTTAGTATTTTCCCATATTGGCATAAAAAAGAACTAATCCTGATAGATATCAATGTATCAAAGTGAACTAGAATGAGACACATCAACAGCCAACATCAATAAAGAAAACAATTTGGTTTGCACTACATATGAGCCAATCCCACCCTAAGAAAACAAAACCAAAAATACTTTTTTTAGCAAACCAATTTAAATTATCTACATAGTTCTACTATGATGTTATTTCATACTTCTTATCTTCTGTCATTTTGGCAGAAACCAGCATATCCATTTACATAACTTGCATAAGATTCTCCATCACAAAGTTTGGTTTTCATCTGTAGTAGATCTTGTTTTATTATCACACCATATCTTTATCACTTTTCACAATACTATACAATGTAAGCTACACTAAACATGCTAGCAACAGTTATACAATACCAATGCAGCTGACTGTGGGCCACAAGTGGACTGACTCAACTGCCTACAATGCTGTTAGTAAGAGCCTGCACAAGGGAGTTGCCAACTATGTACATGCTTGCTAAACTGTCTGCCAAAAAATCTGGCATGATAAACTGTAGTGCCAACACTTCTTTTCCTCATTTTAGTATAAGTTGTGTTACAGCATCACTACTCAAGGGGGTTCCTATTCAAACTTTGGTGCCCATGACTTGTCTCAATTAGTATATGGAATCACATTTTAGTTTTTTGTCTTTGAAAGACACAATTACCAACCAATTGGATATAATTTGAAAAGCTTGCCATTTCCCACCATAAAATCACTCTGTAAGTCAGTACATGTGGGCTATGCTATTATTCACTGTGGGCACACAATGACACTAGCTTAGGTAGAG
>NC_051416.1:11329306-11329565 GCF_015228065.2 Penaeus monodon
CTAAACTGCCTACTCAATAAATCAAATACATTGGTTTCAAGCGCTCCTGCAGAAGCACTTTATACAGATAACTGGTTTATGTAAAACTAATACAATTTTGGATTTATATAAATAATCAGAACATATTTCTAAATTTGAAATTTTGGTTTGAAAATTTCAATGACAATTTTTCTTGGATTACAGAAAGCACAACAGAAAATTCAATAAAATAAAATATCCCACACTATTTTAATTAGTACAGCCTTTCATGTAATAAATT
>NC_051416.1:11330212-11331086 GCF_015228065.2 Penaeus monodon
GCCACATGATAGCAGTGAAACATCTGGATCCAATGGGTTAAGTTATGACCACTAAATAATATAAATTTCAAATAAACTGAATCAACAACTTCATATAAAATCTTACAACAAGCAGAATGACCTTAAAAGATCACACCATGTACAGCCTTTTCTATTTCAGTTTCTGCACTTCCTGTTTCAAGCTTCTGCCGACTTTTAAGCTTAGCGTTACAAATTTAAAACAGCACTATGAATTAAATACTAACGGCCTGAGGAAACTACCAGAAATATACATGCAAGTGCATTTGCCCTTTGTAAAGTGAGGTGTGACATCACTGACCATGCTACACAGTAAAAAAAAAAAAAAACTCTTTTCAAATACTGGTAATATATGAGAAGTAGAAACCTGCTACACCCTGACTGAAGGGTTCTGATCACATATCAGTGCAACCATTAATTTATTGTTATTCATATGTACTGTCCCTATTTTTTAATATATATCTGTATAACGATACAACAAATAAAAATATGTTATCATAAAAAAAAACTCTTTTCAAATACTGGTAATATATGAGAAGTAGAAACCTGCTACACCCTGACTGAAGGGTTCTGATCACATATCAGTGCAACCATTAATTTATTGTTATTCATATGTACTGTCCCTATTTTTTAATATATATCTGTATAACGATACAAATAAATATATGTTATCATAAAAAAAAAAGATCTTTTCAAATACTGGTAATATATGAGAAGTAGAAACCTGCTACACCCTGACTGAAGGGTTCTGATCACATATCAGTACAACCATTAATTTATTGTTATTCATATGTACTGTCCCTATTTTTTCATATATATCTGTATAACGATACAACAAATAAAAATATCTTATCAT
>NC_051416.1:11331126-11332918 GCF_015228065.2 Penaeus monodon
GGTTCATTTATACCATGTTGAGGATGAGACCCTGGAGGAGGAGGCCTCTGAGGCTGAGGGGGTCTTTGAGGAACAGGAGATCGTGGGGCTGGGGGTCTAGCAGGAGGCCGGTCTGGTGCACCAGAGCGTCTCTCACCAAGTCTCCCATTACTCTCAGGTTGATGGACTGGAAAATAAATGTTCAGATGACACTACCCTTTGACTTTTGTTTGTTAAATTAAGTTTTTGTTTTAAGTATTTTGAATGAGGTAGAAAAACAACATATCTATTTTTAAAAGCAAAAGATATGCAAATGCTATGGATGCATTTCATTTCCATTTTTTTTCTTATATATATAGTTAGATTACAAAAACTACAAAGACAACAATTATGGTTCTTAAAAAATAATTATGAAAATCTAACAAAACAATTAATGACATTCAAAATGCATGAGTCTAGAGGAAGATCACTGGCTTCTAACAGGGTTTGTCACAGAAAGAGAAACACCAGTTTAAATCTCCCTAAAACTGGGAAAAAATCTATTTTGTGATTTTTTTTTACAAATCTGATAACTATAGACAAGCAAACATGCAAATATGAAAAATAACTTTTGTCAACTCAAGATAAATGAGAGCTACAACAAAAATATATCTAACACTTCAAATAATAATCAATATATCTGAAATGATTCAGAGTTCTGAAATAAAAACACTTTACTACATAATACATTTCAAATTCACAGGAACTGCCATGCATATCAGGTACCTACATCCATGCCGATCTTAAACAATATTCCATCAACAATTTCAAAATATGCAAGAGGAATAAAACCCTTCCTTACCTGGGGTTGTTAAATCAATCTTCTTGCACTCAATCTGGATGGGAGCTTTCATACTAAATCCTTTGGTTTCTCCAATAGCTGCCAGTCTCTCCAAGATATCGGAGACCTTAAATCTCTCACTAGGGTCAACTTTCAGGGTACCTCTAATGAGCTCATGGAAACACTCATACTTGGCATCATTAGTGGGAATTGCATAATTTCCATTTATAATTCTGCAAAAAAATAAGAAAATTATTAAACACTAAAAAAGTGATTAGATTATGAAGGTTTATACTTTTGTTGATTAATAATAGAAAATGCAAGTGCTTAATATAAGCTTAATACAACTGTATTGCAGATCTGATGCACTATAGCATGCATATAAAACTTCAAACAAAAATTAGTTAACATCTCTCACTAGCATCTATACAACTTTCAATAAATATCTTCAACCCCATCTATTTTTTCAGTAACTTTTAAATGGGTTCTGTAAATATAATAGAGCTCTGCAAATCAAATGGAATACACAAAATTTAGGATAATTTCTATTTGCAAACTTACACCCTATTATTGTTCTCTTTAATAGATATTAAAGCTTTTTCATTTTGATATGCTTTTGTGTTGGACAAAGTGTGATTTTCCTCTCTCTCTTTTTAATGATAACATGGGGCAATGTGTGTGTAAAATGCTGGGTATATTTTCCTAAATTCACCTTCTTAACTTCCGTTTTAGTATATTTTTGCAATGAAATTTCAACAGAAAGTGCATCCAAGGTGTTCTTATGCCACATATATATTAGTTTTCAGAACACTTTTGGATGCACATGTTCATGAAAATATAAGTGTCCCTGAAAATATAAGTGTCCCCAAAAATATAGTACTGTTCTGGAAAATAAAATTTCTTCCCTGAAAATATAGTAGCATCCCTTGAGAACAATAACATCCCTAAAACATGTGCATACTGGTAACAGAAATGTTCCTGAAAATAAAATAA
>NC_051416.1:11332958-11333228 GCF_015228065.2 Penaeus monodon
GTATACTAATGTAAAATACCAAAGTATGGACTAAATATAATGCAAAACTAAAGTAAACTTTAAAATCATTACAAATATTATTCATAACATCTATTCACATATAAATAATTACTTTTTCAAGATAATTCAAAATAAACAAATTTGGGGGAAAGTAACTTGAATGGGAGGAAAACACCTCAAAATATTGATAGATAACTTGCATTACTCTTTAAGTCCAAAAGTATTCAAATAAGTCCTTATAGACACAGAGTGAGATGTAATCAAATTCTG
>NC_051416.1:11333252-11335733 GCF_015228065.2 Penaeus monodon
ATCCTCCCCACATGCTAAATACAGTGTTAAAAAATGAGAGAAAATGGCATTCATGTATGCAGAAATATGTTTACTAAATATCTGTGACCAATATTATCTAAACAAATTACTAAAAAATATAAACTAAAATAAAAAATCTGTTGATATTTGATTCACAGGGCAACTTCAAAAGGGGCAGATTGCCTGAAATATTAAAGGGGCTTGTCCCCTCAAATATTAAAGGAGCCTTGTCCCCCTTACATTAGTGTTTTTTTTTTTCTTTCTAAGTCAGAGCTGAACAGGTTTCAAATTAATGATTGCAATAATTTTCCTTAAATTAAGGCAGAAAATATAATGGTTGATTTGCACCAAATTCTTTTTTTATACAGTTTCCTGTTAGGGTGATTAGTCACTTTATATAATGGAAAGGAAAATAATATAGCAATAAGAGCACTGACTGAAATGACAAATAATAACATCAAGAGCTAGCTAAATATATCCTAAAACCAGCACTAACACATTAATATATCTTAGAAACACATATAACTTTCCCTTCAGTTAACAGAGTACTAAAATCTATCTTACACATTCTAGAAAAATAGAAGATGCTCTATAATAACCCCACATTCATTACCTTAACTTAGCAGAATCCTCAAAGGGATGCTTGAGGTAACAAAGATAGTACAAGATACATCCCAGGGCCCACACATCTGCTTGCCCATTGATAGGGTAATTACTCCATGTGTCTAGCATCTCTGGGGCACGGTACATTGGCGTTGTGTGCTGCGCCATCTGGAAACAGTCAAGATCATCAATAGCAGGGTTGTACAGTGACTTAAAAAATGCAGAATAACACTACAGTGGTAAATATATTTTAAACTAATGACTTGATCCATAACATACTTTTATTTTTATAAATATTTAAAATAAATACTGATTAAAAATCAAAATCACACATTTACCAATTATCATAAATTAAGAGAATTAACCCATATAAAAGGAGATTTACAGATGCTCTAAAATTATTACAAAAACTGGGCTACCCATTACTCACATCTTGCCCAACTTACCTCTTCTTCTAGTAACCCTCGTTGGTTTGCACTCCAGCCAAGGTCAACTTCATACATTTTTGTCATCGCAGATCCAAAGTCACATAATTTGATATGACCAGATTCACTTATGAGTAGGTTTTCTACTTTTAGATCGCGGTGAGTTATGGGTGGATTTTGCGCCTGTCAAACAAAAAAGTTTGCCATTCATTAGGCAAGGCTTACTATTAAAAAAAAATTACAGATGTTAGTGTATATTTTCACACAATGCACAATTACAGTTATCTAATCTTTGCACTACAGCCATTATAAAGAATACTTTTAGCTCAATACTCAGTCCTTCTGCAATATGAACTCCAGAAATATGGCAAAAATAAATTAGGAAAAAATCTACTTTTCAATACAGATTATTATTGAATATTTGTATGAAAAGCCAACACAAAGTTATATGTACGCAACATTCATGCTACTCTTTAAAATGTCTTGAGTTCAATATTACATTTTCCAAGCCAAGCAGTATTTTATCAGCACTCATTTTAGAACATTATTATGCTTATGCTAAATAGTGCCATAAGTATGGTGCCATGGCAGAAAATTCCATGGCACAAGACAAAAGCACATACTTGCATGTGCTGGACTGCTCTGGTGGTCTGGTACATGATAGTGGCAACCTGTGGCACCGACAGCTGTTTGCCATTCAAGAGGCGAAGAGCATCCACAAGAGATCCTCCTGTGCAAGTTAAGAATGTGGAGGAAACACCATGAGCATCATCTTTATGAGACAAAAACGAGATATCTTTCAGCAAAGAATTCTGGCAAAATCTATACATTACAATCATTTACATCTCAAAAACTTTCCTTTCTGTGAGAAAAAAAAAAACTTACCTGTACATAGTTCACTGAGCAAAAGGAACTCATTACGATTTTCTTTACTCTGAGTTTTATCAATGGCTGCAGCAGCAATAAAATCTACAATGTGCGGATGCCCCGAAAGTTGTTTTGATATTGTTATTTCTTGCCGAATTGCATCACAGGCAACCTGATCTGCACCAAGCAGTCGCTGAGAAATATTTGAAAAATAAGTGATTAACAAAATATTCTCTTCTTAAATCTCAATCAAGATATTCACAAGATAAAACAAGAATTCTGGTCTATAAACAGTCTATTTTTGATAAATGATTTGATCCATCTATGTGTATATCTTGGTGTTATAATAATCAAAGCTATATCACCAAGTGGCTGAACTAGCTTATATTTACTTTAAATTAGTACAAACATGTACTTGAATATCAAAGAGACTTTTTCACACAACTAAAATATATAATAATTCAAATGGAGCATCATAATCCTACCTTCAAGGCATAGGTTTTGCCATTGCTGAGATCTTGTGCAACATACACAAATGCAAAACCACCTGTAAATAAAGACAGAATTTGATTAACAGGCACATAGG
>NC_051416.1:11335805-11336150 GCF_015228065.2 Penaeus monodon
GATATGGCTCTGAGCATTTGGACAGGAAACACCACATGAGTCCTGGTACACATGTGGTGGGTCCTTCCTGGCAGCAGGTAAGGGCAGGGAGGTGATAGATAAGTTTTAAGCAGAGCTGCTAAACTCACAGATGCAGGATGAAGGAGTTACCATAACAGCATTGCCATCATTATGTAGATTATATTGGCCTAATGCAGACTGGTGGGGAATAGAGGAATTCTTCAAAAGGCTTTGCTTCTAAAAAGTCAAGAATGAGAAGTGAAGGGCATGTGGTGAGGAGTGTGGGCAAATATCAAAATAAAGAAAATACTATTGATTCAGACACAGGCTGGTGTGGGAGTCTTT
>NC_051416.1:11336241-11336986 GCF_015228065.2 Penaeus monodon
CAATCATCATTTGAATTATTACTGAAAGAATATTATATCCTACTCATCTATACTAAAATACCAAAAACCCAAGTATGAGTCTGTGTATGTTTGAGTTGTGCACACACAGATTTAACATTCAAGGAGGATAGCCAAAATACCACCCCATACAGGTACATAATGAATAAGCACTGCACTAGTTATCACTACCTTTGATATCCTTATATTCATTCTACCTACTAACATTTCCTCTGTACCACAGAACTTCATATTAGCCCAATATCATTTACTTGTAGACAATAATGATGCTATAGTATATTCTATCATTCACCTCTCCTAACTATTGACATGGTCATACATCTATATCACCCACTCCACAACTCTCACCCTTCCCTACCTTCACCTGTAATCCCCTCATCCAGTATGGATAGTTTACCTGTAGCCAGAAATGAGCCAGCACACACCATGATACCTTAATCAGTAGAAAGAAAGAAATTAAACACCTAGTAATTCATTCACACCCTCAAACTTAGACAGGATCATTTAGAAGATCAAATATCATTAAAATTGCTCCAATTTTCAGTACTGAGTTTCATATACCATTCATTTTCACTTTAAAAGCAATATCTTATAAATAGGAATACACTCCTAGTCTGTATCTGCAAAACAGGAAAATTATTTGAATCATTAAAAGTCTAACCCAATCAGTTTATACAATGATCAAAAAGTTTGATAAAAGATTTGGCATCACACAGTGTGACATCAT
>NC_051416.1:11338869-11339329 GCF_015228065.2 Penaeus monodon
GAAATAACTTGTTCTCCATAACCCCATCATTGCATTACCTATTAACAAATGAAACTGCAAACACAACTAACTCTGCCTGCACACTAACTTACACTTCACAGTTATTTAACTAATGTTTCATCAATTCATGGACATAAAATAAAACATGCTTATATTTAAAAACACCCCAATAACTACAGCAGTTTTTTGGTATATAACCATCACCTGTTAAGTAACTAGTACATGAAATTGAGCGAGTAACAATGACACTTCTACAATACATCACAAAGTGAAAATCAAAAATTTCTCTAATATAGAAATGATAACTAATCACATATAGTGTTACATTTGCCTATAAAAATATCAATGAAAATAAAGAGTGCAACCATATCACCCACTGCTACTGTAACAACAGGTATGGGATTGGGGGGAAACTATAGCAGTAAAACATAATGGGATGAGGGGCAACTACTTGTTTACA
>NC_051416.1:11339607-11341722 GCF_015228065.2 Penaeus monodon
ATGTGGGATTAGGAACTTAGTCTCTGGCATTTGTGTCCATACTGTACAGCTATCAGGCACAGTTTCTGGAGTATAGGAGTGTCTCCATGAATTAATTCCTAAATATATGAAATTTATAGGTAAACAGCAATATATTGATGCTACCAATGTGGTATTTGGCACTGAAACCATATTTCTCCCTCAGCCTATGTGCTCCAAAAAAAATAATGTTCAAGTTGGGCTTGATGCCATGTGCTACAAGGGAAACTTTACCTTTATAAATTAATGAACTTTTGAAGTGGTCTTTGATAGACAACATAGAACAGGAAGCCTCTCATGATAGTGGCACAGTATCAAGTTATCAAAGCAGTCTCCATACTACACACTCCACCAAATGACAAACAACCTCCACTTGTAATTTGGCAAGATAAAGTTCAGTTATTCAGCTGATAGTACACCAGTTACATCTTGTCAAAACAGAGGATTGTTGGCAATTGCTGAAGTGCCAATGGTAAGGAGGCCACAAAAACTGAAATTAAGTCAGTGACAGATCCAAAAGTGTCTTCAAAGATTAATGAAATAAACTAAATAAAACTATTTTAACAATATAAAAACTAGTAACTGTCCTGAATGAAACTGTACATGGTGACACTACAGCCTCTGTCCTTGGCACTGTGGTAAAGGCCAACAAGCCTCCCTTTTATGTAATTGGAAAAATAATAACTTGGACAGGTTCCTAATTTGCTGATAAACTGTCAAGATGAAAAAGCACTATGTTGCCAAAACAAAGTGCAAAGACCACAGCATCATTGCACTTAGTCACATGAATAAAGATCTCCGGACTTTGGCGGATTATTGTGGTCTCCTCTTTACTTTCTACTATTAAGATTCATAACTAATAGTGCTGTTATCTTTGTTTGACCGTTGCCAACATGCAGGGTGACTGCAGTCATCCTGCAGTGATGCAGATGCCAAATATTACTAATAAAATTTTCATTTATAAATTATTGTCAACTTCCCTAGTGATTTACTGTTAAACATGAATCAAGCCAAAGTCTAAAGAAAACGAAAGAAATATCATGGCACCTTTGCCATGGTGCCAAAGTCCTAGAGGCCAAAGCAAAATACTTAACACTGTCATTACTAAGGTTACTCATAATATTATATAACTTCTTTGTTTGCAGTTTCCAATGGAAAGATATATATACTGAAACCAAAACAAATGTACACATGCAATTCAGCAAATCTAGTCACATATCTGAAAGCTGTGGTTGTGCCTTTTCCTAAATTTTACAACAGAATACTATAATTTGCAACAGAATAGCTTAAATCAGTAAGAAAAACGGAATATAAATTTGAAAATAAAACCCACAGAAGCGTACTTCCCTTTAACCTTCAAAAGTACCTTGACTCAAATATCTTCACTTCTCTGTCTATACACAATTGCTAAAGCTAAAAAATACAAAATTACAATTTCAAAATACCAAGAGAAACAGAGTACATTCCTAGAGAAATCATGCGACAAACATTTAAAAAGTGGTTTTCAAATAAATTATCTCCCTTTCAATATGATGGGATGAACTTGCTCACCTTCGGCTATTTGTTTCTTTATTCTGAGCTTAATGCCGTTGATTTCGACCTCCTGACCCACGAAGTCGTTGTCGGAAGTGGTGCCATTGGACCCTAAATACCCGAAGGCACTCTTAAACAGGTCAGCCATCCCGTAATCAAGAGGAAATTAAGAGGAAAGAGCCGAGTCTGGGATTCGCTTCTTCATGACAGATCGCTTACAGCTGAGAGGCGCCATAGATGAAGTAACACGCCCGCCCCCACAAACAAAAGCGAGACGGATCTGTATTTTGTGGTGTTCAGTCTTTAAGGAATGAAGTTCGATTACCCAATGATGAAAGGAGTCCTTGGGATGGTAGGATACCTGATCCTTTTATATTTTGATGGTTTTCGTCTCGATATATGCAATATTGACAAGTAGAATTTTTTTGTTTATTTTGTACTATATATTGTTTGTCTTGCATCATATTTGTAGTGTTATTAAATAATATACAATTGTTATTTACCACATTGACGATAAGATCATATTTGTAATCAAAATATTGACTTTTTTCTTCAAACGATACA
>NC_051416.1:11342758-11342896 GCF_015228065.2 Penaeus monodon
GCGGCTAAGATAGTACGCGATAACCATGTATCCAGCACAACAAATGCACGAATATGTGTCGGCTGCTGTACTGTCCAGCGCAATTGATCATACAATAGCTCCTGAGTGACACATCCTATGTACTGTGCAAGTAAGGAA
>NC_051416.1:11343007-11343151 GCF_015228065.2 Penaeus monodon
ATGCCTTATTTGCTATTCATGTTCTGGCTCGAACTGAATTTTTCTAGACGCACTGACGAGGCAGGACAGCAAGATGAATCAACTTTAAGTTTTTGTTCGTCCACATCCTTACTAACAGATGGGTTTTTATAAATGCAATTACCA
>NC_051416.1:11343822-11344030 GCF_015228065.2 Penaeus monodon
TCCATTCATCTGATCGAATGGTAGTTCAAGACAATCTCTAGATCACTGCCTCTCGTTTCGCTTGCTATTTCGTAGACCAATCGATTAATCAATGTGCCTCGCTGGGCTAACCTCTTCTCAAAGCTAAGAATGGATCGGCCTTCGTTTCTGATGAGTCAACGGCCTCACGCGCCGCCGACTGACCTCGCTCCGGATGCGCTGGGCGGAC
>NC_051416.1:11345328-11345427 GCF_015228065.2 Penaeus monodon
AGTCTAGGCAAAAGTAATGGCTGGCGCTCTTCCAAGGCTTTCTTGTAGGTTAGCCACAAGGCAGTTTATGGTTACATGAGATTCACCAGAGACGAGTTC
>NC_051416.1:11346605-11346921 GCF_015228065.2 Penaeus monodon
ATTTATTTAAACATTTTAGGGTTATCTTATATAGGGATATTTACCTCTTTGTGTATATTCAGATAAAAATCAGGTTTATTTTACAGTGATGCATGAAATTCAGGTGCGTTTTGGAAAATTAGTGCATCATATCATAATTTTAAGTGAGTTAGAAGTGCACACACTATTACTTATTTAGTAATAAGTAACGAGATTTCTGATCTAAAATTGAACACAATATATAAGACATTATAAATTCAATGATTGCTATGTTTCTTGATTTGTTGGCAATATTTTGCATCTAGACACAATGCTTTAGAGAGAAAAGTACATACAT
>NC_051416.1:11349147-11350237 GCF_015228065.2 Penaeus monodon
GTGTTAGGTATGAGGTACAGGATATTGTAATCATATTTTTTTACCCACTGCTATCAAAAGAGATTGTTTTTGTACAAATTTTGTATCAGTTAGCATAAGAAATATAACATTTATGTTGTTTACTAAACTAAAGTTCTAAGGACCTTAATTTTATATTGTTTGCTAAGCATAAGTTGTAAAAAAAAAATAGTTTAGTAAACTAGAGAACCAAAGAAATACTAAAATTATGTTACTGCCATGAGAATACAAAAAAGTACATTTAGCTCTGCTTTCACTAGCGCGCCACATAAAGTCTGTAACATTACATTTTCTGGCGAACCGCGAGGTCTAAATATTTATATGTTGCAGACCTTGTGAACGGCACCGTAATGCGGAAACCATGGCGTCTGTACGGAAGCTGTGAGGAGGTGGGTATCTCCGTATCTCCGTTTTTACAATGCGATGGTAATGGCAGGCTCGAATACATTCCCGTTCTCCATGTTTTGCAGCCTTTTGGGATGTCAGTGACCCTGTCAACCGTATCAGGGCTTTAGTAAGTGTTTGTTAAATGTATGGTCAGTAGCCATGAGTGCAATATATACTCTGCATTATGAATAAGATAGGTTACAGAAAGGTTGAACAGCACAATAGGTCTTGGTTGATATTGGCTTCTTAATTTTTCCTTTGTTAGCTGGAGAAAAGGATGATCCTGCACTAGCGGTTGATACATACACGCAACATCAATGCAAAATGTATATCTTCCGCCAGAAAGAGCTTTACAAAATTTATTTTTCGCAGCCCCGTAGTCCGGCAGCCGTTCACTATGGTCCGTAGTGGCTTTCGCACATCGTCCTTTCTGACGTGTGTCTAGTGAACGCAAGGTTGATGTGCAGTACCGCAGCAAGGTTTATGTAAGTACTTATATAGACCTTGTATTGTAGTAACTGACAGCGAATGCACTTCAGTAGGAAATGTTAACTTTTAGATAAGAAAAAAGAAAATAAACGCATAGTTATCGTAATTGCAGCAACAGAAATCTGGCTCGACTTTACTCGTTACTTTCATCAATTTCATGTGTTGTTTTTTCAGCAGTCATAAAATGTTACGTTTC
>NC_051416.1:11350523-11350639 GCF_015228065.2 Penaeus monodon
AGCTTAAGTTTTTTACTGTCACTAGTACTACTATTCTTGTAATTGTTACATCTACACAACGTTGTTTAGGCTAATTATTATAGCATGACCAGGAATAACAGTAGCAATACAGACAG
>NC_051416.1:11350674-11350868 GCF_015228065.2 Penaeus monodon
GCATCACTATCCAAAGCCTCTATATGATAATAACCAACATTATACGCTTATCTAACTGGTTTTAAAAGGATTTACAAAGACCATAAAGACCAAAATTCTCAGCTGATAAAAATGGTAAATCCACCAGGAAGTGTGATGTAGTTCCTTGTCGAGTTACAGCTGTACTTGGCAGATTAGTACAGCTGGCGAACGCG
>NC_051416.1:11351478-11351764 GCF_015228065.2 Penaeus monodon
GAAATAAAACTAACAATACGTACTGCTTTCTTACACTCATCGTAATGTATATATAACAATCTGGACTGTCTCTACACAATTTCACAAAATAAACCAAATAAAGGGGAATGATATATTTCGACCTCATAACTTGATTCTACATGCCATTCCGATTGACTGTTACATATGTATTGTATATTTTAACTTTAAGCAATAGAGCGAATCCTTTGAATTTCCCGCCTTCGAAATTACCCATAAAGCTTAGACAGGATGGGATTCAAACTAAGAATAATTTGCCGTCTCCTAG
>NC_051416.1:11351833-11351974 GCF_015228065.2 Penaeus monodon
CTATAACAGCAAAGTTTGCTTGATATTCTACTCAGTGTAACAATTTAATATGTTATTAACCCTTGCCAATGTTACCTTTAGAATTATCATTCTTATTTCTGCTTCATTTGTCTATATCATTTTAACTTTCACAATCATGAG
>NC_051416.1:11352617-11352687 GCF_015228065.2 Penaeus monodon
TCCGTATAGCGCTCCGAGGTGCCAGACGGAATGCAAGGCTGATAACAAGGGCGATAAGAAGCAAAAATAA
>NC_051416.1:11352838-11352953 GCF_015228065.2 Penaeus monodon
CTATTAACAGTCTTCACTGCAACAAACGCAGAAATAAAGTTATGAATTGAGAATACATCTAAGTACATTTTTTTGTGATGTGAAAATTGTAATTCACATTCCTAACCTCCTCTAA
>NC_051416.1:11354328-11354541 GCF_015228065.2 Penaeus monodon
TAAGCTGAGGAACTCGTCTCCATGCAAAACTGCAGCATTTAACCACAAAGCAATATGCATACTCATTAGTTTGCTTTCTTAACGAGCTTACTTGCCTGCTTACCTGGGCTGGACTGTTTCTCCCCATACATAAATACCTAAACCATGCCTGTTTTTTTACATCTCGGTTTTATTCTCTTATCATTTTTACAATATCTTTTAAGTCTTTTCCTG
>NC_051416.1:11354576-11354975 GCF_015228065.2 Penaeus monodon
GAGTATCGGAGCCAGTAAATTAATTATTATAAAGGAGATCAGCGGAGTACCTGAATGCCCACACGAAACAAGTGGCCGCACTGATTTGCGCTTCGGGAAACAATCGCGACAGTATTTCTCGCACATACTGTGTGTGTGTACAAAGTAAAAGAAAATAAATCACGTCTGCTCCGAGACACCGACGAGTTTCTTTCTCCTCCCAGCTCAAGGAACTTTACAGTTACGTACCATAATGTCATCGATCCATGCCCAAAAGATAAGTAGTTGGCTGCTCATTTTACATATACACCTACTATTTTATGCTGTATGCATGTTTCTTAAACGCTTCATGGAATAAACGCATATTTCGCAAGTGTCTCCACCAATATTAGCTGTCCACATCAACAGTTTTAGCCGGTC
>NC_051416.1:11355086-11355382 GCF_015228065.2 Penaeus monodon
AATTAATAAATATTGTGGACTACGGGTTTTATGAACGAGCTGGCGAGGTATTACCGCTCGCTACCTCCCACCTACCACTGCCTCACCACGCTACGTTCGCTCCCGTATTACCTCGAGCGAATTAAGAATCTTCCAGTTCTGCAACGCATGAGCTCGAAGCTCACTTGATATCAGAACCTTTCACGGGGCCATGCTGATGAATCTATACAGAACATTATTACAGTCTTAATATATCAGACATGGGAATAAATATTGCATGAGAGAGACAATATACCTCTCACACTACTACTGCTTCA
>NC_051416.1:11356163-11356247 GCF_015228065.2 Penaeus monodon
TTTTTTCCCCTTAAAAATTGCCTCCCTTTCAAACATGCCTATGACTCCGTTTATATTTTAAGCTGAGGCGTGGTAGCCATTCTT
>NC_051416.1:11356346-11357597 GCF_015228065.2 Penaeus monodon
GTTTAGCATCATCCCTAACCTCAAACACAAAGCCGTGTCAATTCCGTAAATTATATTTTTCGCGATCTGAGAAAAAGATACAAGGGGGGAGCATCAGTACTCGGAGAATTTGAGGAAATTCCACGCTGTCCATCGCTAACAATGGGACAAATATAGTATTAGAGAAAGCCCATATTGTACTTTTGCGAGAGGGGTCTATCTCCCGAGGAAAGAGTTGACAAGTTCTCCTTTTTTATCTTCGTTATGCTGATATTTATGCTGTGTTCGTATATGTATATTGTTGATGGTATTATTATTCTTTGGTTTGGATGCGGAATGCATCTTCTTTGTGGCGTTAGTGACGTGTATTCACATAGCCACAGTATTGTGCATCATATCATTTATGAAATTAGTCATCTGTGTTACGAAAAGCTTTGTCTAGTTCTTCGGCGAAATAACAATGTCTTCGTTCTTGAACTCGATCAAGAGCTTAATAAGAAATAGTTCAATTGAAAAAGCTACAGAACAGTCACTCACACTACTTCTTCCAGGATATAACATGTAAAAAGATTTGTCTTCTTTCATGGTTGAGGCGGAAGCATCGCGCAGCAGGCAGGCCGCAGCAGATGTTTTCGGAGTCTATTTTTTCGGCAAAATAACCACGTCTTTGTTCTCGATCTCAAACAAACCGAGAACAACTCTATTAAAGATACGACAAATTAAGCACCCGCACAATTTCTTCTACATTATAGGGCATGTAAAAACGCCGATTTACATTTTCTTTCGCGATGGAGACGGAATTATCGCGCATCAGACAGGCAGCAGCAGATGTTCTCGGAGTTGGCGAGACGCTTTTAGTGTGCATCTGTGCGTGGTGGAGAGAGGATCTTTATCGCGCTCTCTTGGTGCTAACTTTTGTATGGACCCCATATTATTCAGGCTTCTGTTGTCGCATTCGTTTGTTATTTTCTGTGCGTGCGGAGCAGTATGACTGTTGGCCATATTCGCTTTTATTTTTTTTCGAGAACATATGAAAGTGAAAGTTAGAGATTTTTTTTCTTTTTTGATTCGAGAATAGGCCTCGGCCGCTACCGCCTCATCAGGAGTTCGTATTTTTATCCTTATTGATCATAATGCGGTTGTCATAGTCTACAAGTGTTTTTTTTCATCACGTTTCTTTCCAGTTATATAAATTTCTGTGTGCTAGTGAAAGTGAAGACACTGTGATAAAGAGAGAGAAAAAAACAGAAAAAAAGAGATACATATCAGGAT
>NC_051416.1:11357624-11357816 GCF_015228065.2 Penaeus monodon
CCCCATCATCTATCGGAAGTGTGTCATTCGAGAAAAAAAGAAACAAAACGAAACTGCCGTAACTTTTAAAATTAATACATTCGAGGAGCGTGAAGGATACAGCTGTATTCGGTGTATCCCGCGCTTCAACCTTTCCTTCTCTTCTGGTCTAAGTCATTCTACCAGTGACCTTCAGAAAACAGGTAAGTTGAG
>NC_051416.1:11357845-11357950 GCF_015228065.2 Penaeus monodon
TCGCGAGGAATGATTAGCTTTTAGACAACTTCGATCAGGCCGGAGAAGCAGGGTTTATGCATGAGAAAAGTTTAAGTTGTTTTTAGTATGTATGTAGGCCTATGT
>NC_051416.1:11358234-11358474 GCF_015228065.2 Penaeus monodon
CCTTCATGTATGTGTAAATAGGCTTGTCACGAACAGTCAAAAACCAGTTTCCCGTGCAAGCTGCAAGGTGAACTTATTCAGTTTTCCGTTATTCATTTTGCTTTCAAACTGATTTTAGCTTGATTTTTGTGCACGTGTATTTCTTATTGATATTATCTTTAGCATCGGTATCCGCTTACGCCTTTCGAATCGCAGGATAGTCTTTTTTTCGTTGTTAACGTGGCAATTGATTGTGATTAT
>NC_051416.1:11359788-11360830 GCF_015228065.2 Penaeus monodon
GCAGAGAGCGGAATAGTAAGAAGAGATAGGTTAGCATTATACATGAGACTAAATATCTCATGACATCCCTCCACCCGAGGCCTATGTGGACCCCGCTCCATCCTCCCCGAAAATTGGAAGCGCAAGCAGGCATTTCGCGACCTCGATATAGTCCAAGTATCTGCTTCCCTCATCACTGAGCTCCGGCAGTGAATCACTCAGGCACTAGTGAGAAAGGGAGAGTACCCCCTCCCCTCCTCCTTCTACCACAACATTACCTAGTGGCACAGCGGGATCGCCTGCTAGATGCCAAATTATTTGTCTCGGCCTTTGAGTTATCTGGGGGTATTTGACTCAGCCACGCGGTCGTCGGAATATCGCAGACACGCAATGACATAACAGTGCCCTAAATATGTTGCACCTCACTTTATGGCAACGCGCGCCATTCAGGCAATGCTTTAAATGCCTCACACGATGTATGGCATCAGGATCCATTACCAAGCACTCAATCCTCTCATTGCTTCACACGGCAGCTCATGAAGTCAATGTGCTGAACACTTCCTCCTTGACTCCGTGACTCATGCATACCTCACACCTTATCATTGGCGCCAGGCTCCAGCTGGGAAAGTACCTCAGCTTCTTCGTGGCCGCCCGCGAGGCACGCGCCGCCCAGGTGGCCCTGCTCGCTCGCGCTTATTGGTCTTAACCTGTTTAAGTATGGGGGGATGGAAGCGCAGCGCGTGCACCCGCGCTTTGTTTGTTCGGCGACCTATGACACTGCGTGGCATTTGGCGTTCGAGGTGCCGAAGGGTTGGCCCAGTGCCCGACCGGGATGCCTCGCCGTGTCGGACGAAGGACGCCCCGGGGGAAAGAGGCGTCCATCCTCATCCGTGTGGGCTCGGCCCTGCGCCGCGGGATGTTGTCTCTCCATGCCCGAAGAGGGCGGAAGACACGTCGTCGCGACAACCGAGGAAGGCAGTCAGCGAGCGAAACACACGAGCTGCCGCCGCTGAATGACGAGAGATGAATTGCCAATCAGAGGAAATTGGCGCCTGAGCAATCT
>NC_051416.1:11360875-11361287 GCF_015228065.2 Penaeus monodon
ACTGCAGTATGCGAAGATCTGTCACTGATTCGTGACGTCCGACAGGGTTGCAGGACGCGAGACCAGCATGGCGTAGGATTGGGCGCTGAGGGCGGAGTAAGGGTGACCATGCAGGGTGACCTTTAGTGAAGGGCTAGGGGACTGCAGAATGGCGGGGAGAAAGCCTGTAATCTGACGTGGAAGAGACAGCAGCGAGGAACAAGGAAGCTGCAGTGCGAATACAGAAGAGAGCTTTGTGAGTGACGATGTGACGCACAGACATAGAGCGAGGATAAGCTGGGATGAAAAGATGTGAGTAGAGTATTTACAAGGAGAAAGGTGTTGCACAGGGACATCTGCATTTTTTTTTTTTTATAAATTCGGAAAGTTCATTATATAAATATATTTAAATCATGTTTATTAACTATGTCAT
>NC_051416.1:11361360-11361783 GCF_015228065.2 Penaeus monodon
TGTATTAGTTAGTGCGTGCGCGCGCGTGTGTATACACAAGCAGGTAACCTGGGATCGTATGCTCTCACGCACTTGATAGACAATACTTTTTTCTTTTATTTTTGACATATACCGCAGCAAAATTTTGTACATCGTGTGGATTTCAAAGGAACTTATCTAGTTATGATATCGATAACCTGCACGGCAGCGATGGGTGTAATGCGCCTTACAGACGCCTGATAGTAATTCCTAAAGTGATAAGGATGAAGTAAGTGTCCTTACATGTTACTGACGAGTATGACGCTATTTACATCTTTCATGCCCTACCCCCCCCCCCCCGCGCATCCACTTACTTCTCTCTACCCCCTCCCCCCGCCCCTCCCAATCCCGGGGGAATTCTGCAGCAGGTATTAAGGATTCGCTCCTCGTCCTGACTTAATGCCG
>NC_051416.1:11362244-11363097 GCF_015228065.2 Penaeus monodon
TTATGTGCATGTAAGCTAAACTCTGTGAGCAAGTGTGACTACTTATAAATTGTACTGACATAACTGAGTACCAAGAACTCGATGCTGTCATGCCAACTTCCCGGAAACAACAGTCTAAACAAACTACGCTAATTCTTATTGTTGCTTGACTGTCGTTGTCATTGCCATCAACTTGCGTGAAGGAGAAAACTTCCCCTCCCCGGACTTTAGCAATTCTTAACGAACTTCTCATCGTTGCTGTACATCTCTCCCCCCCCCCTTTTTTTTTAATGTGAAGTTACTCCAGACATTTTTGAAAAAAAAAAAATGAAGAAAAATGAAATTACAAACTTCATCAAATCCAATTTAACACTTGGCGTAACCTAAGTTCACCTAAGTTCAATGTCTAACTTGCCTGGTAGCTAAACCTAACCTAACGCCATTTGTTCGTTTTTCATTCTCTCTCTTTCTCTTCTCTTCTTCCATTCTGTCCTCTTTCTTGTTTTTCTCTCCCCGGTCTTTCTGTCTCTCATTTCGTCTTCCCATCCTTCTTCCCCCATCCTCCATTCTCTCCCTTTCCTTCTTTCTTCTTCGTCTCCCCCTTTTATTCTCTCCTCAATGCCTGATCTTTCCCTCTGTTTTTTTTTTTCTTTCCGCTTTCCTTCTTCTCTTCCACATTTTTCCTTTTTCATCTTCCCCCATGTTGCTTTTTCTACTCTCTCCCATCCCTTTCTCTTTTTTTCCTTTCTTTTCTTCTTCCCCTCTTTCCTATCCCTTCTCCCCTCTTTCGTACATCGCTCGGGCCAGACGTGATTCGATAAATTAAAAGACGGTAGAGATAATATCCCTTGGGATATTATGGGCGAACGAGAGA
>NC_051416.1:11363702-11363833 GCF_015228065.2 Penaeus monodon
AGATAATATCGGGGGGGGGGGGGGGAGTCGCCGTCATTTAGCGAATTTCTTTTCTCATTGAAATTTGTCTTCCTTACTCATCGTCCTCCTGATCGGCTTATTCTTGTCGAGTGTATTATCATCGTCGACAT
>NC_051416.1:11364186-11364374 GCF_015228065.2 Penaeus monodon
GTAATGACAAGATTGCTACCATTAATAAAATAACGATGGACGAAAAGAGAAAAATGAAGAAGTAACAGTAGTGGAAGAGGAAGCATAATGGAGGGAAATGTATAGAACAACGAAGGAGACAAACAAGGGGGAAAGGGAAACAGATAAAGTAAATAAGAACACAGGAGGAGACTTTAGAAGACCAAATT
>NC_051416.1:11364736-11364890 GCF_015228065.2 Penaeus monodon
CCCTGGATGGTGTGCGATGCCGTACGGAAGGGGTGATGGGAGTTATGACCCGGACGTTGATGTTATGGATGCAGTGAAGAGAGGCCGGTGATGGTGATGGTGGTGGGGGGAGGGGGGAGGGGAGGAAATTTATGATCGCGCCTTTATATATATA
>NC_051416.1:11364920-11364997 GCF_015228065.2 Penaeus monodon
GTCTATCATTATGTGTGCATCGGTAGCTGTCGGTTTATCTATATGCCTCATTTTTTGTTTATTCATATTTTAAGGCT
>NC_051416.1:11365146-11365446 GCF_015228065.2 Penaeus monodon
GTTTATAAAAATGGTATTTGCACTATGCTGTAACCAAATTAGTATCTTTTATGTTTTCCAGTATTTTGGGGTAGGCCTATGTAATTTTACCCTTTTTACCCTCCTCATGGATACCCTGCTAGGGAGTGATGAAAAAACCTGGCTTCTAAAAAACATTTATTATGTAACTCCTGAAAAAAATGAATTGAATAACGTTTATTTTTTATTTTATTTTGACGTGATTCTTCTTTTGTTATTGCATTTAGCCAGACTACTGCAAAGGATCATGGGATTTTTTTCCTTGTGCGTGTTTGCGTCTGG
>NC_051416.1:11365480-11365546 GCF_015228065.2 Penaeus monodon
GTGCGCTCCACGTCCTTGCTGCGGAATGTGTTGTAGGTAACAAATAAATTACTTATGGGTTGATTG
>NC_051416.1:11365620-11365804 GCF_015228065.2 Penaeus monodon
AACTTGTAAAATCCAAAGAAAAAATACATAAAGCTATTCGAAAGCTCGGAAGCTAAACAAGTGTTCCAGTTAAGTGATTGCAAATAGGCTTAATAAGGATGACAATTATAGAAACGTGTTTGGCTTCGTCAACAAGGGGGCCTAATCCAAGACGCGATTCATAGGCCTACAACCACGTGCATTC
>NC_051416.1:11365856-11365940 GCF_015228065.2 Penaeus monodon
CGCCTGTGCTTTTGCATCCATTCAGAGGGAGGTTCTGGCGCATGCGGGGGTAGGGGGGGGGGATTGGCGTCAGCTCAAGGCTTC
>NC_051416.1:11366208-11366460 GCF_015228065.2 Penaeus monodon
TAGGCACTTTCCTTTTACTCTGATTCAGAGCACCGCGATTTGTTCTTTATAAGCTCGGCCCTGAACGAGGTATTCTTAGCAAGGGCGGTCAGCTGATTTTCGCACTCGTGGCTCTTTTGTTTGTCTTTAATGTTCGCTCTTCTCTTTTTTCTCTCTCTCGGGCTTGCGGTATTTTGGCTTGTCTGTTCTATTTCTTTTCCTTCCTAGCAATAGGTTTTAATTTTAGTATCTTTTCCTGTTGTTTCTTGGTTT
>NC_051416.1:11366883-11367002 GCF_015228065.2 Penaeus monodon
CGACGGACACATTCAGTAAAAAATGTTGACGTGAAAAGAGTATTTGAACGACTCCTCCTTTTACTCTTTTTTCGGGAGTTACAGAAACTCCGGCGTCCCTCTTTCAAATGTATCTTGCG
>NC_051416.1:11367028-11367136 GCF_015228065.2 Penaeus monodon
AAGATGCAGTGAGGAATTACTTCGATAAGATATGTGGGTGTATTGAACAAACGTGTAATTCAGTATTTAATATTGATGCTATTTTTTATTATCACTTTTATTATCATT
>NC_051416.1:11367443-11367619 GCF_015228065.2 Penaeus monodon
ATATAGGAAGCATCAAATAACCGAGCTTTAGTCTCCCAGGAAAGCTCCGGGCGCCGACTTGGCTGAATGTTCACAGGTCCCGGCGGGCGGCGTGAGGCGGCCGGGGATGGTGTCTGGCGGGGTCGGTCGCCCGGTCCAAAATACTCTACCAGGAACCTGCTGGCTCGCGCGCGTGC
>NC_051416.1:11367852-11368053 GCF_015228065.2 Penaeus monodon
ACGCATTTGTTTACTAATATAGATTAGAGAAATATATTACCCACGCACACCCACACTTCGGTTAAGTTCAAGCAAGCCCTAGCTAAACTGGGCAAAGATCATGGACTCGCAAGTGCCGCTGTCAATGGCACCGGAGTTGCAGTAGGAACAGGAGGCCTTCGATAGTGCCACTCGGAGGAGACTTGTGATGAGGGTGCAACG
>NC_051416.1:11368325-11369710 GCF_015228065.2 Penaeus monodon
AAGCATCGGGGAAGGAGAGGAAGAGGCAGAATGGAAAAGGTTTCACGGTGCATATGACATGGAGAAACCTGGGATCCTAGAGAACAGGTGCTGCGTTCAGGACAGAAGCAAGATAAGATTAAGGATAAGACCGCGTTCTCCACTCCGGAATGCCTCTGGGAAAGCTCTTCCGAGGGTAGGCCTATATCAAAACAAAATTCGTTCCTCTCCTCCTGTCGGCTCTCGAAACGTGGTGACGCGGGGATACTTATCAAAAGCCCTGGCAGTGCGACAGCTGTCACTGTCAGTAGAGGAGCAGCGAAGGGCGCCTGGCACAGTGCCACACCATGCCCAAAGACTGGCAACAAGAAAGATCGGTCGGCGAGCGAGATCGGGTCTAGGCTCGCGTGCAAGAAGGTCATGTGCAGGTTTTTGATCGGCATGGCGTACGGGGCGAAGGGGGGGGGAGTGGGAGGGGAGAGGTACAAGGTTCGTGGGAGGGGGGGTGCAGCGTTTGGTGGGCGGGGGAGAAGAGGGGGAGGGGGGAGGTAGTGTGTGACCTGGAGCGGGCGAGGGAAAGGGGAAGGGGGTTAGAGGGAGGGTCACTGTGGCGTTCAGGTGAGGGGGAAGGAGGAGGAAGGCGGAGGATGCATTGTGTGGTGTGGCCTGCAATCGTCACGGATGACGGACGACGCCACACCTGTGCTGAACCTGTATCTCAGGATTAGTAAGTAGGTGTATCGGGGAGTAGGGGGGGTGCCTGTGACCGCATGGACACCTTAGCAGTCGCCGCAAATTAAAAGAAGGAATGTGAAATGATGCTTATTTTTCGTTAACTTAAGTGCAATAAGATGGACATTTTAGTTTCGATTTCCTGGAATCGACTTTATATTTTCCCTCTGGGTATCGAAGACTGTTCACTGGCATTATTATTTACATCATTATGTGAACCCAGTGTTCTCTTTTTTTTCTTCTTTTCACTTCTTCGAAACTGTAAGAAAAGTTCTTTGTACTCTCGCGCTTCTAGAAGGATCTTTGTATTCATAGAAGTGTTTCCAGACGGTCTATAACTCACAGACAGGCTCGGGAGAGGAAACGGAAAAGAAAAAAGTTTGTTATAGAATATAGTTGTACTTGGGACGGGTGTCTTTTTCACCTTTTTTCGTTTTATCAATTCATTTAGTCATTTTTCACTTACGTAATTCGTTGCTATTTTTTTTTTGTTTACCTTATTCTTGATTTATCGGATGAACAGTGACTAGATAGATGACTAGGAACAAAGGACAGTGAGTTTTTTTCCTTTAATTTCTATTTTTGTTGTAAAAGGATATGTTTTATATGTCTGTTTATTTAATTAATTTCAGTTAGCATTCTCTTCTTCCTTCTCTTATTCTTCCTTCCTCCTT
>NC_051416.1:11369805-11369955 GCF_015228065.2 Penaeus monodon
CTGTGGTGAAATGTATCCTCATTCATTCTACCTCTTGGCTTATCTCTCCACACGTGGCTTATCACACGTTCATTTCATTCTCCCATTCACTGTCATTTGCTTATAGTATGCATTTTTTTTTTGTTTGAAACAGTTGTGGAAGTAACCAAT
>NC_051416.1:11370259-11370420 GCF_015228065.2 Penaeus monodon
GCCGCTGTAGCTTGGCACACGGCCGAGGTTGTAATTATCCCTCTTCTGAATTCCCTGAGATTTCAGATTCAAATTTTCTCGGCACAGAAACTGGTAATGTTGCCTTCGTATTTATGGAAAGATATTGGAAAATGTTGCAATCTGCAGCATTAGCGATTTTT
>NC_051416.1:11370656-11370864 GCF_015228065.2 Penaeus monodon
CTCATCATCACTACCTTCGTCATCACCACAGGCATTACCACATCATCACTACGATTACACACATTAAAAAAAATCACCATTGACATTAGCAACATTGTAGTTTCATGATTCGTTCATTTTTATGCGTTTTTCTTTTGCAAATTCCGAAATGCCTTTATGTTTTAAAAGCAAGCCGAGATCCAGACTTCTCCGAGACTACGATACAATG
>NC_051416.1:11371136-11371794 GCF_015228065.2 Penaeus monodon
AGGGGATGGGGTATGGTCAGGAGGTGGTGTGGGGGGGGGGGTGGAATGGGTTGGGGAGAGGGGGACGAGACAAGGATGAGAAGTGGGTTGGGGGAGGGGGAAGGGTGAGGGAGTCGGAGCAATGTTGCAGCAGCTAACGGACCTCCGGACAGGTTGTCTTATGGTTGGCCTCTGTTGCACGCGCCCTCTCGTCCTGCCCCCCCCCCCCCCGGGTTGAAATCTACGCAAGGGGGTGAATGGGGGAGTTTACGTGTTTCGGCGAGAGTGTGGGCATGCTTAGGGCGTTGTGAGCATGGGTGGGGAGGGCTGAGTGCCGTGAATGGGGGGTGAATGAGGGGAATGAGCGCTGAGAAGAATGAATGAGGGGCATGAGGGTGGTGAGAGAGGGATAGACTGTGAGGATGGTTAGGGGGATGAGGAGAGAAGGTGAAACGAATGAGAGTATGAGTATTGTGAGGACAGGGAAGCGTGGACGGGGGGTATGAGGGGTATGCGTATCCATGGGAAAGGAGGGGCATGTGCGGTGAGAAGAAAGAAGCTGGCGCATGCATTGTTGAAAGGGCCCCCCCCCTTTCAACAATGCATGCGCCAGCAGGGGGGGCGGGAAGCATTCCTTACCGTGACTAATGAGGCAAAAAGATAAGCAGGGAGGAGGGAG
>NC_051416.1:11372023-11372642 GCF_015228065.2 Penaeus monodon
CCTACAGAAACAGAGAAAGACAGATAAAAAAGGGAGAGAGGAGGGAGGGGAAAAGAGACCCAGATACAGCATCGGCACCATATAGGGAGCGAGAGTAACAGAGGCATCGTAATACCTACTGTGCTGCTGCCCAGACCTCCCCTTCCTTTCCCTACTCCCACATTCCCCCCTTTCTCCTCCCTTCCTCCGACTTTCTTCCTTTCTCTTCTTCTCCCCCATCTCTCCCCCTCCCCCTCTCCTCTCCTCCTCTTCTTCCCACCTTCATCATATCCATTCTTCCCCTCTATCTCTCCTTCCCTACCTTCCCTCAATTTTCCTCCCTGACTTCCCCCTCTTTTCCTCCCTCACATCCCCTCTCTTCTCCTCTCCCTTCCCCTCATCTTCTCCTCTCCCTCCCCCCTCCTCTTCTGCCCTCTCCTTCCCCCTCCCCACCTCCCATCTTCTCCTCCCCCATTTTCTCCCCGCATGTCTCCTCACCCCCCCTTCTCCTCCTCCTCCCTCTCCACCCTCGCATCCACTCCAGCTGCGGTCTAGTATCGACTGTCATTGCGAGCATTACGAAGCGCGTCCGAGCGTGGAAGGTTGTTTTCCTGCCCCGCTGAAATTGCGCTCTCGGGTG
>NC_051416.1:11373355-11373428 GCF_015228065.2 Penaeus monodon
GTACCCAGTATATATTAGATGGATTAAGTAGATAGGAAAGGGCGTTCTGTTGTGAGTTATGTGCGTAGAAGTA
>NC_051416.1:11373516-11373607 GCF_015228065.2 Penaeus monodon
GGAAGGAGGAGAGGGGGAGGCAGACATTTGACAGACAGACAAACAGCAATACAAACGAAGAAATATTAAAGCACTAAAATGACATAGGGAC
>NC_051416.1:11373710-11374179 GCF_015228065.2 Penaeus monodon
ATATTATCTACGCACTTGAAAAATTCCTCCTTCTCCCTCCACATTTGTCTCTCCCTTTCTTATTTTTTGTCTCATCCTTGCCAGGATTATCATTCCCGCCTCGAACTGCCCTACCCACGGCAGGCGTTGACAGCGCTCACAGGCCGAGGAGAGGCCGGTGTGCGAGACAGCTGTCAGCCGAAACGTCAGGCGAAGCGTCGCGTCACCTTCCTGGGCGTGCGGAAGAGCCTAGTGCATTCGTGTGGAAGCATGCCTTCGTGTGGCTTTGCTGATGTGGGATGGACGGATGCACGTGGGTCGGGGAGCGTGGGGGAGGCGCCTGCATGCGGATTGCCCGCGGGCTGACCTATGCGTGCTTGTGGAGCCTCGGCTGGCATCGGACTGGCGGAAGCTCGTGCACTGGACGGGTATGGGTCAGCGTGACGCGCCTTTCGCAAAAAAGGACTGAGATTGGAACGGAAATATGATG
>NC_051416.1:11374459-11374893 GCF_015228065.2 Penaeus monodon
TGCCCATAGTGAGCAAAATGCATAGGCCCACGCATAAGAATGGATCTCACGCAACTACGTCGATCCCTACAAGTGACTCATAGACTCGCCTCCAATATGATGGGTATCCACATATCCACTTATCCAAGCCTGTATTCTGCTTATCAATGGCCTTATTATATGAAGGCAGGACACCCCCCACCCTCCTCCTACCCCCCCGTCCCCACGTCGCCTGCCTACCCTTACCGTACCCCCCCCCCATGCCATCCATACCATACCATCGTGTCCTTATCGATGCCTTATTTCATGATAACGGAGATAAGGCGCCGCCCACGTCACCGGTATTAAACGGCATGCTCAGTGTTGACGAGTTAGCGTGCTCTTGCGTGAAAAGAGTTAGAGGAATAGAACAAAAATCAGTAAATGAGGGAAAAGGAGAAGATAAAGGCGTGTAC
>NC_051416.1:11374968-11375650 GCF_015228065.2 Penaeus monodon
AATAGAACAACATGCTTACTGCATGAGGAAGAGGAGAATATAAGGCGTAGAAAGAGGTAGAGGGATAGAACAGCGATCAGTAAATGAGGGGAAAGATGAAGAAATGGAAAGAGTTAGGAGAAATCATTAAAAGAGGGGAGAGAAGATGAAGGCGTGGAAAGAAGTAGGAGAATAAACAAAATTCAGTGGATGAGGGGAGAGAAAGTGAAGGCGTAGAAAAATGTAGAATAGAACAGAATGAATGAGAAGGGGAACGAGTACATAAGTGGAAAGGGTTAGAGAAATGGAACAGAATCGATAAAGGAGGAGAAAGGAGTGGAATGAGATAGCGTATAAAAGATAAAAGAGTAAATCAGAAATCGATATAATGAGAGAACAGGAGACGAGAGACAGAGAAAAGAGGATTAATTTCCAGCTCATATGGATGACAGAGAGGTAGGGAGAGGAGAATAAGAGAAGAACAAAGAAGATAAGGGGAAAAGACGGATAATAATGAGGCAAGGAAAAGAGGTAAAATTAAAAACATAAAAATTCTGTCGTAAAACCAAGATGAAAGGCATTAGAAATTGGCCACCATAGAAACGACATCCGAAAATTCGATATATCATCACAAAAACAACACATTCCAGAAGGCCAACGACAGAATAATAAAATAAAACTTATAACCCCCGCCTCCCTCACC
>NC_051416.1:11375688-11375811 GCF_015228065.2 Penaeus monodon
CAGGGAAGTCAAACAACCCCTTCGTTCTTACATGTGACATGCGTTTCTGCCATGAGAAAAGGATACGTGCATGACGCCAATCCCCTGACACTCGTGCTACACGCGCTCTTGCAAGGCTTCTGA
>NC_051416.1:11376115-11376181 GCF_015228065.2 Penaeus monodon
TGGCAGGAAAGCCGATGCATGATCACGGGAATCAGTCCTTGCAAAGAAGAGGGCGTTTTGCTTGGA
>NC_051416.1:11376924-11377268 GCF_015228065.2 Penaeus monodon
TCACACTTCAAGGCCTTTATATAGCCGAGCAGTATGTGTATATACAACAGCAATGACCGAGCTGGGATAGTGTTTCCCAGGAAACCCTCCCCTCCAGTGCTGACAGGCCCGTCATTCACTTGGCACCGCCGACACCAGTACCCAAGTGGTGCCAACTCTTGGATAAATGTGGCACCGTGCCTCCGAAGTGCATGAGATCATGACGCATTATTTACACAAGGTCTTTGAGACCGAGTATGACGTAACGTCTGGGTAAACACCATTTCCATGAACCTCCGGAATATCTCGAGGCAATAGAGTTTTAGGAGGTTCTTTCTCGCGTGCAGGCGCTCAGCAGCAGCTTC
>NC_051416.1:11378053-11378172 GCF_015228065.2 Penaeus monodon
CGTTAGAAAGATGTCTCGCCATGATACAAATTCGAAGTTCAAATGGGGTCAACCGCCGTCGGGGTCATGGGCGGTTCTAATTCCCCCTTTGCGCAAAAAAGGTCAGATAATTGAGCCGG
>NC_051416.1:11378390-11378685 GCF_015228065.2 Penaeus monodon
AGGTCAGATAATAGAGTAGAGTGCAAGTAAAAAGTCAGATGATGCGCTTAACACACGACGCAAAGCCGGGAAAGGGAAAAAAGTTGAGCTTGTGGCGTCGTGCCTTTTAATGAGCGCAGCGTGCTTGGAGACTCAACTGGTGTCCATGCACGGACCGGGAATATCATGCAGAGGGCGAGACCCCTGTTCGGTGATAAGATGTGTACCTAAGGTCAGGTAACACGCACGCCGATAATCGAGAAGGCGTTTATGAGCTTCAGCAACAAGGGCTAAACCGAGGTAAGGGTGCGTACAA
>NC_051416.1:11379025-11379289 GCF_015228065.2 Penaeus monodon
TAGCGGTTCACATCAGGCCCTGGATACTGCGCACTTCGTCACCCGAGCACTTGGTTGGGCAGCAACTGATAAGCGGCTGGCTCTTATCATTTCATTCATCGCCCTTATCAGTAGTCTTATGTCAAGGAGAGAGATTGAGTTCTAGGTGTACCGGGAGAGGGGCTTACCGGGGTCGACACCGGGGTAAGGAGAGGGGGTCGAAAGCCATGTTGCATTGATGAATTGACTTGGATTGGAATCTGTAAGCCTATGTGTGTATGTATG
>NC_051416.1:11379670-11379821 GCF_015228065.2 Penaeus monodon
AACTACAATGTTATTGAATGACCTTTGCATATACGTAGTTGGAATTTCCCTATTTGATAATGATTGCATAATGATTTCCGTGTGTGTGTTGTGTGTACCTTGTGACTGTGCTGTTTATAGGAGGAATGATATCGGATGGATGTTGGATGAG
>NC_051416.1:11380324-11380563 GCF_015228065.2 Penaeus monodon
TGTCCAAATGCCTAATTTAACCCTCGTCTCTTTTCAGGTAAACATTCCTTTGTGAGGGAGAGTTCATGCAAGGAAACGTGTGAGTAAGGTAACTCATAATTCATCTTTGTATGTTTAGCCTAATGTAGGGGTGTTTAAGAAGAAAGTGGGGGAAAGATGGTTATTTAAGATATAGAGTCTGGTTAAGTGGAGGGCGTGTTGGTTAGGAAGGGAATGAGGGAAAAGGAAAAAAGGAGAGG
>NC_051416.1:11380806-11381026 GCF_015228065.2 Penaeus monodon
GCTTGTGAAATACAGAGACCAAATTACGGAATAAGGAGATAGGCGAGCTGAGCCTTGTCCTCATAAAGGCCAGATTTAAGCGTGGCAGTTGAATGGAGTTATCGCAGCAGTTATTTCGTCCCGGAAGTGGATAATAGGGCCAATAAAGAAAAAAAAGTCGGTGGGCGGAACTAAAAGGCGAATTTGATGGCACTGATTGCATTTTGCGGGCGGTGGCTGT
>NC_051416.1:11381868-11382138 GCF_015228065.2 Penaeus monodon
AGCCAGCCGAGGAAAGACGACCAGACAAGGATGTGGACAAGTTGGACACGTGAGTTTGCGTGCTTGAAGACCAAAACGTAAACAAGATTCGCAGATGAACGACCAGCTTGGAGAGCAGCTGACATGGGAGATAGGGACAGAGGGGGGGGGATAGAGAAGATATAAGGGGGGGAGAGGGTGGAAGGGTGTGGAGAGTGGGGATTTAGGAATGAGGAATCGGGAGAAAATAGGACAGGATGGAAGGAAAGTGTTGACTAGGAATATGGTAAG
>NC_051416.1:11382172-11382784 GCF_015228065.2 Penaeus monodon
CTTGAGGGTTTGGGGGAGTTCGTCCTCGTATGCTGCGCTGCCATAACATATTTCGCCTCACGTCTTGCTTTTCGGATGCTGCGCAGTTGAGGAGGAGGCTGAGAGGGCGAGCAAAGGGCCAGACGGCTGGAGATAAAAATCGGGGGCGAAGAGGGGAGGAAATGGAGGATGTCGGAGGGAGGGGAAGGGGTAAGGGAGAGGGGGAGAGGGGAAGTGGATGAGGGTAAGGGGGAGATTAGGAAGAGGATAAAGTAGGGAGTGGGAAGGAAGGAGGAGAGGAAAAGGGGGGAGATGGGAAGAGGATGAAGTAGGGAGTGGGAAGGAAGGAGGGGAAGGGAAGGGGATGAGGCAAGGAGAAGGTGAAATGGGTGAGGGGAAAGGATGGAGCAAAGGTATGGGGAAGAGTCAGACGGGGGGAAATGAGGTGGGGGAATGACAAGGGGGGGAGAGGAGAAGGAGAAGGATGAGGAGGGGGAGGTTGAGGCAGGGGTGTCAAGATGCAACTGTGGTCAAGATGTGTCGTTCGGTCGTTAAGAGGGAAGGGTTGGAAGAGGCAGTTATTTTCACGGTAAGTTAGGACCAAAGAGGAAAATAAGTACTAATGCGAATGGG
>NC_051416.1:11383093-11383255 GCF_015228065.2 Penaeus monodon
CGAAGAACGCCATGGATAGAAACATTAGTCTGAAAATAAACGAAACTAACAGCAACAGAAACCGCCCATAAACCCATTCAGAAAACGCCCATAGAACAGAAGTTAAGATGCGGCCAGATGGAGGGAAGAGACAGAATGTTATGGGAAGGTTGCATGGAGAAA
>NC_051416.1:11383387-11383900 GCF_015228065.2 Penaeus monodon
GTCGGAAGGGGAGAAAGGGAGAAGGGAATAGTTGGGAAGAGGGAGAACGGAAGAGAGGAGGGAAGGAGGGGACGGGGAGAAGAGTATGAAAGAGGGAGGAGGGGAGAATGGTAGGAAAGGAGATGGTGGGGAGGATGTGAAAGGGGGAGATGGGGAGAAGAGAATGAAAGGAGACGGGGGGGATAGTAAGAAAGGAGGAGACGGGGAGAAGAATGTGAATAGGGGAGGAGGGGAGGAAGAGGGGAGCAAGTAAGTGAAAGGGAGGGGAGAGGAGTCACATTACGCGGGCACCTTGTGGGGAGGGGAGGGGCGTGAAATCCCCAGTGGCACCGCATGTCTTTACTTACTGGCGCGGGGATTTGGGAAGAAGGGGTGATGATGGGAGTGCGAGGGGGAGGGAGAGGGGAGGAGGGAGGGTAGAAGACGGTGTGGGGGGCGATGGGCAGGAGAGGGAGATGAGGGTGGAGATGAAGAGAGACAGGGGTGGGTAATGAAAATGGAGTTGTGGGTGTG
>NC_051416.1:11383946-11384376 GCF_015228065.2 Penaeus monodon
CGTATATTTATTTTTGTTTTATCTTGAATACCGTTTTGATATTCTGCATATGGAATATAGAAAGCAATGACGATATTGACAGAAAACAACGTTGATACAAATGAAGATAAAAGTGATAATGATACCGAAGCTAAAACAGTAATAAAAATGATAACAAAACACTTAATAACAGTAATGATAACATACATGATACCATCTAAAGATTGCAATAAAGATAATACCAGCGCTGAATCCAAATCAATCATAACAATAATAAATAAAAACAGGACCTCCCCCCCTTCCCCCCCAAGGACTGACACCTCCCGCCCCCCCCCCCCTCTCTCTCTCCTTGGACCGGCTTCGGTGAGAACGTCAGTCGATCGGCAGGATCATGTGTCTGATTCGCCTCACTTGTGATGTTTCCTCGAGACGTCCAGTGAGGAATGAACGA
>NC_051416.1:11384448-11384683 GCF_015228065.2 Penaeus monodon
TCGTCTGCTACTCCTTTTTTTTAGGCGGGGTGAGTAGGGTCTTATTGTTATGGGGGGATGGGGGGGTTACAGTATCTGTCCCGTTCGTCCTTGTAGCCTATCCTCTTTTATCGTTACTTAAGTCATTTATCCAAACTTAATCTGCTGTATCCTAACTTAACCCCCTGTATCCCAACTTTGACTATTTTGGCCTGCAAGCCTAACCTAACTTAATTTCTTGCATCCTAATCCAACC
>NC_051416.1:11384734-11385217 GCF_015228065.2 Penaeus monodon
CTATGCGATGAGTGCCGGTTTGGTTTGAGAGGGAAAGGGTTGGCTGAAATTTGTCGCTTGTTTTCTTTCTATTTTTTGTTATATTTTCTGTCTTTCTTTTTTCTCTCCGACGTTATTAGTATTTTCTCTCTTCTTTTCTGCTAACAGTAACTGCGTGACCTTGTTTGATCCCGTCGACCAGAGCCAGGTCATAAATCATGCGGGAATGAGGTGTCTTTAATATTTCAAACTTAATCAAGTGTCGCTGACCCCGCGGGCTCTTTGCATGTTCTGTGACCTGTCCTGTTCCCTGCGCCTCGTCTTGACGTGGAGAAATGGAGACCGAGTGACCTGGTGGCGATATCGGGTTACTGGTTTTCCTAGATTTCTGATTCTGCTCTTGATTGGAGTGCTTTTTAACTGGAAATGTTATAGTATTCGCGATGTGTGGATGTGTGAAGTGGTTTTATTTTTTGTTGAATGGTTAATTAATTTATTAGGTTA
>NC_051416.1:11385315-11385592 GCF_015228065.2 Penaeus monodon
CGCGCACGCGGTCTGTCCTGACGTCTCTCCCAAAACTGTTTTCAGTCCGCATGCTTACCATTTGTAAGTCGACAGTGAATGTGCAGTGGATGAATAATGAGTACAATGTTGACTGCTAGCCAACAGAGCGTGAGTTTCACTAACATGGTGCATATGAACAGACTGCAATGTGCAAATATACCGTCTTCTGCAAGGCAAAGTGTGTACTACAAGCGTGCAATATTTGAACAGCGTGCTTGCAGTGACGGAAAGCTCTGCAGTGCGGACCCTGGGCTGG
>NC_051416.1:11385626-11386063 GCF_015228065.2 Penaeus monodon
TCGGAGAAGGATAATTACTTGATGAAGGTGAATTTCAATTAATCCCCAGTGCACCTGTTTGGAAAGAGGGGCGGCCGCGTTACGCAAGGATTCTCCCGACTTTCGTGCGAAGGAAGAACTGGTAAATACGCACATGACTGACTCCCGCGGCGGCCAAACATTGCATGGTTACACACACATGCACACCGAGACAAAACATGCACGTGTGGATTCACTTTCTTTCTGAAAGGCATGAGCACGCGAGGGTAACCGACGCTCGTCCATGACCGCTCGTACCACGACACGCGAACACCCACGACTGGGCGCACGCACACCTAGGAACACGCACATCCACTCCTACGCATCTGGGCGTACGTACACGCACAAAAACGCACATGCAAATCAGATAGACCCTGTGTAGATGACCATGGTTTCGTGTAAACTAGGCCGACCAACCT
>NC_051416.1:11386169-11386435 GCF_015228065.2 Penaeus monodon
TACATGCAGACAACGTAAACACACGCACACACACAGTCTCCTAAGGCTTTGTGTGTAAACAAACAATTACAAACGCATTTGGGTTCTCCCGCGGGACATTTAGAGGGCGTTCTACCTATCGTTAACTTCGTTTACACTACTTTTTTTGTCTGTTGGCAAAGGGGCCTCGTAAGCCTAAAAGGGATGACACCGGCGCCCAGGTTGCGGGAATTCTGAGCGAGTGTATAGTGGAGATAATGTTGTATTAAAGGTTTATAAGATGTAAT
>NC_051416.1:11386527-11387092 GCF_015228065.2 Penaeus monodon
ATTTGGGAATTAAGTGAATCAGAACATGTCTAATCTTAACGAAGATAGGATGAGAGGCCAGAACCAAAGAGTGGCTCGAACCCGGTCCCCGCGAACCCACACTTTCACCATCACTACCGCAGATGTAAACAGTGAAGCCCGTGGTGGCCATACTATCATGATAGTAAGAATCATCACACTGACGGCATGAATGGTTTATTGGTGGCTAAAGTGTCATCGGTTATGGGTGATGTAACACACACACACACGTCGTCGTTATCAGCAGCTGTGTGGTTCTTGACGTGACGACGGTGTTAGAATGACGATAAATAGCGACATTAGCGATAAGTGTGAGGTTGATATTGTTATCAGTTGTATGAGTGTGATTGGCGGGGCAGTGTTCGTTAGAGTTTTGTTTCATGTTGGTATTAAAAGGTTTCATGTACAGTTTCGTTTGTATTATTAGTTCGGCGGCCTGTTGCGGGAAATAGATACGGCAGAGCATGGTATTTGGGCCATATTTAATGGGAGGATGAAACTGCAAAGGTTATGTATGGCACTCAGGGGGTTGGCGTTGCAGTAAGGT
>NC_051416.1:11388434-11388553 GCF_015228065.2 Penaeus monodon
GTGCGACTGGTTTATTGACATTTTTGCTGTTCAATAAACTCGGCCGTAATCGCGCCCACGTGCATATTGCATAATAACGCCCACGCAGAATCTGGGTCGACATGGATCTCACTTACCGT
>NC_051416.1:11388803-11389003 GCF_015228065.2 Penaeus monodon
CGCGCGCGCTTGTGTGGACGCTAGTGGCCTGGCGGTCGGTTAGTTCCTGGCCCGGATATCCTGATTGCCATTTCGCTTCGTTTCCTTCCTCTCTTCTTCATGTCTCTGCTTTGTGCCTTGTCTTTTATTGGCGTTTTCCTTTTTGTTTCTCGACCTTCCGTTATCCCATTCTCTTTCTCCCTCACCCTTTCTTTCTCCAC
>NC_051416.1:11389610-11389708 GCF_015228065.2 Penaeus monodon
TGAAAATTATGAATGCCATACTAATGAATGTAAAGTAGCCTACTTCCGCTCATTACCGCAGGAGATAGGCCTACTTGTTTACGGGATGGACTTTTCTA
>NC_051416.1:11389873-11390140 GCF_015228065.2 Penaeus monodon
TGTGGGAAGAAACTTAAGCTATAAAAGCATTTCTTCGTTCCTCTCTCAAGACTGCAGTCGAATTATTATTTCTCTATTTTGTATCTCCAGTTGAATTATTATTATTTCCCAAGATATTCCGAGAACCAGTTCGCTCGGGGAAGTCGGGTGTGAGACGTATTTTCCTGCGTCTTTCGGCGATGAATGAGCAGAGGAGAAGAGGATTTACCAGCTATAGAAAAAAGCTTTTAGGGAAAAAGTTCTGAACTGGATGTTAAGTGGCGACGG
>NC_051416.1:11390235-11390492 GCF_015228065.2 Penaeus monodon
TCGTGTCTTGGGAAAAAATGTGTCTCTTGGGAATGATGATAAAACTCAAACTAAAAAAAAAACAAGGGATAAAAGATTTTAAGAAAAGACAACAAAGAGAATAAATTAAAAGTGCGGAGAGAACTGTAAGAGTTGCCGGATGTACATTTACTTATATATTTACGTATTCGCTTTGGGGAAATATTGAAGTTCTTCGGTAACTTATTCATTAACGGCAGTGTTTGCAGACGAAAATCCTTGTGATTTATGAACGTTTC
>NC_051416.1:11390577-11391270 GCF_015228065.2 Penaeus monodon
CCACCTGTCTTTCCATGTCTTCGTAATTATCCATCCATCTCTTTCTCTTATCTGTCGTCTTGCCAGTTATCTCTCTATGCACTTCTGCGTATTCAATTTTGTGTTCCATATTTATTGGTATATTTTTTTATTTTTTCTTTATATTTACGCTTTTTTACAATTTTTTGTGTGTGTTTGTTAACAAGGACAGGACTAAAGACAGGATACGCCGCCGGGCACTAGAATGCGAACGTGTTGCCCCGCCCTCCATGACGAGAATCATTATGCATGGAGATGGTGGGAGGAGGTGCGCGAAGGAGGGAGAAGAGAGAGGGGGAAGAAAAGAGGAAAGGGCGGGAATAGATGATAGTGAGGGGGAAGGGAAGGGGTTAGGGGTAAGGGGAAAAAAGCACACGAAGAGGGTAAAAGAGCGAATGAAAAAGAGGAGAAAGAAGAGACACACTGAGAGGGGAAGTGGTAGGGGGCGCGGAGGGTCCACGGAGCTAGTAGAGAGGCAAAGAGGAAGGAGGGAAGAGGTTCACAGGGAAAAACAAAGCAGAAGGAGAGATCATTATGCGTGGTGGGAGGAGACATGCGAAGGAGGTTAGAGAGAGGAGGTGAAGAAAGAGAAGAGAGAAGAGGAAGAGGAAAGAACAGGTGGATTATAAAGGGGAAACAAAGGAAAATGTGAGGTAATTTTGCAATAAAGCAATT
>NC_051416.1:11391346-11391430 GCF_015228065.2 Penaeus monodon
GGTAAAAGAAAGGAGGGAAGGGGCGGGGTGCAAAGGAGAGATCGTATGCATGTTGATGATGGGAGGAGTTACACGAAGACGGGA
>NC_051416.1:11391499-11391579 GCF_015228065.2 Penaeus monodon
TGAAAGAGGAAGAAGAGGAGGGATAGAAGAGAAGGGGAGAATATAAAGGGGAGGGAGAGAGTGGCAAAGGGAGGAGGGAG
>NC_051416.1:11391761-11391925 GCF_015228065.2 Penaeus monodon
GATTTAGATAACAGATAAGAGAATTTATGCGTAACACATACTAATCTCATCGCTAAGCCGCTTATTTCTATTAAATCGATTTTTTTATTGTTACTCATGGCGTTGTCCGTGTCGTTAACAGCGATCTCAATTTCTGCTTTGCAAATATTGGGATTACCGTCAGC
>NC_051416.1:11392641-11392790 GCF_015228065.2 Penaeus monodon
AGAAGGCGCTACAACCTCTCCGTAAACACACGACCTGATCCTATCTTGCACACAGGAAATTACCCCTTTTTTGCCTTTCTTTTTGTCAGTGCATAGTTTAGCATTTAAGACAATGTAGTACCAGGGAGTCGTCATGGCCCGGCTCAAGG
>NC_051416.1:11393453-11393542 GCF_015228065.2 Penaeus monodon
TCTTTGCAGTCAGAAGCTACATTGTAGATAATTATTAACATTTCATGACAAGATGCCATAATGTCTGGTACTTTCAATGTTCGCCATTA
>NC_051416.1:11395621-11396004 GCF_015228065.2 Penaeus monodon
CAAGAATAAAAAAGTAGGAAAGTGGACAACCAGATGAAAAGAGGGAAAGGAAACCGATTGGTAGGACTACATAGGACCTGTTTCAGGCGGTAATAAATTTCCCATCAAAGTGACCTACTGCAGGCTACTGTGGCGTGAAATTGCGCCATCTGTTTTGGAATATCGGTTTAGGAGGCGAAAAGGGGTCCAATAAGGAAAGGAAAATAAAGCAAGTAATGGAGAAAATAATGGTAGCGATGGAGAAAATAACGATAGCGATGTGTCTGATAAAGGAGGAAGTGAGACGGGGATAGAAGGTAAAGGGAAACGGGGATTGGGAAAGGATGTTTGTGAATGAATGGTGAGAGGAAATTGGAAATGGAATAAAGTCAAAGGGGAGGAGG
>NC_051416.1:11396400-11396531 GCF_015228065.2 Penaeus monodon
TTTATTATCCGCTTATCCTTTGTTAATTATACTTATTTTCTTCACGGTTCGTCGAGCCAACTCCAGGATGATGATTTAATGGGCAATAGAATTATCCTCAAGATCTTTGCTTGTTCATAATGTTGTCGATG
>NC_051416.1:11396605-11397248 GCF_015228065.2 Penaeus monodon
GGTCTTTACTATAGCATTCGCTATCGCCATCAGCGCCATCGTCAGCGAAGTGTCATCACGAACACAACCCTTTTTTTCTCCTTGAATACGTGTCCATATCAGCCTGCAACTTGGGGCTTCTTGCATGTCCCGTGGACGTTGTTGCATCGGAGGGGAATGTCTTGGCACGTGCAAGGCGACTAATTACATTCCTCTGTTTTTTTGTTTTTTTTAAGGGGGGTATTTTTTAGGGAATATTTTTTTACGGTGTATTTTTTAGGGATGTGGAGAATTTTTGGGAAGAGGGAAGAAAGGGAGGGGTGGAAAGGGGGTAGAGGAAGGAGGAAATGTCTGATAGAAGAGGTAAAGATAAAATAGAGAAGGAGATAAAGATAAAGAGGTGGCGAGGGGGGTAGAGAATAGACGAGGAAGAGAAAGGGAGAACCAAAGAAGAAGCACACAGCCAGTCGGAGGAAGAGGAAAGGAAAGAGAGGAGAGGGAATAGGGCGGGAGAGAAAGGGAAGAAAGGGGAGAGGGGGAGATGGGAGGAGGAGGAAAAAGGTAAGAAAAGAAGAGTTACGAAACTATTTCGCCGTAACGAGCAGGGAGGAGAGAAAGACAAGGTGTATCACAGCACTACAGGATGTGAATCGGTTCCTACTTG
>NC_051416.1:11397570-11397905 GCF_015228065.2 Penaeus monodon
GTCGTTCGCAACGGTAATGACCCGCTTCCTTCTGAACACAATCACGGGTTTTTGCTTCTCCTTTTCAAGACGTCGTTAGATACCGTGGCAGTACTGAGTGTGTGGTGGCGATGGCTTCGAGGCACAAGCTGGACGGACGGACTTTGGGACACCTGCTGGATGTCCTTGCTGGGTGTTATGGCGGTTGGAAGCTAGATAACAGGTCGTGCTGGAGGGTGGTTGGAAATGATGTTGTGTGCTGCTATCATGATTGGTTTACAGGCGCGACTGTGGGTTGATTGGAATGATGTGGTCTGTACCGTTTTGTACAACGAAAACGTCAGGGTATGAACTTC
>NC_051416.1:11398233-11400150 GCF_015228065.2 Penaeus monodon
ATATAGAGGAGGAAGGAGAGAAAAAGAAACGAGACAAATCATTGACTGATAAATCCGAAACAGAGTTTGACGTCCGATGCCGTAAGATGCTTGATTAACCCCACCATTGTTTACCCTACACTCATGACGTCATCATAAGGGTGCCTTGATTATTTTTTTTCGGTATTTTTGTTTAAATAGATATTTGTATTTACAAATTTTGAATTGTTTTTCTTTCTTTTTATCTCAGATATGTACAAGTCGTGCTTATTTGTTTATTCCAACACGGGAGGGGGCGGGGGTTGATCTGAGACTTACGGGTTTATTTTGAATGGTTTTTGAGAGGAGAATGAGAGTGGAAGAAGATTAGAAGGGAGAAATTGGAGAGGAGAAAGAGAGATTTGGATAGAAAGCGAGACGGCAGTAAAAGTGGAGGGAAGGAGCAGAAGTTGCAGTAGGAATGGAAGTAGGGGAAGGAGAGAGGGGGGATTAGAGGGGAGAGGGAGAGAGAGCAGAGATGAGGAGAGAAGAAGCTGGAGTGGGAGAGAGGGAAGATTAGGGGGGAGAGGGAGGGAGAACAGAGATAGGGAGAGAGGGTGAGAGTCAGAAAGAGGGAGAATTAAGGGGAGAGAGGAGGGAGAGGAGAGATAGGAAGAGAGAGGGAGAGGAGAGATAGGGAGGGAGGAAGAGAGGAGAGATAGGGAGGAGGAGGAGAGGAGAGATGGGGCGGGAGGGGGATTAGAGGGGAGAAGAAAGGAGAGGAGAGGAGAGACACATGACTCACCGTCTCCTCCTCGCCGTCACTTCGTTAAGCAAAGCAGCCTGTCAATCAACCGCCCTGGTCCGTAGGCAAACAAACCGTACAAAAAATGTTTTTCGTTTTGTTCCATTCTTTATTCATTTTATTTCTTATGTATTTGTGTAATTGAATTTTATCGTTCGAGTGGAGATTGCTGATCTGGCAATCGTCTGAGATGACAGCCTCCCTCCCCCCCACCCCATCCTGTGTTGTTTTGTAGGGAGAGCGATGCTGGAGCTGATTTCGAAATTTATTGGTCCATCGATTTATCTTTTTTTTTAGTAATTCATTCATCTGATCGCGTTATTTTTTTTATTTGGCCTTGTTCACTCGATCATGTATATTTGTTTGTTAATTGTTTTTTGTTTTAGCTTTATACGGGGTGTTTTTGTAATTGTCATTTTATTTTTTTGTGATTCGTGAACTTAGTTTTGTGATTTATCTGTTTATTTTGTAATCTATCTATTTATTATTCATCACTGCTGTTGATTGATTTGCTATGGTTCCTGTCGTTTTCAATTGCTTTGATTGATTTTATTTTTATTTTTCACTAGTTTAACGCTGTTATGGGCGAAAATGAGAAAAAAAACATAGGCGGAGAAGTGGAGGGAGGAAGAGTGAGAGAGTGAGAGGAAAAGAGAGGGAGAAAGGAGAGGAAGAAAAAGAGAATAAGAAGGAAGTAGAGGGAGAAAGGGAAAACAAAAAATAAGGAGAAGGAGAGAGAGAAAATAAGAGGGAATGAGAGGAAGGAGAGAATAAAAAGGAAGGAGAGGAAGAAAGAATAAAAATGAAAGAGGGAGAAAGAGAAGACAAAACGGAAGGAGAGGGAGAAAGTGAAAATATGAAGGAATGAGAGGAAGGAGATAATGAAAAGGAAAATGGAGATAGAGAAGACAAAAAAAGGAAAGAGGGAGAAAGAAATAAAAAAGGAAGAAAGGGAGAAAGAGAAAATAAGGAAGAAGGAGGTTGTTTGTAGTTAGAGTTCGCGTGGGGGGGGGGGGGTATAGATGGCGTTGTTTTTTATGGCCGTTCGTTTACTGTCGCGTGTCCACAAAAAGGGGGAAAAGCATATAGGGGTGTTGACAGTCGGTCTGATAAACTTGTGTCTGACAGGGTATGAGTTTTTGTGATTAGTTGCA
>NC_051416.1:11400576-11400696 GCF_015228065.2 Penaeus monodon
TCGATTCAAGTTCATAGAACCCTGGTCTTCCCTCCCCAATCTTTCCCCCGCTGTGGTTGGACCTCCTTCTCTCTATTGATTTACGACAACCAAGTGGACGTGTGGATAGAGGGGGTGATG
>NC_051416.1:11401207-11401482 GCF_015228065.2 Penaeus monodon
GGGGTGTAGAATGGGAGGAGAGAAAGAGGATTGACAGGGAAGGAGACCCCCAATTCCCCAACCTTTCTTACGGTCAGATAAAAAGGTCAGTCGGTGAGATTCCGACCTTGATAGACTCGCGGACTCTTGGCTTGATATTTGTGGCTTTTTCTTGCGGAGAGGGAGCGGCCGGCCGTCTTGTTGGCGTGTGAGAACCGGGAAGGCAAACGCACGCGAATACAGACATTTGCGGAGACATGCGGTAAATATGACCATGGAAACATAGGTATTTTCTG
>NC_051416.1:11401785-11402068 GCF_015228065.2 Penaeus monodon
CCCCCCCCCTCCTCCCCGATCCGTAATGCGCACCTAAAGTTTCGAATAAATGATGCTCGCATGTGCGCTGGCTGGCAAGGTCACCTGTGCAGCCGCCTCTTAATTATTCCATCACCTGAGTTTTTTTTTTTTTATAACTTCTCGTTTTAAAGAGGGTGGGGGGAGGGAGGTTAAAGGAACTGCTAATTAGTGTCATTAATTACGCCACACGGATTTGTTGATGAGATTTTTATTTTTTATTTTTTTATAGTGGTACTCGTAGAAGGTGGAGGTAGGTGGAGAA
>NC_051416.1:11402225-11402720 GCF_015228065.2 Penaeus monodon
TGGGGGTGGGGCTTTCAGCATCGTAAGCTACGAGGTTCAGGTTTGATAAAGTGAGGGGGGGGAGGAGGTCCATCAGCTGGAGGTTCAGAAGAGTTGGTAGATGGTGGGAGGAGGTTCAGTATCGTAAGTTGGAGTTCAGGAGAAGGGGGGGGTAAATGGAGGGGGGGTCAGTATCGTAAACTGGAGGTTTCGAAGGGTAGATAAGTGAGGGGGTACAGTGTCGTAAGCTACGAGGTTCAGAAGGGTTCAACGTAGGGGGGGGTGTCAGTATCGTAAGATGGAGGTTCAGGGGAAAGGTGGATAGACGGGGGGGGAGGTTCAGTATCGTAAGCTGGAGGTTTAGAAGGATTGATAGGTGGAGGGGAAGGGTGGAGGTTCAATATCGTAAACTACGAGGTTCAGAACCTTCCCGTCTCTCCTCGCGTAACCTTGAACTATCGACTTGCTTTCCTTCCTCTCTTCATTCGTTCGTTAGCGGCGTCTACTCTTCGCCCC
>NC_051416.1:11402779-11402917 GCF_015228065.2 Penaeus monodon
TTGTGGGCGGTGTCAGCGTGATTATGTGTTGTTGACTCTGCTGTGGTCTGTGTTCCTTTTCACTAATATCGTTACTGTTATTGTGTTCTTTGTTAGATGAGCATAATGGTGATACCACCACCACTCCCCCAAGATCCT
>NC_051416.1:11403111-11403291 GCF_015228065.2 Penaeus monodon
GACTATTATTAATGATGTTGTAGTCAAGTATGATATTATCAACATTAATATTATCATTAGCTTCAGCTCAAGGTACACAGGATGTTTACTTTCCATAAAGAGATATAAATCGTGTGAGTAGTCTTACGCAAGCCATATGGGAGGAGGAAGCACAGGTGAACGATTTGCTTATGTGCCGTC
>NC_051416.1:11403472-11403673 GCF_015228065.2 Penaeus monodon
ACAAATAAAAAAACTTTCTCTCCAATATACCCTCAGGCACGAAGGCACTAAATAAACCCATAATTAATATTTCTTTCAATGGAGACGAATAGCGGCTGTTTTGCCTGAGGGGACGGATCGTCGACACAATATGGCCGCCGACGGTTTTGTAATGATACCGAGTATAAATAACAGCGGAGAGAAAGGCTCCTACAAGTTCGG
>NC_051416.1:11405248-11405911 GCF_015228065.2 Penaeus monodon
GTAATAAGCATTGCCACAGTACGTTTCTCTTCTTATTAACGCTCTTTCTTATGATTAATATACTTTTTTATTATTATCTCTAAAAACGGTATCCCTACGATGACCGGGAAATCTGCCCTGTCGATAACAGGACCTAAACGTGTTCCTTGTTTCTAGCAAAACTACTTTTCTTGTTTTGTTGTTGATATTTCTTGTGTTCCATATAGCCCTGGGGAGTTTTCCATAGTGAGGCAGCTAGTCTGTTCTCACGCCCATGCCTACGCCCTCTCCTCTCTCACTCCCGCCCGTACTGCCACTTTTGACGCCTCACTCCTCTTCCCACGCCCACTTCCAGATTCCCTTGACCCACCCACTCCTACCCTTACAGTGCACCCGGTCCTGCTTCATAATTCCCACGCCCGATTCATAATTCCCACGCCCCTCTTCCCCAATCCGCCCTCGCTCCACCCCCGCCCGCAGACGTCATCGCCCTCCCCCCCTCTCCCCTTTCGCTCCGCCCGTCCCTCCGCCCCTTCCCCTGCACCCCCCCCCCCCTATTCGCCGGTGCCCGAGGCGAAGGGCCCGGAGCAGGGCGGGAACGTGAATGCTTCAGGACCCGCTTGTTCCTGTTCGGTAGAGGGAGGTGGAGGGAGGGGAGGGAAGAGGGGAGGTGAAGGGGGCCGG
>NC_051416.1:11406134-11406249 GCF_015228065.2 Penaeus monodon
AGGTGTAGGGCGAGATGGGGGAGGGGAGAGGGGAGATGGAGGGGGCGGAGGGGGAGGGGTATGGACAGGGTAGAGGAGGTAGTGGAAGAGGGGAAGTGGGGAGGTGGAGGGAGGG
>NC_051416.1:11406288-11406815 GCF_015228065.2 Penaeus monodon
CGCGAGACGGGACGAAGGGAGAGAAGGGGGGAAGGGGAGGGAGGGAAGAGGGGAAAGGGGAAGGGTTTGAAAGGGTGAGGAGGGGGAGAGACGACTGGAAGGGGACGTAGCACTGGAGAAGAGAAGGGGATGGGAAAAGGGTTTAAGACAGAGAGAATGAAGAGAAGGGAAGGGAAAAGGAAGAGGAGGAAGAGGGCAAGGGGGAGAATGGGGGAAAGGGGGAGATAGAGAGAGGAGAAGATTATAGTAAGTGAGGAAAAGGAGAGGTGGAGATAGAGAATGGAGAAGGGAGAGAAAAGACAATAAAAAATGATACGAAAGGAGAGGATGCAAATAGAGGACACAACAAAGATGAGAGGTGAAGGAGAGGAAGCGGTGGGTGGGTAAGGACAAGGGGGGGGGAGGAGAAGAAAAGATGTCCCACCAATTAGCAGGATGATTGACATCTCACGCAGGGATCTGAGAAAAGAAGCGAGGCAAATCGAGGGACGAGGAATTTCGTTGCGGGGGAGTATTGCGTGGGAGGT
>NC_051416.1:11407146-11407228 GCF_015228065.2 Penaeus monodon
ACATTGGGAAGAAAAATTTAGTCACAGGAAGTGGGCGTAATCTGTTAGCGGGCGGAGTGGAGGATATCTGCCCGTGTGGAGG
>NC_051416.1:11407448-11407813 GCF_015228065.2 Penaeus monodon
AGTAGGAAAGACTCAAGTGTGAGAGAGAATGAGACAAAATACAATATTCGGTAAACATGGTGAGTAGGACTTTTTTTTTTTTTCTTTTCATTACAAATCATTTTTTAAAAGGAAGAGGTAATTCCCGTGAGTCCTGTGGCGGGCAGTTCACAGGCAAGGCCGGCTATGCCCTTGGGTATGGTTATCCAAGGTGAATTATTCGTGGCATTATGTTCTGTTCGAGAAATATTCCTCGGCGTGTCCACCGGCGTGCATGGAGAGAGGCAAAAAGTGCAAGCAAGATTAGTAGAATGGCATAATTAACAAAAAAACTAGGAAGAGCTAGCAGAAATATTAGATATAAGAATTAAATAAGGAAATAACAA
>NC_051416.1:11407984-11408051 GCF_015228065.2 Penaeus monodon
CCGATGACATGATAACTGATGTCAGAGAAGATGAAATATCCAGCTTTTCATGCAGGGACTCTTAACA
>NC_051416.1:11408080-11408905 GCF_015228065.2 Penaeus monodon
CTCTTACGCAGACCTTTTGACGTTGTGGTTTAGGCTTTGCAGCACCGACCCGGGGGTTCTGAAGCTTCGGGATCGTTGCTTGTTTATCGGCTCGGCTTCGTTGCTCATCATTTTCCCGATTTTTAATATTGTTATTTTTTTTGTTGTTCCTCATCTTTACATCTGAATAATTCCTGCTACTAGGCTCTAGTAGCGTTCTCGGGAATTCGTACAGACTTTGGGTGACTCATGTTTACTAGTGAGTCATATAACACCGTTTCTGTGCAAGTGCCAGATAAATATTGCATGAATCATCATATCGTTCATAAAATTCCCGATTAAGAGATTAAAATCCGCTTATCTTTTTAATGCCGTGCAAAGTAAGGTGGTGTTTTAGCCAAGATGTATGCATTTGTCTCTTGTAAAAGGGTAAATAATTGCGTGATACCTGGAAGGTGTAACAGAAAACGTGAGTTATGAGAGAAAGCGGGAAGAAATTGCCACACTGTACGCTTCCTTGTTATTGTATAAACCATGTTTTTATCTTCTGGAAATGTCTGATTATTGGGGATGATTTGATATTTAAGGAGACACGTCGTCGCAGTTAAGTTAACGAAACATTCCTCAGGGTCTACGGAGTGAGTGTTACCTTTGCATAATGAATGATAAGTATTGCATAAATTCGCGTTCATTGATTATGTAGATTGCAACCGATTGAATACCGAAGGCTGAAAGAGATCGCAATCGAAATAATGAAGGGGAATTTGCATAATATATACAGCAGTGTTATGTAGTTACCTGTCATTTATGTGTGAATAACATTAGGAGAATAATTGTGAATCAGCT
>NC_051416.1:11409251-11409322 GCF_015228065.2 Penaeus monodon
TCGCGCCCCGGACGGCCCAGCCCCGGAGGTCGAGGCCCGCATGACCCTCTCCCCCGAACGCTTTGTTTCCG
>NC_051416.1:11409413-11409593 GCF_015228065.2 Penaeus monodon
CTTGCAAGCAGCGGAGGCAGATTTGGAGCGGCGCCATGCGTTTCCCTCCGCTCGCTCGCTTCGGCTGTTGGCGATGCGATAACGGTTTTTGTTTAGTCGGGATTTCTCGGGATTAGATCGATTAGAAACGCTGCTTAAAGAATTCCCTACTTATGCATAGGAAGTTATGTTGTTTCCTTT
>NC_051416.1:11409626-11409931 GCF_015228065.2 Penaeus monodon
GACGTTGTATACTCTCCTTTAAACAATTCATTTAGTTCCCCGTTTCATCTTCAGGTTGTGGTGATTCAGAGACATTGCATCTTTACTTATTTTGTATTAGACTGATCAATTTGGATAGAAAAGTGTCGTGACTACAACATTTGTTCATTTTCTTTTTTTCTATCTTATCAAAATCTCAATAGTAGGTTACAGTCATATTGCAAATAATGAATTAGCAACTCGCCATTCCCACGTGTAAGAGTTACATCACAGTACGCGCATGTGTCATGCGAAATCAACATGAATCAGAAGCATGTGTTTTTCTG
>NC_051416.1:11410121-11410279 GCF_015228065.2 Penaeus monodon
GATCTGGACACATGGGGGCAAGACACGTGTGTGAGAAAGCCGTCGCTGCTTCTTCTCACGGACATCCTTCTGCCGCACATCTTCCAAGACGGCAATTACGTGCATTGAGAAAGAGCGCCGTGGATCTGATGCGAAGACGGCGTTGCGCTCCGGAGTCA
>NC_051416.1:11410517-11411418 GCF_015228065.2 Penaeus monodon
ACTAGAGTGTTACTACGGTGAATGACCTGGATATTTTCATTTTTATTAGATCTCTAAGTCGAAATACGTGAACGAAGAAACGACGAAGAGAGTAGTAAAAAGGCAGAGAAGGATGAGTGAAACGAGCACAAGACACGAACGCATCTGACGTTGAACTCGCCAGCTGGTCGGAGGACGACGCCGAGAGCCACCTGGAGGAGCCGCTCGCTTGCTCCGGCGAGTGGGAGGGGGGGGTAAGGAGAAGGGTGAAGGGAGGGGAGGGGAGGAGAGGGGGCATGGGGAGATGGGTGTTTTGAGGGCGGGGAGAGGGGTGTAGGGAGGAGAGCGATGATGGGAGGAGAGGGTGTGAGGGGAGGAGAGTGTGTGAGGGGAGGGAAGGGGTAAGGGACATGGGATGAGGAGTCAGGGAGGGGAGGAGAGGGGAAGAGGCAGGCATGGGATGAAGAGTGAGGGGGACATGGGGAGAGGGGTGAGAGGGTTAAAAGGGGGATTAAGGAGAGGGGTGAGAGAGCGACTTCGGGATATCTGGGGAAAGGCGGAGATAGCAGACTGTAATTATGTCATCATCAATATTTTCCTTAGCGCCTTTCTCACCTCCGGGTGACAAGCAGTGACACATGCTTTACATCAATCACTGCTGTCACTGATTATCCCCTCGCCCCGCCCCCTGCCCCCTACTGTATCTCCTCCCTTACCCTCCTCCACCCCCCCCTCTCCATACCCGTCGAACCGCTGTTGCTAGAAGATGGCCAGGAATTTGTAGAAAGTTGTCCATTCATCTTTTTTTCCCTTCTTTTTATTTTCTTGTTTTGCCTATTGCGTTCCGCTTAGAGCGATCTTGGCTGGGGTTTCCTTACATTCCTGTGCAGATTGTTTTTGATTCATTCATACGTGCGGTTCG
>NC_051416.1:11411709-11412115 GCF_015228065.2 Penaeus monodon
CGCCGTTGAATACATTATCCAGGAAGAAGAAAGGCGTGAAAGGAAGTTTAGGCCTACATAATCTTCCTTTTCCATGACCCTTTCATAGCCTAAGCCTATTTCCATCGCTCACATACCACAGCTTCTTTGAATGGGTTGGACTGGAACTCCAACTACGAAATAAATGCCGAATGGGATGTATCGGGAATAGATATCGCTGGACTGAATTGAGAAACGCGGAGGCATCGGCATTAAAGAAAATGGACGAGAGCGATAAAGAGTTTGGATCTTTGTGGGGCTTAATTTCCTCCCCTTACCCCCTTTTTCTTCCTTTTCATCCATTTCCCTTTTCTTTCGGCGGAAATTCCTGCCAAACAAATAAACAAATGAGTCCAAACGAGTCAAGGGGACCGACCAGCTGAACGTC
>NC_051416.1:11412150-11412639 GCF_015228065.2 Penaeus monodon
CGACGGGTGACTCTGCCAGTGATATTTTCGAATAAATAAAATACCCACAGATTCTTCTCGTTGTGGAGTCTTCCTTTTTATGTTTGGTGGTGTGGTTGTTGTTTTTCTGAGAGTCAGAGTTCTGGATTGGGTAGAAATTATTATTTTGAAAGGGTTAAGGGGGACCGTTTTTTCGAAAAAATTAAGGCGAGAAAGTTCGGTTTATGGCAGTATCGATTTTGGGCACGCGGGAGTTTCGCTGGCCTGTCGCCGGCCACTCTCCGTTTTGGCGGCGGCTTAAATTTGGCGTTGAGTTTCCCTTTTCTTGTTCGTCGTCGAGTTTCTAGTGGTTTTGCGAATATAAAAATGGGAGTCGATGCCGTTGTTCTTTCTTTCTCGTCTGTGGTATTTAAAAAGGAATATATTAAGCATGTGGTTACCTGGTTAACATCATGAACGTGAGAAAGATAGGGTAGCGCTGTATTGTACCCAGTGGACCAGTGCCCTGAA
>NC_051416.1:11412904-11413099 GCF_015228065.2 Penaeus monodon
TGCCCACATGACGTTGCCAAGAAGCCAGTTTGTTACATTCGCAGACCAATCGGCGTGAAGTGGTGGAGCATGCGAAGGTTTCATGGCTAAAGTCCATTGTGTGGCGGGGATCCCGTGAAGTTAAACCAACAGGAGAGGGGATGGCCGAGGGGGAAGTGTGATTGAGCGATCGATGTCGGAAGCGTCGCGCCTAGA
>NC_051416.1:11413414-11413539 GCF_015228065.2 Penaeus monodon
TTTCATTCAAGGTGCGATATTAGCTGACATGATGATTCATACTTTGAAACTATTGAGATAATTTGTATTTCTTGTGGTGATATTAAATGTACTTGTAATATATGAATCATACTGATAAACTAAGA
>NC_051416.1:11413723-11413876 GCF_015228065.2 Penaeus monodon
TAGTGAACCTTTGACGTCATCGGGTTCCTATGATAGTGATAATTAGATCCTGTTTCTGTCGTATCCTGATTGGGTGATTTATAGTGATTGATAGTGAGTGTACTGTTTTCTGAGTGTGTGAGTGTGTTGGAGGACATAATGAGTTGAAGTTGT
>NC_051416.1:11414299-11414817 GCF_015228065.2 Penaeus monodon
ATAGCAACAAGTAATAGGTATAGTGGTGTATTTTTGTCCAAATAAAAAAAGATGAATACCAGATCTAGTGACGAGTCAGAGCCAAATACATTGTGAAATGAAAAGATCATTGATGAGTTCTGACTAAGGCGAAAGGGAGAGAGAGAGAGAAAAAATGTGTTCCTAAAGTCCCAGGTCTAAGATGAGAGAGGGAAAAAATAATGAAAAAAATAGTGATGTCTAAGGTGAGAGAGAGAGAAAGAAAATGGGAATGAAATAGTGATGAACTTCATGTCTACGGCGAGAGAAAGAAAGAGAAAAAGATGAATAATATAGTGATGATCCCCGCGTCATACAGTGAGAGAAAGAGGAAAAGAGAGAATTGTGATGATTTCTGTGTCTTGGGAGAAGAGAAAAAAATAGTGTCTAAGATGAGAAAAAGGAGAAAAAGGGAAAAAAAGAGTGATGAGTTCCGTGTCTGATGCGACAAAGAGAGAAAATATATGATAAAAAACAGTGTCGAGTTCCGCGTCTCGAAT
>NC_051416.1:11414843-11415062 GCF_015228065.2 Penaeus monodon
AAAAAAAACCAAGAGGTGCATAGAGTAAAGAGGTACAAGGCGTTCGAACAGGCGTGATAAAAACCTTTAAAAATGGGTTAAAAACCGGTCTTGGTGCGAGGACTCGGAGAGAGCGAGGGGGAGGGTGGGAGGGGAAGGGGGGGGCAAGGGAGGGGGGAGAGGAGGGGAGGGAAGGATGATTGTCTTGTGTCGACCTGCATGAGTAACGGCTGTTTGCAC
>NC_051416.1:11415155-11415229 GCF_015228065.2 Penaeus monodon
ATGTTGTGTTTGTTGTGTTTGTTTATGTATTGATGTAAGTAGCATCATTTTCATTATAATTTTTGTTCGTATTG
>NC_051416.1:11415421-11415577 GCF_015228065.2 Penaeus monodon
CCACCGCCACAATAACAACATCATCCTCTCTTTTCTCTCTCTTCCGTTTATTTCTGTTCTTCTTCATTCCTCTCTTCTTTTGTTGATGAAATGTGCCTTATTCTCCTTTCCCCGACACGTTTGTCTTCTTGCCTTGTTAAATGTTTGCCGCAACGG
>NC_051416.1:11416260-11416849 GCF_015228065.2 Penaeus monodon
CTCTACACATATACAAGTATGTACCGACACACATCTGCATCAATCTATACAAGTCTATGTATATGATATTTTTCCCGGAGCAAATGCCAAGTGAATGCAATCTCCGAGGTCGCTTGGTACCAGTTTGCAAAGCTGCCCCGTCATGCACTCGATTCATTTGCTGTCTGACTGGGAACAATGTCGGAAGACTGAGTTTCAGGCAGGGATTGCATGAAGAAAAAAAATGTTGAGATATTTATTATATTATTTTTATAGATAATGTTTATCGCATTAATTTCTTAGATAACATATTTATTTGATTATTTTTATGCATGTGATATTCATGACTCATGTTTCTTTTTTTTACGAGATAGAATGTTTATTGCAGTAGTTTTTTTCAAGAGAGATATAATGTTAATTGGTGTTCTTTCAGTATTACATATTCGGTTTTGTTGTGTTTTAATTTTTAAATTAGAGTATCGTGTTGTTTTATTTATCTTTATCGGCTGTTGCCTCGAATAAAAGCTAAGGAAATTTAACGAAAGATAATTTTGAAGAAAAACAACACCTGAAAACTGTATGGTTCACCTATTCTACCAGAAAGTTGAGA
>NC_051416.1:11417363-11417483 GCF_015228065.2 Penaeus monodon
CTGCAGATAAGTCGGAAATAATAGTTGAGAAACCAAATGACAGCAACCTTATAGATGATGTTCTAAAATGAAAGGAACCAGGCTGAAAATAAAACAGTGGATATTCGAGTGCATTTACCA
>NC_051416.1:11417708-11417878 GCF_015228065.2 Penaeus monodon
GAAGGGGAAAGGGAAGAACGGTATTAAAAACAAGGAAGATATCTTGCAGTTCCGAGAAACAGATATTGCTCCCTGGTCGAATGAAGCGTAAAGTTCACAGCTAGAACTTGATTGCGGTTGATTGGCAGCTTCGGTTGAATGATACAGGATGGTCTTGATTGACAGGTGGC
>NC_051416.1:11418651-11418888 GCF_015228065.2 Penaeus monodon
GCAGACTTATAATCTGATCTTCATAAGCTTCTTTAACATTCATATTATTTGTTATTATATTTTCTCCCTTAGCGTCGTATCCTTTATCGAAAAAAACACGAAACATGTATATATGAAATGGCAACTCAGAGAAAAAAAAAGTTAGCAGTTAGCAATTTCCCGTGACTTTTGCCTGGAATTCGTGACAAGCAGAAATTGAACAGACGCGAAGAAACAGCAAGAATTTTGATAGCAGAA
>NC_051416.1:11418956-11419069 GCF_015228065.2 Penaeus monodon
ATTACGTAAGAGGTGTTTACGGGTTTGTGATATCAGATACAAAATGAATGGGGGAGAAAAGTGAGTAACGTTTTGTTTAAAATTAGCATGGGGAAATTTGGAGAGAGGTAGGT
>NC_051416.1:11419983-11420638 GCF_015228065.2 Penaeus monodon
TATTGCAACCACTAATTTTACAATGCAGTTCATAACACTACGTTGCGTGTGCGAAGTGTGACTCGCGGAAAGGGAAAAGGCTCGCTTGTGACGCCCTTTTCCCACGGTCTTGGGAGGAATGCTGTCTTGTTTTTCCTAATTCTTCTGTAACGTGAAGGTTGCTGTGCTGTCTGTTGCTTGGGTAAGTTGCTGAAGGAATAAGAGGAATAAAAAGAGAGGGTAAATCGGTGAGTGAAAATGTGCGGAAAAGGGACGTAATGTGGAGGAAGTTAGGGGAGAAGGAGAGGAAAATTGTATAGTGTGATCACGTTTTGTGGGGGAAAAAGAGAAGAGGGAGATAATAGGGTAAAAATGGCAAGTGGAAAATTAATGACATAAAATAAAGGGGAATACAACAATGGTGTGTTATTGTGGGCATACGAGTTTCACACAACGATGCTTGCAGACTGCAATGAAATGCATTTCTTGCGTCATTCACTTACTGATATTTTCTTATTTTCTGATTGCAGGTGTGTACGACGGTGACTTCGGTTGTCATGGTAACCTACGCTGTTGCAGGTAACGGGTTGTTGAAAATAGCAGCCTATTTATATTTATGATTGCAAGACTTCTCAATTGGCTTGTCCTGGATCGGCTTCAGAGAATTATGGAAGAT
>NC_051416.1:11420725-11420938 GCF_015228065.2 Penaeus monodon
TGCTATTTGTAATTATACGATGTACTTTTTTCTTAACTGGAATTTCAATGGCGAATCGTGCTTGCGAAGCCCAACGGGAATCGGTACTTGATTGCTCTAGCGTTGGAGTCTGTTTTTATTTAGGATGAAGGCAGAGATGAAGAAAGAAAATATTTAGAAATAAAGGTAAATAGGGTAAAAGGAAAATAGTCGGAAATACAGGTAGCTTGAAAT
>NC_051416.1:11421413-11422005 GCF_015228065.2 Penaeus monodon
ACCACAGAAAAGGAGAAAAGGGAAGAGAAATGGAAGACTAGTTGATGTGCAATGAGAATCAAGCACTTATTTAGCCAACTCATAAAACTTTTACAACTTCCGCCTTTGTTTGAAGTGCGGGGCACATCATGACCAGAGGTCACTGACCTCGCGAGCGAACGGGGCTCTGTAAAGGTGTCTTAGTGATGTAACCTGGAAGGAGAGGGAGGGGAGGGGGGAAGGAGAGGGGTGAGGGGGCAGTGGGCGTGCTTGGTGTCTGTCAAAAGTCCTTCGGGAAGGCGGGATGGGCGGAGGGGGTAGGGGATCTGGACTTTGGGGGAGAGCGAGGATGACGGATGGGAGTGGGGACTAAGGGGAGATCGAGGGCGGGGAGAGGGGAAGGGTGGGTAGGGGGTAGTTGGCCGAGAGGGAGGGGGAGTTCGGGAGAGCATCAGGGTGGGGGAGTGGGAGAGGAAGGGGGATTCGGCAGGGGAGCGTGAGGGCGGGGGCCAGGGGGGCGCTGGGTGACCTCCGAAATCGCATCCGAACTGTTATTGGGAATCCAGCTCTCTAGTGAACTCCAGATCGTTTCTCTCGGGATGTGCGGTTGGCA
>NC_051416.1:11422177-11422850 GCF_015228065.2 Penaeus monodon
GTCGAGGAAAAACTAATAGATAGGCTTCTCGAAGGACACGTACCTAGCGAGACCTTGGATCACGGGACCGCTCTGTCTGTCACGCCTTGACGGGATCGGATCACATCTGACGTCGGGCGAAGGGCGTGGCGGCCTTTCGGAAGCAGAGGGTCACGTAGCGGGTGTCTCGGGGTATTTTCGTTAAGGAGGGGAAAGTCTGGCGATCCATTGGGGTCTCGTTGAGGAAGAAGAAGTTCAATTTATTTGGTAATTTGCAAAGGGTGTGTTTAAGAAGTGTGACTTAGAGTGGAATTTGATGGTCTTTGGTTTTCAATAATTATTGATATTCAGTTAATGGCATCAACCTGTGCTTCCCCTCTAGTAAAGAAGTTTTATTTAAAAAATAGAGATTATTGTATTTTGTAGTTAATTATACCCACAAAACATGGATTTTAAGAAACTAAAGTCATCAGCAGGTGATTGTATCATTTTTAGATATAAATCTCCCTCCATCCACTAGGGCGAAACAAAACAAAAGAGAGTTTGGAAGTCCTCAGTTTTCTGCACTTTTTAACAGTATGTCCAATTGTTAACATTTATTGACATGGCCTCCCCGCCACCACCCGCAGAGATGGATTTGAGAGTTTGTTTTTTGCAGTTGATAATATCCAGTTAATGCCCATCCATATCACCC
>NC_051416.1:11422989-11423765 GCF_015228065.2 Penaeus monodon
GGTATAAATAGAAGGCCAAGCAGGTCATTTTGCCGCCGCTGCCTGCCCCGGGATTGGAATTCACCGAACCTGCAATTAACATGAACCCTAATGAGGGGGTTTCCGCTTCCATTAGGGGCGATAGTGAGCGCATATCGTGAATAAGATCGCCGACTGGCTGGCGAGGTGGAGGGGTGGAGGCGTGAGGGAAGGGGTTTGGGTGAGGCGGAGGGTTGGTGGTGAGAATTCGTGGGGTGTGGGGTGAGGGAGAGGTTAGTGAGGGAGAGGTTAGGAAGAGAGAGGGGTTGTTGGGGGCGGGAGGGGTTTTAGGCGGGAGTTTGTGGGGTGTGAGGTGAGGGAGGGTTGAGGTGAGGGCATGTGGAGGGGAAGATCGGGGTGATGGAAGTTGGGGGTTGGGGATGAGGATGAGGTTGAGGTTGGTGTGGGATGGTGACGAGGTGTGGTGGCGTTGGTGTTGGGAAGGTGATGGTGATGAGGAGACTGAAGTCGCTGTGGTGGGGATAGTGGCGATCGTATTGACATTGTTTTCCTCTGATTTCATTAGTGAAGGTCGCTAGAGAGAGTAAACGGGGGCAATGGTGCGAGAGAAAGCTTTGAAAAAAAACCTAGATTTTATTCCCAATGCAGATAAGCTAGGTCGTGAATATAATGTGTAACGGAAACTAAACAAATGAAAAAGAGGAAAGAGGAAACATCTCTAAAACATGAAAATACGTGGCAAAGTCCTATTTTTTTCCTGTGTAAGAGCTATATTCATCCTATCGACGGATCTCGCG
>NC_051416.1:11425911-11426099 GCF_015228065.2 Penaeus monodon
AGCGGGGAAGCGGTCGCAAACTCCTGCAGCAAAGGACAAATACCAAAATAGCGACCATTGCGGAGAAAACATTTTTTTAATTCTTTGTTTTTTTTTCTCTTTCTAGTTTTCGAAGAAGTTCTAGACAAGGTTCTCCTGTATGCTCGGAGAAGGTGCGCTTTCTGTGTTCGTTAAAGAATTTGTGCAAG
>NC_051416.1:11427115-11427521 GCF_015228065.2 Penaeus monodon
GGGGGTGGAGTAATTAGTACCATTGTGGTTGGCTTTGTGTGTCGTGTGGCATTGTGCGCGGGCGAGGTGTGGGATGGCACCCTCTGTCGCACCTCCTCCCGCCCAGCTGACTCACGCTAAGGCACCATGCACTGAGTTTGTTTCCACCATAGGCAGTCCCTGTCCTCTCTGTGGATAGGCACCCAAGGGTGGCATTGCCGAGATTTTCATGTACACTTCACTGGCACGATAAACTTCACTGTGAGATATGAAGTCACTCGAGTGCCATATGGAGCCACGCATGCCATAACGAGCCGGAGCATGACCCAATAAACCATCATGCTGTGACAAAATAAACCACACAATGGCGTAATAAACCTCGCGGTGGCATGATAAAGTTCTCGGTGACCTTCGACCTCCAGTGATT
>NC_051416.1:11427705-11428230 GCF_015228065.2 Penaeus monodon
TGGTGTAAAATCTCTCCTCTCTCCGTTCCCTTGAGGTTTAGCTTCAGAACATGACTTGAATCGGCCGTGCAGCGCGTGTGACGTCATCCATGTGGGTGCGCGGAGAGACGTGCAAGATGCCAGTTGCAGGTTGCATGTGACCCTCGAAAGCAAGAAGGCGTTACTGGCTGAACGTGTGCAATAACCAGACCACGGATCTGTTGTTGTCGGAATTGTTGAAATGCGTGTGGAAATAGTCGATTACGTTTATTTTACGAGATGAGCCGGAGACTTTGCGGTGCCATTTGTGTCATGTTGGTGGCACTTAGGCACTGGCCATTCACACTGGCATGGTTTGTCGCGTAGTCTAGCTCTATCGGGCCATGCGTGTGTGTTTGGCGTTATCCCATTGAGTTATTCCTTTAAAGGTATATCTAGGGCATCACGGGTATGTTAAGTGGGTTGGGGGGGGTGGGCAGGCTTAGTCAGACATATTGGGTATAGATATTTTAACAAAAACGAAGTAAGGTATTCATATTTTTTATG
>NC_051416.1:11428306-11428588 GCF_015228065.2 Penaeus monodon
GTGAGATGAAGTAAACACAAGGCGGGAAATGAAAAATGGAAAAGTGACGAATAAATGAATGAGGAGAATAGAAAAAAGAGAGAAATAAATTAAATAAAAGGATAGTTGAATTGAGAGAAAAAAGATCAGAAAATCTGCCAGTGATAAGGCAGTGAAGGGAAACAGGCCGACTCTCCAACAGGGGGCGTCTTAAGAGGTCGTAAAGGGACTCGGCCGGACACCGGGGGAACGACGCGTCACGTGACCGGGAATGGAACAACAGGTACGAACAGGGGACCGAAC
>NC_051416.1:11429153-11429333 GCF_015228065.2 Penaeus monodon
CGTGCGCGTGCGTGCGTGCATTTTTGCGTTAACCCTCTCGCACGCTTGTGTCCAAGCCGTGCTTGTAGGCGATTGGCGCTCGAAGTAAAAGTCACTCTTGAGAGATAAATATCTCTTATTTCAAGAAGACAGCATGTGATTTTGCAGCTGGACATATATTGAAACTTGGACGGTCAATAA
>NC_051416.1:11429934-11430051 GCF_015228065.2 Penaeus monodon
GAACGTTGTACCCAAGTGTGGGGGCGGCACATGGCTCGCTGCCCGAACAGGAATACCATCAGCCTGGTGGCCTCAGGGGCAGCCAGACCGGATACCCCCTAGCTGTCAGCGGTCTCC
>NC_051416.1:11430121-11430191 GCF_015228065.2 Penaeus monodon
GCTTCGACGACTCCGCCCATATAGCGCCTGCAGTAACCGCTCGTTTTTTATTCTGAATATTCGACAGGTC
>NC_051416.1:11430507-11430673 GCF_015228065.2 Penaeus monodon
TCGTTACTTTCCTTACGAATCGATTGGTTGAATACCGATACTTTTTTTTTCCTATATTTTTAGTTTTGTGTTGTCTGTGTTCCGTGTCACTTCCACTTATTCTGTTCCTTCTGTTCTCTGTTTTGCTGCCCATTCCTTCATTTTCTCTCACTGCCACATTTCGCAT
>NC_051416.1:11431058-11431259 GCF_015228065.2 Penaeus monodon
GGCTTCTGTTTACACGGCGACCTTTGAAACTGCGGGTCTTCTCTATTGTTGTTTGTTATGCGTCTGTTCTTTTAAGGATTTCTAGAACGGCTGTGAAGTGTTTTGTTTGCGTTTACTTTGCTCATTTTACCCTTTCTTTCGCTCGAGTCTTCTGTTTTGCCCTGTTTTCTGCTTCTCTCCCTGTTCATTTGATTTGGTTTA
>NC_051416.1:11431347-11431451 GCF_015228065.2 Penaeus monodon
AGCAGATGTTGAATATTAAACAGTGGCTGGAATGCACATCTCTCTCATCCGGTTGTCAGGGAAGACAGCAAAGCAAAAAGTCGCCAGAAGAAAAAGATCTAAGG
>NC_051416.1:11431813-11432029 GCF_015228065.2 Penaeus monodon
ATCGTTTTTTTCTAGCAGCTCGTCATCGCCGCCTCATTGCCTGGTCGTTATCAATGAGGTTTATGCGACGCGGGTCCAGTTTCTACTTTGAATACGGAAGGATCTGTGCTTCTTGTTTTGGTTTGCTTTATATTCCTCTTGATTTAGTATATGTATGTTTTCTTGTGTGTATGCTTTGGCTCTCTTTTTATTGGCTATATCTCACCTTTTTTTATT
>NC_051416.1:11432096-11432246 GCF_015228065.2 Penaeus monodon
TCCCTGACGCAAGCAGGTTTTGTGTTTGAAGTAGAAATCCTGTTCGTATGCCCCCGGGATATTTAATTGTTGCCAGATCTCAAATATAATTCATGGAATGCGGACGAAATATTACCCTGGGAAAATTAAGTATCAGTATCATCTGTTGTA
>NC_051416.1:11432565-11432901 GCF_015228065.2 Penaeus monodon
ATCCTAACCACTCTCTGGTATCAACCACGCAGGTGTTTACACATTTTCTTTCGTTTACAAATACAGCAAGGAAATATTTTTTTCATGACCCGTTCGGCAGGGAGCAGGTGGCGGGAGCTACGTAATGTATACAGCATACCACGGGACTGAAAACCTCGTGCTTGTGTGTTGCTTGCTTTCTGTCTCGTGTTTACCACAACGTTGCTTGTCCAGGTGACTCACTGGCGTCTTCCTGCTTGCTCCCGATGACTGAACTGTTTTATCTGTTTGTGTGGTTGGAACTCTGACGAGGCATATTAGGGAATGGGATTAGGGTTGTAGTTCGTAAACAGTGAA
>NC_051416.1:11433017-11433903 GCF_015228065.2 Penaeus monodon
TAGATAGGTTGACGTAAACGAAGCTATGGGCTGTATTGTCAGTGAATATTATGTTGCCTCAAAATAAGCTTTGGACTTCGTTATGAATGAATGACTTAAAAAAAATGATTTCGAAATTGTTACCTTAGACTAACCGTGGCGTATGTTGTCTACGATTTTTTTATTATTATTTTGCGAAGACTTCCAGAAATTAGCCTTGGAATGTTGTACCGGTCTGTGATTTCCTTTTTAGAATTTCGAGTTTTGTCACTTAAACGAAGTCATTTGTTTTTAACGAACGGTGTATGTTGAAAGATATCGTGTGCTATTAACGAATAAGGTTTATTCTTTATTTTCCTTTGGTATTCTATTTTAGTAACATTGCCTGACTCTTGTGGCCTGGTCCCCCCATTCTTTCACCCTTCTTCTTTTCCGAATTAGAGTGACGTTGCATCATGCTCTTCTCTCTCCGCTTCCCTCAATCCCTCGCCTTTCCTTACTTTTCAATTTTTGGTGATGTTGCTCCACCCTCCCTGTTCTCGCCTCGTTCCCTCGCACTCTTTCTCATTCGTTCCGATTTCACATTATGCTGTTCCCTCTCTCACAGAAATCGTAGCGGTTCTCACACACCCCCTTGAGTGCACAGGGATTCCCACACTTATACACCTGTCACGCTCCTGCCCTTACGCACCTGACTCTTTCGTCATCCCTCTTGACTTGCACTCTGCTGCTTGTCGCCTCATCGGACAGTTGCCTCTTTTTTTTTTTTTGGTGGTGGTGACTGACTGCGGTTTTTTGTATTTTATTTTATCATGTCTGGGGACTTGGTTATATTGTTCACGCTTATTTTTCTAATATTTTTAGATCTTGTTGTGTTTGGTTAATGAAATTGTCTTTATCGTCATTG
>NC_051416.1:11433971-11434127 GCF_015228065.2 Penaeus monodon
TTCCTTTTTGGTTGTCTTATCGATTTTTTCACGTTGGTCTTTTCATTTTCTCTCACTTTCGCTATCCTCGGTTTTAGAACTTGGGATCTGATGATTCACTTGGATTGCTAATATCATCACTGTTGTTATACTTACCTTTGGTGTTTGATAGTTTTG
>NC_051416.1:11434202-11434271 GCF_015228065.2 Penaeus monodon
CTGATAGTAGTAGTAGTAATGAATGTTATTGTCATTATTCTTTTTGTTACTGGTATTACTTTTATTCTT
>NC_051416.1:11434310-11434611 GCF_015228065.2 Penaeus monodon
GCACCACTACCATCAGCGCGAATACAGTTACAATGTAATAATCATGATATTCCTTTTCTTTTTTTGTTCTATCCCCCACCCCCCTCGGGATTGCAAGCGGGCACTTTTTTATCTATCATGACCGAGTGTAATGATACGGTATATTTTTCGTATTCACACGACCTTTTTTTTACGCGTGCGGTGATTCCTCTTTAAAAGAAAAAGAAAAAAAAAACGGCTTTATATGATTTACGTCAGTGTAAGAAGCTTCGTCTTTTTAGAATTAATGATATAAAAAGTGGACGGTTTTTTAAATGATTTA
>NC_051416.1:11434797-11435238 GCF_015228065.2 Penaeus monodon
AGGATAAATAAGAAGTGCGTAGGGATTACGTAGCACTCAGTAATAATGATTATATCACAGCACTCAGTAATAATGATTATATCAGTAAGAATGAATTCTGAAAATAATTTGCAACCAAATCAGATGTTGCAAAAAGAAATACAGCAGGGGAATGCAAATGCAAACGCAGATTACAATAGGGAGATACTTTTTAATTATTTAATTTTCATTATTCCAGAATGAGGATAAAATGATACAGTTAGTCAGTACCGGTATTTTCTCGTAGTGATAGTGCTTCTGCGTTTGACTGAGTGAATTGATAAATATTTCTTTCCTTATATTATATTCTGAAGCAACTTGCAAGCGGATCGACAGTTCGATTAGTATTGATTTGATATTCTTATGATAGGATGTTAGTGTGAAGTGTGGGAGGGAAATGTAAAGTTGAGTTTGAAATGTGAG
>NC_051416.1:11435384-11435803 GCF_015228065.2 Penaeus monodon
GGGGGGGGGGTATTATTATAGTGAAGTTGGAGTCTTGAGTCTGAAGTGTGAGTTTGAATTGTGCATAATTAGACTATAGTGAAGTGTGGGTTTGAGTCTGTGTTGAGAGTGTGAGAGAGTGAGAGTGAGTCATAAGTGTGAGTTTGAATTTCAAGGGTGAATGTATGAGTGTGAGAGAGTGAGTCAGAAGTGTGAGTTTGAATCTGAAGGGTAAGTGTGAAGTGTGCGGGTTTTAGATTCGTACGTATTTTCTCCTTCTGTCTTACAATAAAGTACTTTCTCATACTCATCACGTCTCTGAAACGTTTATTAGTTACGGCATTCAGTCCAGCTGGTCGATAGCGATGCTTTCTGATTTTCGTTCTCAATCATTTTCGCCCTCTGCCGTTTTCCCTCTTTTCATATTTTCTCCTCAACCC
>NC_051416.1:11436291-11436466 GCF_015228065.2 Penaeus monodon
GACGTTCTTACCCCTCATCCAGAAATCTCCCTCACTCGGATACAGCATAAAAACGGTGACACTGACAAATTGCAGAAGGTTTTCTAAGGTTGCAAGACATCAGCTCAACTTCAGTGTACTCAGACAAGCTTTGCCTGAGTGAGGGACGGCGTCGACCCTATTATCTGCTTGCTTG
>NC_051416.1:11436657-11436983 GCF_015228065.2 Penaeus monodon
CCCCCAATCCCACCCACACACGTTCGCTTGCGTTACTGTGTATGTGCATGTGCAAGTGGATGTACAGTTTCAAGACGGGAAACTTACGTATAGTGAGCCTACACATAATCACGCTTTTTCAGATGACAAGGGGCATTGGTCATTAGGCATAATTGAAATCTGTTTCTTTTTTCATTTCCTCATTCGTTCATTTATTCATTAATTTTGGTGCATATTTTCACGAGTTCCGTACAGAGCGGACTGGAATTTTTTTTCTTTTTGAAGGTTAATATTTGTGTTAGGTCGGTTTGGTTACGTTGCTGTGATCGCTGGCCTAATTAGTGGCA
>NC_051416.1:11437059-11437348 GCF_015228065.2 Penaeus monodon
CATGATGAGTCACGGTGCTTTGGTGTTCTGTTCATGGCATAAGAAGCAGATCAGAGAAGCTTGGACTCGTGTTGATCTCAATAAGTTATATGTGCATGGCAGCGAGGGATTTTTATTTGAGCATGCGTGATGGCGATGGAAAGGGCGATGTGCGTAGGCTACAGCAGAAGGCAGTGGGTTAGTCATGCAGCGGGTAAGTGCATGGGGGAAGGTATGTGCAAGGGGGAATTCTCAGGGGTCTATTACAGTCAGGGGGAATGTTTTGTACGACGTCCAATATCAGGAAAGT
>NC_051416.1:11437377-11437502 GCF_015228065.2 Penaeus monodon
CTATTGGTAACTCTAACATACTCCGATTAGTCTCTCTTTTTTTTATCCCAGTGAGATGACAGTTAATACCTACATTTACATATGTTTTTTTTTTTTCTTCGAGCTTAACTCTCTTCTCTCCGTAG
>NC_051416.1:11437794-11438014 GCF_015228065.2 Penaeus monodon
CTCACGTGCTCATGTCCGTCCGTATCGACTCTATGAATGAATATATTTTCCCCATTTTGTCTCGGTGCATCAAGACCTAATTAGTGTATTAACATCATTGTCCTTTTTCTGTTGTGTCAGTCGCTCAGCTGATAGCTAAGTGTCACATGACTGGCAGGGTCGTGTTGCTGGGTGGCACGGGCGACACTCGAACGCAAGTTAGTTGTGTTTTTTTTTGTAT
>NC_051416.1:11438106-11438197 GCF_015228065.2 Penaeus monodon
CGTTCTTCTGTTCGAATTATTTGCGCGTTCTTGTGGTTGTTTTGCGGTGGTCATGGAGATATTTTTTCAAGGTTTAGGACATTTTTTTGCG
>NC_051416.1:11438609-11438744 GCF_015228065.2 Penaeus monodon
TCGTCGCCCACCCCTCTCTCTACTTCGTTCACTTTAAATTTATTTTCGCTTCATTCCCTCTCCTCTATCATCCCTTGGTTGTTTGTTTTATTTTCATCCCCCCCCCCTCTCTCTCTCTCTTTTACTTACCGTCCA
>NC_051416.1:11439212-11439467 GCF_015228065.2 Penaeus monodon
ACCCCCCCCCCCCTCGGCGTCGCTCCGTGCCAGGCCGCTTTCTGAAAATACCCGGGATTGCCGGCTGATACACGCCACGGGTACTTCATGGCACTTCATGGCATTTCATGGCGGGCACGTAAAGTTCCATAGGACGCAGATTTCCGTGGCGTCGTGTGGTTGGCATTACCTGTCCCTTCCTGGCACCTCATGGCAGATGCTTCAGGATGTAGGAGCATTTTGCGTATCGTGCTTGGCTTAGCTATCATCTGAGAG
>NC_051416.1:11439579-11439798 GCF_015228065.2 Penaeus monodon
ACTGTATGTCTGATTTTAGAGCTTGCGTGCATGCTAAATGCTTGCTTCTCCCTATGGCTGTTTAATGTCTTATTTCCGGGAGCTTGTGCGGCGTTCTCGCGAGGCAGTTCGCCGGAAAGCGCTCGCCGCGATGCCAGCAACCGAGGGCCGAGGAGCGCTAAGCGGGAAAAGGTGCGGACGTGTTGAGGGCCTGGCTCGGTGCCTATCTTAGTGCCGCTC
>NC_051416.1:11440247-11440391 GCF_015228065.2 Penaeus monodon
ACTTATTACTATCTATACTACTCACTACACACAAACGCATAGAATATAGATTATATTAATAATAGAAGAGAGTTTAGAAAATATAGATAATAATAATAGATAGAAGAAGAAGAAGACAATAGAATAGAAAATGATAGAAAATAG
>NC_051416.1:11441029-11441240 GCF_015228065.2 Penaeus monodon
ACCAAGAATAAGTCCTGCAAATATAGAAAAGATGAGACCTAAGGAGAATCCCTCTTAGTCATACAAATGGAAAAGGATTCGCGAGCTGGGTACGAGGGTGCGGGAGTGCGAGGGGGGGGGCGAGCTCATGCACCCAGACGAAGTGCCAGTCACATGGCACTCCCCCTCATTCATAAGATGTTGGTGTGACATAATCTGCCTTCCTTCCCCC
>NC_051416.1:11441286-11441487 GCF_015228065.2 Penaeus monodon
AGCGTTGCACCCCAACATGGCAGGCCGTGAGTCAGCATGATGCCGTCAGGGGTTTCTTGGGCGTGTTCAGCGGCAGCGTGTCCCTTACGTGTGGGCGCGAGGGGCGTCTCTGCTCTTACTGGTGGGTTGTATGTGTTTGCAGTCTCTTTGGTCTGAAAAGGAGGAGGGTTTTATTCATTCATTATTCTAATATATTTTGCC
>NC_051416.1:11441768-11441972 GCF_015228065.2 Penaeus monodon
AGCTATCCACATGTGCCGGCGACAGGCGTGGCGACAATCAGTTGTGGACTGGCGTTAGTTCCAGGCGTCTTGGTCTGCACCACACACACGCTGTCGACCGTCGTTCATGTTAAATCGTGTGAAAATGCTGTAGATTAAGCCAAAACATTGTATAGAAAGAGCAGAGACAAAGATAGAGAGAATGTATGTAAGTCCTAAGAAGAA
>NC_051416.1:11442171-11442446 GCF_015228065.2 Penaeus monodon
TGGCCCTCCCCCGTGTGGCCCAGATGGCGCAGCTCCCCATCTGCGGAGGTGGCCTCATCCCGTCCACGTCATGTTGTGGGTATTCGATTTCTAAGCTATCAGGAAGTTCCGCGTGATCAATTAACCCCTTGCTTGGGTAGGTTTATTTTAATGCTCTGTGGGGTGTCTCTTTCCCTTATATGTCTTGTTTGGGCGTTATTTTTTTTTTGTCGTTTATTGCCTTTATTTGTTTCTTCAATATTTCTTCCATCATCGGTTTGGATATTGTTTGTATT
>NC_051416.1:11442819-11443232 GCF_015228065.2 Penaeus monodon
TCCCAGCTGACCATACACAACCACATCACGAAGCCACGCCCACTTCCGCACCCAAACCTCAAGACCCCGGTAATAACACCCTCTTGACTTTCTGATTTTCCTCCTTGTGGTCAGGAGCAGGAAGAGGTTGTCCTGTTTATTAGTTATATGAATGATTGGTAGATTTTGTCAGAATTAATCTCCGTGGAGATGTGTGAGCGTTAGAGGTTGTGATATAAAGTTTGATGTGTCGGGGCTGTCCACTTTAGTACATGCGGTAAGGGAATGTGACCCTTAATGACTCCGAACATTTTCTCTGGATCAGATTAATTGCTTTGAATTGTGAAGTGATCGGGGCTTAATTACGGAATTTGAAGAGGGAGTGTTATTACAGTACTTCTGCCCTACTTCACGCACGCGCACACGCGCGCGCG
>NC_051416.1:11443335-11443478 GCF_015228065.2 Penaeus monodon
TTAATCACAGTCATTAGAATGGCACCGAGAGCACACATTAGTAAGCATTCCAAAGACAAATTAGCCTTGCATCTCACTCCTTTAGGATGTGTTGCATATGTAAGATCAAGGACGGTGAGAAATCCTCTGGGTTGTGCACCTAG
>NC_051416.1:11444416-11444528 GCF_015228065.2 Penaeus monodon
GCACTCGGAGGCGACGTCATCGCGCTGCCCTTCTGGTCCTCGTCCGTCTGGCCCTTGTATTGTCGCCTCTCCTTCCTGCTGATATTGCATCGCCTTGCAAGATAATGGTGTA
>NC_051416.1:11444847-11445267 GCF_015228065.2 Penaeus monodon
TTAGTTTTATCAGAACACGTGACTGACCCACAAGTGACAAGGCCTTTTTTTCTTTGATGAGAAAATTTTATCGCAGTGTCTCTATCGTTTCCTGACACTGAAGACTTTTTTTTTATTCTTTTTTCATCCCTTCTACATATTTATTTGTTTGTTTCGCGTAGGCGTCAATCATACTTGATTTGTTTTTTTTTTTAAGGGAACAGAAAAGAGTTCGTGTATAACATTCATTGTTGTCTAAAATAGAATTATTATGCAGAATCCGGGTACGGCAATTGCTTCATTAGGTTAATTAGGTGAATCGAATTAGAGCTAATCTGGCTGTTAAAGGAGTCATGGAAGAATTTTATAGTTTCGTAAAATAAATTGTCTGATGACTTTTGCGAAAAGGTCTGAACTCGATTAACTTAATTGGGGCTCGCT
>NC_051416.1:11445656-11445893 GCF_015228065.2 Penaeus monodon
CAGAAATATCAGTGTGAGAATATTCGTCATGTTCTATTGGTGACATATATTTATACAAGACTCGGGTTAGCAACATTATGCAAATGAATTGTGCCAGTTGCGGTTGAAGACCGGTTGCATTTTGTAGCGTTTTTGCGATTTCATAATGATAAAATACATGGGGTTAAAAGCACGGCATGAAAAATGAAGTCTTAAATACATTTTTAATCTAAGAGTAACAGAACGGCGAGAAAGGAC
>NC_051416.1:11445986-11446883 GCF_015228065.2 Penaeus monodon
CCGAGAGAGGGTTTAATGAGCGCACGAAGTATCTCCCATTTTCCTTGCAGTGCTACAGAACCGAAATAAACTTTTATCGCTTGTTGAAATTGGTGAAATTGGCTGTCACAGCAGTCATACGATGTGTTCTGAACACTGTAGGGACGTTAGTATATTGAGCACGATAGTGAGGGAACGAGTGACGATATAATGGTGAGTATTGTGAGGATGTGACTTTGATATAATGAGGGAGTGAATGCTGTGAGGAAGTGGGTGGAATGAGTAAGCTAGGACGATGTGATGACTATGCGAGTAGTGTGAGGAAATGAGTACGATAGGAAGAGGGATTGATAACTATGAGTAAGCGAGGGGCAACTATACCATAACGGCGTGAATATTGTGAGGGTGTTAGTGCAATATGATGAGTGAGAATTGTGAGGAAGTGAATATGATATATGGCGGGGATGATTATTGTGAGGAACGTCAAGGGATATGGTGAGTATTATGAGGCTGTGAGTACGATATAATGAGGTTGCGATTATGATATGTTTAGGGAGTGAGATTTAGTGAGAAAGTAAGTGCGATGATGTATATGATGAATATGAGTAAGATGAGACCATGAGTGTGATGAGGAACTGAACTATGAGATGAGGAGTGTAATGAGATCCACGAATGAGTACGATGAAATTATGAGTAATATAAGACCGTGGATGCAACTAATCAATGAGTTCATGATTAGTGAGTGATCTGAGTATATTTATGAGTACCGAGGAGACCGTGTGATGAATCCGTGAGTAAAAGAAAAGTCATGGCGCTAAGTTTGTCTAGAAATTAAGTTTTATGAACTGGAAATTCCGGGGAAAAGTGAAGGGAATGATAGTAAATGTCAAGTCAGTTCGGGTGTCAAGTCATGTCACA
>NC_051416.1:11447235-11447322 GCF_015228065.2 Penaeus monodon
TCGTCTCCCAAGCCTCGTTATTGTGAACCTCCCTAAACTGAGGGGCTTATTATAGCGGGTGTGCTACTTGTGTCTCGTATATAGTAT
>NC_051416.1:11447493-11447785 GCF_015228065.2 Penaeus monodon
ATCTGGACCTGTCCAGTTGTTCACCAGTATATGGTGAGTGAGCCCGTGATATTTTAGTTATTTTTACTTAGAAGTGTTATATTATGAAAAACTAAAGCACTGGAAAGTAGCATAAATGTAATTTTTATACATTGCACGTATACGGGGATAAATAATAATTACATCTAGTTCACTGCGGAATCATGAATAGACGTCAAGATATGTTCTTAAAAATTAGTGTTTGGGTTATTTGAACACAGACCTTGGTGAAGAATATTTATTTTACGGGTTTCACATTTCATTATCCGAAAAA
>NC_051416.1:11448194-11448442 GCF_015228065.2 Penaeus monodon
GTCATCGAGTAGCGTTAGTACTGATATTAGTTTCAATAGTAGCATCAGTCACGGACGTAGTGGCATGGCAGTGCCAGTAAAATAGTCATGCAAAAGGCACCAGTCATGAAACATCGTTTTTCCCCTGGACGTCCCTGGCGGCAACTTTAAGCCATAAGCATAAGGTTTAATTCAGCGGCGCGTGAAAAGGCTTTCATATCTGGACCTGAGTTACCACTATTAGCGCAAACGATTTCGGCGTTGATTGA
>NC_051416.1:11448503-11448826 GCF_015228065.2 Penaeus monodon
TGAAGCGTTGCTAAGGTTAGTGAATAAATAAGAGAGATCTTGATCCGAAGTCTTGGCTCCATCATCGCATTCGTATGGTTTGCTATGATCTCGACCGTTTCCACGACGCGAGGGGCTGACGGGAACAGCGCGTGTCTCAAGGATATTGCGTAGCGAAGTTAGTGAGGGTGACGTCAGGGCATGCAAAGCAGAGTCATGCGCAGGACGGGGAGCTGGATGCATGACCGGTGCGGCTGGTTTTGCATGCTTGCTACCTGTGGATGTGCGGGCATGTCGTGTTGATCGAAAGATTGGGTCTGTGGTGTTGCAAGGCCATTGTTATG
>NC_051416.1:11449378-11449486 GCF_015228065.2 Penaeus monodon
GAAATAATCGAGAGCTGATTTGCCTTCGCTGTGATGTCCTGTCAGCAGCTGTCAGCGGTTATTAGCTGATAGGCCTAGAATGATATGGCTGTCCGTTATGACTGTGGA
>NC_051416.1:11449703-11450196 GCF_015228065.2 Penaeus monodon
TCTGTATAGACAGGGAGTGAATGTTAGGGAATCTTTACTAGCAGGTTGTTGAGAACAGAGGCAAAATAGAGCATAAAAGTGTATAATAAAGTGTATAATGAAATATTCCTGAAGGAATCTTGGCATAAGAAAGTAAATGATAAAAGAGATAAAAAACATTAACATTAAATGATAAAGCAAAATTTAAAGAAGAGAAAGCGAAAGATTGTTCAAATATTTGAAAGAATGGAATTTATAGGAGAAAAAAAATCAGAAGAGGTTTGCCAGTATTAATATTAAATGAGAAAGGTAAGAAGTGGGTGATAATGGGAATACCCTGAATGGGACGCAGGATAAACTAAGGTATTTTCAAAGGTTCAAGGAAAATCCCGCCTGATATTCCCACTCCTAAAGCGAGGCAGTGGGACAGCAACACTCCAGACGCTCTTTTACAAAGTTTGTAATGGGCGCTGAAACTCTTTCTGGGCCGAGGGGGGGGGAGGTAGGTGTTAGT
>NC_051416.1:11450457-11450685 GCF_015228065.2 Penaeus monodon
CATCCTTCCCTGGCTTCCTCCTTCACACATAGACACACGCACACTCTCTGTTGACGTGTTGGATGAATGCGCATTAAAAAAATAGAGAAGTAGGTTCCAACATGCTATAACGATTCGCAGGGAGAAGATTAACACGAATGGCAGAGTAAACGTTGGTGCCATTTTTACACATGGCAACAATTTCATGAGTGTTACTGCCATGGTCGGGGGTGGAGGATGTTCAAGGGT
>NC_051416.1:11451005-11451322 GCF_015228065.2 Penaeus monodon
CGGATTTTGATTTACCAAAGCGCGTTTTATGTGGCGTCACTTTTTACTCTTCACGACGACCTTTGGGGGGGGGAGGAAAGCTAAGGTCACGGGAGGATCAAGCCCCCTCGAAAAGAATGACCTGACCTCGTTGATTGTCACCTCGTCTCCCAAGCCTCGTTATTGTGAACCTCCCTAAACTGAGGGGCTTATTATAGCGGGTGTGCTACTTGTGTCTCGTATATAGTATTTAAGAAATATCTCATATGTGTGTAATTGTTATGCTTGTTCAAGAGACTTGTTTAATGTTGGGATGTAAAATTCCTGTGTGGACTACT
>NC_051416.1:11451708-11452036 GCF_015228065.2 Penaeus monodon
ATTCGCTAGAAGTAAAACAACAAAACCAAATGCATGTTCCTTGTTGCAGCCTGTTGGCTTTCTGCGCGCACCTCCGTTCGAGTGCGCGTCGACACTTAATACCCAAAGGGGGCGCGTGAATCAACACCGTGCACTTGCATCATAACATTCGCCTGACAAATGAGTCGTTGGATGATTACTGCTGGTTTATTTTAAGAATGGGACTGAAGAGCATTATTAGGGCTGGCGAGTGAGATTAATCGTTTATTAATAGAATTCCGTGTAATGGTCATGTTTGAATGTGCTGGATATGGCAGATCGATGATAGTCTGGCAGCCTTGTGAGGATA
>NC_051416.1:11452186-11452300 GCF_015228065.2 Penaeus monodon
CGCGCGCGCGTGCTCGCCCGCACATTGCCTGATATAGGCCTATAACAAGGTTAAATTGTGTCTTGTTAGGCTAGCCCCGTCTTGAGTCTATTGTGCGTTGGATGTAGGTTGTAT
>NC_051416.1:11452547-11452853 GCF_015228065.2 Penaeus monodon
TCATCCCAAAATTAGTCTCCGTTCTCGCCCTCTTCCTTGTTTCCGGTGTCTCAGGCAATGACCTCACCGAGAAAGGGGCGAGTGGGCGGTGCTCATGCCCCCCCCCCCATCGTGGGCGGCGAGGCGAAAGGGGCAATTACGGGGCGGGGAAAAGAGTGAAAGGGGCGATCGGAGGTGATGGGGGGAGGGAGGAGGGGGATGGAGAGGGAGGGTAATCGCGAATTTCGATCAAATGACAGGCGTTTTGCGGGCTATTGTGTGCGCGAGTGTACCGGTATGTTCCTCTTTGTGTGTGTATTTTTTGTA
>NC_051416.1:11452918-11453478 GCF_015228065.2 Penaeus monodon
ATTTTGGTGTGTTTGTGCGTTTTGTTTGGGGGGGTATGTTAGTCTGTATTTTTTACTTTATGTTCCTGTGTGTTCGTATTTTTTTGACTACGTATATGTGACCAAAGTACATTGAATTCCTTAGCCTTGAATGCGAGAATTGACGAGTGCGTAATTATGTGCGTATTGTTTATCATGTGCACATTTGAACGTGTGGGCTTTTAGTGTGCACATTTCTGACTCGTGTGCATACGTACGTCCTAACGCGTTTGCATATGAGCGTACGTATTTACGACCACATACGCGGGCGGGTGAATATATTATACACTAATCCCTGATCCGCCGATGATCCCCGGATGCATCTCGCTTCGGAAGCAGCCATCGCGAAGCCCCCGATGCAAAACCTTCCGAATATAATCCAATGTTGACAAACAGCGCCCCGAAAAAATCCTTTCTCGCGATTGTGTAAACATGGCTTACTCCTGACCCCTTGTATATCGACCCCGGACCCCGCTGGCTGCTGCTGTTGCCCTCGCTCGTCGGGGTTATCGATCAGAGGGGAAGGGGAAAGGGTCTTCGCC
>NC_051416.1:11454307-11454450 GCF_015228065.2 Penaeus monodon
GCTTGATAGACGAAGAATATAGACAGGGCTAATGATTAAAAGAAAAGAGAAAATGGAGTAAACGCGAAGAAAATACACACAGACAAGACAGAACAGGTAAGGAGGAGGAAGGGGTAGACTATACCAGATTAGACGGACGGACG
>NC_051416.1:11454594-11454742 GCF_015228065.2 Penaeus monodon
AAGAGAAGTGGAAGATTGGAGTAATGAGTTGAGTGGAGGGGAATAATGGTTCCCAGATTTAGGTAAACAGACAGAAGAATGGAAGAAAGGGTACAAATCACAAGGCTGTAGAAGGGGGCCAAGTTGTAACCAGATCAGATAGGTAGGC
>NC_051416.1:11454771-11454956 GCF_015228065.2 Penaeus monodon
CTAAAGGGTTAATAAAAAGGACTAGATTGACAGATAGACAAATAGAAGAGGAATGTTGGAGTGGAGGGTTTAAAAAGGTTGTTGAGATAGGCGACAGTGTGGTGCCCAGACAGACCGACAAACAAACAAACTTAGGCCTATAGAAAGGATGAAATAGGGGTTAGAAAAAGGTCGATCGACGCAGT
>NC_051416.1:11455129-11455363 GCF_015228065.2 Penaeus monodon
TGCAAAGCAGAGGAAGAGGAAGGATGAAGGAAAGCTTTAAAACAGAGTGAGGATAGAGGTGAAAGTAAGAGGAAAAGAACGAGAATAAATGGGAAAAGGGGAAGGAGAAAATGGAGTGTAAAGGGAAGGAGACGGAAAGGGTTATAAACGGGAAGAGAGAGGGAGAGAAGAGGGAGAGGGAATGGAAGTTAGTGGATGGGAAGGAGTGCCAATGAGAGGGAACGAGAACAGAAT
>NC_051416.1:11455703-11455849 GCF_015228065.2 Penaeus monodon
TTGGAATTACCCAACCGGGCGAACAAGAGACGGAGAAAATAAACACGATTGTTCCCCCAGAACGCAATCGCTCGGCTTAATCCCACGGGGGGAGGAAACAACAATAACTACCCATCACACGTAATTACGACTGTTCTCTCGCTCTT
>NC_051416.1:11456404-11456480 GCF_015228065.2 Penaeus monodon
CTCTTTCGTTATTATTTTCATCTCGTTCTTTCTGGTTGGTGAAGTTATCGCTTTATAATTCGCAATGTCATTTCAA
>NC_051416.1:11456517-11456691 GCF_015228065.2 Penaeus monodon
GCTTGTGTCGCTTCATTATTTTTTGGAATAAATGTGAGATTACACATCCCGGGCTGTGAACATCTGCAGCGTCACTTCGTTCTGTTGTTCTTCTGCTGGGTTTGTTTCGACTGTTCACTGCTGCTATTTGTATTGTTGTTTTGATTGCGTTTATACTTTTCTTGTTTATACGTG
>NC_051416.1:11456936-11457262 GCF_015228065.2 Penaeus monodon
GATTCACTGTATTGCAGTGATCGTATAGATTTGATTGCAATATTCTTTCTACTTTGTTGTGTATTTAAAAGAATCTAATCATGTTAATGTATTTATACCTACATATACCACATAGTGAGTTATAATAACTTTAATTGCAAACCTTTAACACATTAGAATATAGTTGGATGTTTTCCCATGTTGTATGTTCCCTGTATGTAAGTCTTCGAGTATTTGTTCGTGTGTGACTGTGTGTAGGCCTACTTAGGTAGGCCTGCGCGTTTGCATTCGTATATATACGTGCGCCCAAGCGATCAGTGAGCAGACATCAGATAACCACGTGTGCT
>NC_051416.1:11457439-11457630 GCF_015228065.2 Penaeus monodon
TCCCCGGCGTCGCTTGACCTTCATACGTAACAAAGGTCAGCTGAACCGGCAGCGGCGACTCGGATGGTGGTTTACCTTTTCTCCCTTTCTGTCTCTTCGTGGCTGATTTTAATTTCGTTTCTGTGGTTTCAGTTTTTTGTTATTTTGTATATGGTGGTGGGGAGAAGGGGAGGGGGGAGAGGATAGCTTGC
>NC_051416.1:11457907-11458708 GCF_015228065.2 Penaeus monodon
TGCATAGGACAAGGACCCAGTCGTTGGTTGTCCTGCTTATTGCAGCGGTTTCCTCACGCGTGGAGGAATGGGAAAGCACGATTCCCTTGCGTGAATTTAGTGTCTTTTTCATATTTAAATCTCATGCTTATTTTCCATTTTTATGTAATTCTATATGTACAACAGTAAATAGAGTAAAAAAAAAATGTATGTATATTTATGCAACGATATGTAGATGGTGATAAGGGTTAATTTTCTCTTATCAAGGAGGTTATTAAACTCTAGCAACCTTGCAAAAATGTGCAACGTGCAACATTTTGTGCTTGCCGCATGCCACTTCTGCAACCTCAGGAATGTTGATCACCCGTTTTCTTGGGGGCCTCACGTTGCAAAGTTGATCGAAGGTTGATGAATACTCATGAATGTGAAGGTGTATGCTGAATTGATGTTGTGTTTGCTAAGTTCTACTGACTTGATGTGGGAGAGTATGTTAAGTGTATATCAGGTTGTTCATTCATATTTTGAAGAGTTTGTTATGTTGATATGGAGGTGTATATTAAGTTGATTATAAATGCGTGTTAAGTTTATGCTGACTTGATATGAAAAAAATATGTAAAGTGTATATCAATTATGTTAAATTATTATGGAGATGATATAGACGTATATAGAGGTGTATGGTGTTTGTTATGTTGACTTGATGTAGAGTGTATGTTGTTTGTTAAATGATGTTGATATTTCAAGTATGTTGGTTGAGTTCTGCTAAATCATGATAGGATGATATACTGTTTTGTTACGTCGACTTATATGGAAGAATAGGTAAAG
>NC_051416.1:11458786-11458943 GCF_015228065.2 Penaeus monodon
GAAGTTTGTTAGATTTTTTTATGGTGATATGGAAGTGTATGTAGAAAGTATGTTGAATATGTTTTATTGTTTTATATTAGTGTGAAAGTGATGGTCAGATTGAAAAAAAGGAAATTAAAGTATGATATTTATGTAGACTTTGATGCTGAATATCATG
>NC_051416.1:11459104-11459326 GCF_015228065.2 Penaeus monodon
TTTGCTTATTTTGTGCGTTTTATAAATTTATTGTGTGGGAGACAAGAAAACAATGGATTAGAAGATGAAGAAACGGATGGAGAAGGAAAGACAGAGGACCGAAAAAATACAAGGAAGGGAAGGGGGAGGGAAGAAAAAATATGAGATGAGGGAAAGAATCATAAAATGGGACAAATTACAAAGCTCGTGATAAAATTCAAGCCGAAACAATACAAAAGAATC
>NC_051416.1:11459578-11459782 GCF_015228065.2 Penaeus monodon
AGGCTTCCAGAATGACTTCTTCGAATTTACATCTTCACGACACTTGACTCGGAGGAAAGGAGGCGGCGATGCGGGCATCTGAGCTGTCCTTATGATCCTTAACCTGCTACCAGGATGTGAACTGGGGAGGGGGGGGCGGGGGGGTACCGGGGTGGGAGGAAGAGAGGGGTTTTTGATAAGGGTTGTGCAAGTTTTGGGCTGCAC
>NC_051416.1:11460683-11461136 GCF_015228065.2 Penaeus monodon
AGTAGGGGAGAGCCAAGGGTTAGGGAAGCAGGTGGGGAAGAACAAGGGTCAGGGGAAGCATGAACCAAAGGCTGGGGGAAGTAGGGACAAGAACCAGGGATTAGGGGCGGCAAGAACCAAGGGGGGCAGGGGAATGTGTTACGGGACAAGAACCAAGGGACAGGGGAGGCAAGAACCAAGGGACAGGGGAGGGTGTTAGGGGACAAGAACCAGGGGTCAGGGGAGGCAAGAACCAAGGGGGCAGGGGCGCAGAGGAAGGGGTCATTGAAAGGTGGCGTCGTCGATCTATTTTCAGTCCAGGAGAAACACACAACTGTGACGTCATCATCCTCTCTTGATGAACTCTGATGGCTCAGGATCTTTTCTCAATAGGCTGGAAATTCCTCTCGATTTGGGGGGGTTGGGGGAGAAGGGGTAGCGTGGAGATTGTGTTCGTTGTATTGTTTTGTCACG
>NC_051416.1:11461204-11461371 GCF_015228065.2 Penaeus monodon
GCGTTTATCTTATCAGCTATATATCTGTTATTAATGTATCCATTCTGATGTTGTGTATATTAACAGTTTTTTTTTCTCGTTTCCAGGCGGACGATCGTGGCAGTAATGAGTAGTCGAGCGTAAAAGGTAAGGTTAAAAACAGTATTTGTCGCTTGCTTTTGGTTTCC
>NC_051416.1:11461541-11461921 GCF_015228065.2 Penaeus monodon
TTATATATGATTAGAATGATGAGGTCTGTCACTGTATAATCAACAAAATTAAGGATTCGATTCTGTTGTTAATAAAAGTTAAGATGATGAAGTAAAAATTTGTTGTGTTCATTCTCCCCAAACGTCTTTAGGTAAACAGTGAGAGTGTGTATCAACTTTTTAGAGAAAATAGAAGATTATGATTTAAGTCATGAAGATAAAAGGCGATTGGTTGTGAAAATATAAGCTAAGATGATTCGTAAATACTGAATTGTAAGATGATTGACAGCGAAGGCACTAGAGGTTTAATAAATGGCGAAAATGCAGTATGAGTAAGTAATGAATTGAGAAAATACTTCACTCTAAAGCAACGGAATTACTCTAAGTAAACCCCCCCCCCC
>NC_051416.1:11461946-11462717 GCF_015228065.2 Penaeus monodon
CGCATCAACATGTGTTTAGTGTGAAAATCCTTTTTTTGTGTGGTTTTTGTATAGTTTCCCGTGGATTGTGGAACCCATATGTTATGTGTGTTCGCAACATGCTGTTTATGTGTACGGAATGTATCCATGTGGTATGTGAGATTTGCCGTATGTCGTGCTTTTTCCCTCGTCTTGTGTGTTTTTCATAATCTAATTACAGTGCATTTGCTATTTTATGATTTGCATGTGCGTTTGTCGCTGTATTCCTAATTTAGCATGTGTGGCGAATGATTAGAAAATTGACAGTTAACAATTAACGATTGATTTTTAATATGTTTTATTAATTGTTAACTTATAGCAGCATATCCAGCGACATCCATTTCATTCCTTGATTACGAGAGACCCGATAATTTCTCGTCTTTTAGTCTTTGTCAGTCATTCTTATCTTGTCAGTCTTTTCGTATTCTCCTCTGTGGCTCCGTCCCCTCCTTCCTAATCCTTTTCAGTTGCTGTCCACATTTTCTAGTATTTCCATTCATTTTCATTCCACCTCCAGCCTTTTCCATTCCGCATCGAGGGATTTTCAGTCCGCTTTTAGACCTCTCTGCTCCTTCCACTCCCTTTCGGTCATTCTCAGTCCCGTTCAGTCACACTCACTCCCATTCAGTCACACTCAGTTTCGTCCAGTCACTCTCACTCCCGTCGAGTCACCCCGGTCCATTTTCAGTTACTCTGAGTCCTCCCAATCACTCGCCGTTCTTTCCAGTCCTATTCCGCCGACGCCGGATTACA
>NC_051416.1:11462750-11463164 GCF_015228065.2 Penaeus monodon
TCGCAGTCCCCCACAGTCTTATCATGCCCTTCTCCTGGATTCCCAGTGCCGTCCATCGTTGTGTCGGTTTTCTGAGAGTCGGTTCTTTGGGAGTCATTTCTCTCTGAGTCGTCCCGCTTGCGTTGTCCCTCCCTGAGTCGTTAGTCTCGTAGTCGTAGTAGGTCTTCTCGGAGTCGTCCCGCTCCCGAGTCGTTCCTCCCCTAGTCATCCTCTCGGAGACACTGCTTGAAGTCGTTCCACTCCAAGGCGTCGATCTGCGTCCGCACGTTCGCCTCGCTTGGCTCGCCTGCTTAAACGACCCCTTCCTCGCGTGGTGCAGCGTATGAAGCCATTTCTGCACCCGAGTCAGACCCACATGTAAACGTCCTGTCCCCGCGCGGCGTCCGTGCGTGTCTGCATGAGCTGTTGCGTCCT
>NC_051416.1:11463326-11464297 GCF_015228065.2 Penaeus monodon
ACTGTCCTTTCTCCTCCCTTTTCCCCCCCAAACTCCCCCCCCCTTCCTTCCTCCTCCCTCTCTCCCTGATCCTCCACCACTCCTTTTTCCCTCTGCTATCTTCACCCCCCACCCCCAGCTCCGAGGGGCGTGGGTGGTGGGGCGCTGGGTTCCCCCTCACCCACCTCCAACGTCTGCGTCTTCCGCGATAACTCATTGCGGGGAGGCAGGGTTAGAGGTCAGGGGGGAGGGGGAGGGGCATGTTGGAGATACAAGGGGGGGGGGGGCGAGGAGAGGAGGTTGATGCACTGGGCGTGGGGAGAGGGGTTGGTACAGGAGGTGGGAGGAGGGTGGGAAGGGAAGAAGGTTGGAAGGGAGGAGGGAGGAAAGGGAGGAGAGCGGGAAGGGAGGAGAGAGGGAAGGGAGGATGGAGGGAAGGGAGGGAGGAGAGAAGGAAGAGAGGAGGGAGGGAAGGAAGTGAGGTTGAAGGTTTGTATAGCTGTGGCTGGGGAGGGAAACGTGTGAGTGTCAGGGTTAAGACATTGTGGTGGTCTTGGGAGGAAAAGGATAAAACACTAAATACTAAAATCATCCTCGGTTTCTCTATATCAGTTTTTCTTTTATCTTACAAATGAAAAAAAAATAGATTTCATCGTCGCTGTCCTTTGATCCATTTTTTTCTCTTTAATGAAGGAGAACGGGATCCATAAACCTCCCCTTTCTCAAGATTTCGCAAGATGCAAGAGGAAGCAGAGGCGGTGGCGACATCTTGCTCTCCTGATCCGGAAGCGGGCGCAGGACGCATTTCTTTAGCCATTGAAACTTCGGCCGCGATTATGTAAACGTTTATAACATCTGTTCCCCGCGCCTGCCAAAATTTTGCCGCAGTTCGGTGTTTGGGACATTTCCTTCAAACATCTGAGGTTCGCGGCTATTAATACCTTGTTCGTGGGGTTTGCAGTCGTGCCAGCGCGGGCTTGTTTTCTTCATGC
>NC_051416.1:11465714-11465861 GCF_015228065.2 Penaeus monodon
GAACCGCTTTCGCCGACTGCTCTCCTGAGCTTCCCCATTAGGCGGCGCTTTGAGGGGAAAACAGCTCTCCACTGGGATGGATTGGGGATTCAACTTCCTCTCCAGTCTGCCGGATGTGTCATGTCTCGTGTGCAGTGACGTCAGAAT
>NC_051416.1:11466169-11466508 GCF_015228065.2 Penaeus monodon
AGTATCTTCATTTTGTAAGCATAGAAAGTTTATTGACGGGTTCATTAATCCTTTTTATTGACATTTGCGGGCGTGGGTCCGGGCGTAGGCGGTAGCTGAATGATGGCTGATGGTGGCACACTGTCGACAGTGCCAGCGGCGGCATTTCGTCTGCTTACGTTAGTAATCGAACCATTTTCTCGCTGTGACTAACGGCGGCTGCGCCAGACGAGGCAAAATAGCAGAACTCGTGCATAATAGGGTGACAGTAAATGTAACGCTATTTTTTATGTTTCGCCGCGCATGACAGTCACTGTGACACTCACGTAATGAATAACCGTAACGTTTGTACGTGAACTC
>NC_051416.1:11466904-11467034 GCF_015228065.2 Penaeus monodon
AGCGCGAAACCTTCTTGAAGGATTGGCGTGTGCATTTCCTTCTCCGTTACTACCAGCATGTTGAGGTTCCATCCCTGAGTATTTATTTTATCTTTTTTTATTCCCTTCCCCTCTTCTCTCCTCCGTCTCT
>NC_051416.1:11467076-11467241 GCF_015228065.2 Penaeus monodon
AGCAAGGTCGGCGCCTGAATGGTGCCTCTCAGCGGTGCCACGAGGGCGCCTCTGGTGGCTCCTGGGACGCGTTCAGAGGGCCATTGCAAGGGCATTACAGTGAAATTTCAAGTGTTTTATTGAGACGGAAACACGTTTGGAGTTTTCACGATTGGTCATTGCATG
>NC_051416.1:11467281-11467437 GCF_015228065.2 Penaeus monodon
CTCTAGGACTTTTGGATGGAACCGTTTTGTTTATTCTCCTTTGTGAGATAAAAGGAGAGAAGTTTGTGGCATGTTTGTGCTTGTTTGAATTTTTGTTTGATGTTAGAATATAGCGGACAGCATCCTTGACGCCTGTGACATGTCCCCGCTTTTTGC
>NC_051416.1:11467654-11468177 GCF_015228065.2 Penaeus monodon
CCCCCATGCATATACACTGGTTTGTTGATTAATGAACCCCAGTCCACAAACGATATTGATGAGATGATTGATGTGTCCCTTGTTAACTTTGTTCACATTTAACTATTTAACAACCATGTATTGATATCTTGAATGATGATTTGTGATACTTTTATTGATAAAAAAAAAATTGCATTTGTTGTTGACCCATTCATCATTCATCCTGTAACCCTCCCCCTCCGTCGGCCCCCTGTCACCCCCCCCCCACACACTTTGACCTTGACCCTGGCCGTAGGATGACGCTGCTGACCTCTGACCAACAGGGCTCGAGGGGCGATTTTGAAGAGGATGTGGGCATTTGAAGTCACGTGACGTCACACTCCAACCGCCAAACTGACGCCCCACACCAACACGGAGTCCGAGGTCAGTATGAGGGAGGGCGAGTGCGGGGGAGGCCGCCCTCGCCGGTAGGTGAGGGCGGAATGCTTGTAGGCTGACGCGTCTGTGCCTCTCTTTGTTTTTTTTATACTTCCGTATTGATACC
>NC_051416.1:11468972-11469145 GCF_015228065.2 Penaeus monodon
ACTAAATTGGTCAATAGAGAAATAGAAAATTGACTAGATAGCCAAAGATACATCCCCACACAAAGATATAAAGCCAATTTGTATTTCCTTTCCAAAATACTTGTGTTTTTCGTCTGCAACGTTTTATCAATGTATCTATATCTCTTCTTACGCGCGTCCTTTGCCACATTTCC
>NC_051416.1:11469201-11469538 GCF_015228065.2 Penaeus monodon
CCTTCCTCAGCCTCGACTTTTATTGCATTTCTTGGAAGGCATTTTTTGTGTGGATTTTTTTCCCTCTTATTCGTTAATCTTTTTTTTATGTATATATATTTTTTTTCGTGGGAGGATTATTTTTACTTTCTTATTTTTTTTTAGTCTTTATCATTATTATTTTGGGGGATGTCTTTTATTAAGTAAATATAAGGCTTGAAGGAAAAAGTTTTGTATGCGTCTGTTCTTTCTTTTATTTATGTCGTTACTGGTATGTTATTTCCAAGTATGTTATGTTATTATTGATTATTGCTTTGTTTTCTAAATTTCTTATCACTGTCCTATTATTATGGTAATT
>NC_051416.1:11469660-11470676 GCF_015228065.2 Penaeus monodon
TGATATTATCTATGTGTATTTATACGCATTTCTATATCTGTGTGCATGGCTGTGTGTGGTTGTGTATATCCTCATGCTTACATGTGTTTGCATATCTGACGTTAAGCGCGTTACGATCATCTAACTTGTAAATAAAAAAAAATGTTAGATTCAACGAACCTCATGCTCCCTTGATGTTATCTTTTATAATTGCTGTTATTTTGTTTTCGGCCAACATATATTTACGCTGATTATTTTTTCATGTCAGATTTTTTTTTTATAAGTATATATACACTGCTTGGTGTGTTTAATATGCCAGAGTGTGTGTGTGGTTAACCTCGGCGCTGTTATCATATTAAAATCCGGTTGTCTTGCCCCATTAGGTTGATTGGCTGATCTGTCGCGTCATGAGGTGAGGGGGAGCAAGAGGGTGGTGAGGGGAGAGGAAAGAGGGGAATAGAGGGGAAAAGAGGGGATTGGAGGGTAAGGAAGGGAGATGGTGATGAGGGGGAGGAGGAAGAGGGAGAGGGCGATGAGGGAGTGGAGGAAAGAATAGAGGGAATTGGAGGGGGAGGGAGGGAGATGGTGATGGGGGTGAGGAGGAAGGAGGGGAGTGGAGGGGGAGGGAGGGAGAGGGTGGTGAGGGGGTGGACGAAAGAGGGGAATGGAGGGGAGATAGGGAGGGACAAGGAGAGGAATGTAGGGGAAAAAGTAGGGTGAGGGGAATGAAGGGCGTAGGATGATGAGGGGAAATTAAGAGAAAGGGAGATAGAGGGCGGGGAATGATCAGGAAGGTAGGGGGTGATGGAGTGTGGGAGGGGCGATGAGAGGAGGAGGGAATGAGGTGGAAGGAGATAGGAGGGGAAATAAGTTTGGGAGACAGTGAGAGAGAGGGAGGGGGAAGCGAGAGAGAGGGAGGGGAGAGGGAGAGGGAGGGGAAGAGGGAGAAAAGGAGGGAGAGGGGGGAGAGGGAGAGGGAGGGGGAGGGGAGGGGAGGGGGAGAGGGAGGGGAAGTAGGGAGAGGGAGAGGGGTATAG
>NC_051416.1:11470737-11471131 GCF_015228065.2 Penaeus monodon
GGCAAAATAGGAAAAAAGGAGAGCACAAGACCAAAAAAAAGGTCTACCAGGCTACAGCTCCATAAATTTGAAAGTCTAATCTCATCCACTCAGTCTGGGCAGAAGAGTCCCCGATGCTGAGCTTACCGACGGATGGCCTTCGGATTGTAAATAAAACGGCGAAGGAGAGAACAGGGAGACACACTGCCAATGTCCTTTTCGCTATGCTGGTTCTTGAGGGCACGATGGAGCGAAGTCTAGATATTATTTAGTCTAATCTTTTTTTTAGACTTAGATTTTCTGACTGCAGCATCTCGACTGGGAGATCGAGGGCAAGATTGACTCCGATTGGCTGCGAGAGTCTCGCTTTAAACGATATGCACTTCGTGGTGTAAGCTCTCTTCCTCCCTCGGTT
>NC_051416.1:11471668-11472175 GCF_015228065.2 Penaeus monodon
CCCCCCTCTCCCTCGTCTTTCTCCTTATGGCCTTCCTTCCTGTCCCCTATTTCTCTCCCTTTCCCACTCTTTCATTCCCTCCCTTCCTCCCTCTCACTCTCCCTCTTCTCTTTACCTCTCTTTGCTCTTCCTTCCTCCCACCCCCCCTTCTTCACCCTTCCTCCCCCGCCTCCCCCACTCGCCCCCCACCTTTTCCTCACTCTCCCACCTCTCTCCCCCTCCCCCATCGCCCCACCCCCTCCACCTCCCCCATCCCCCACCCCTCCACCTCCCCCATCGCCCCACCCCTCCACCTCCCCCATCGCCCCACCTCCCCCATCGCCCCCATCGTCCCTATCTCCTCGCCTCTCTCCCCGCCTCCCCCATCTAGACAGCATCCTTTAACGGCGATATATTCTTCGGTAAATTCTGTGCAACACGTTGGCTTCGTTATCGTGCTCCCCCCGCCGGGATCCTGACGCCCATGTGTATCTTCGGCTGATTTCGTTGCCGATAAAGTGAATTGCA
>NC_051416.1:11472618-11473081 GCF_015228065.2 Penaeus monodon
TTGGATCATGTTTGCCGTGAAGGTCTTCCTCTTCCTTGTTAGGCTCTATGATCATTTTATTGACAATAAAGTGACTTGCATGTTTGGTTCTATTAAATTTATATTTGGAAATACGTGGTTTTGTGTTTTTTATAGGTTAATAATGCGATTTCTTTATTTGGAATTTTGGATGTGGCGCCCAGGTCTCTCTCATTCAGTGGATTGTAATTTTATTTAACCGAAATGAATGACGTGACTTGTATATTACAGCTTTCCGTATTTGTGTTGTGGGAAATGTGTGTGTTTGGGAAAGGGGTGTGTTAGGGGAAGTACGTGTTAGGGTAAAGTCGTGCGTCTGGGGAGTACGTGTATTAGAGGAAGTGTTTGTGTTGGGGAAATGCGTGTGTTAGGGGAAGTACGTGTTTTAGGGGAAGTGTGTGTGTTGGGGAAAGTGCGTGTGGTTTGGGGTTTTACATGTGTTAGG
>NC_051416.1:11473177-11473425 GCF_015228065.2 Penaeus monodon
GGTAGGGGCAATCTCGTGTTAGGAGGAAATACGTGCGTTAGGGGAAATACGTGCGTTATCGTAAATGCGTCTGGTAGATTTATTTATTATATAAATTAATGTGGTTTGTGAGTCTGGATTCTTGCGTTTGGCGTCCATGAGTCACTTGGCTCCAGGATAACGAGGCCTGTGTCGCCGTCCACCGCACGCTTCCAGTGCTGTGTCCGGCGCTTAGCTGGGACACGCCACCGCTGTCTTCGCATCCGAGG
>NC_051416.1:11473857-11474065 GCF_015228065.2 Penaeus monodon
TACAGTCCCTGTGCATACTGCTTATTCAACACCACGAGAGCCTCTCTAACGCACCCTGCCTCTTCTCCCTCCTTTCACATGCAGTTTTTTCTTCCTCGCTTCTTCTTTTTCAAGTTTCTCCCCAGTTTTGTATATTTTTGGTGTCCCTTGGTATTTCCCCACTTTCTCACTCCTTTCTCTTTTTTCTCAAAATTAAGGTTTTTATTAA
>NC_051416.1:11475115-11476713 GCF_015228065.2 Penaeus monodon
AGGCCGCCTGCGTGCCCGTCGGTATAAGAGGAGCCTCCGGACCCCGACCACCATATTGATTGTGGAGCGAGCGCACCGAGCGGACCGCGGCACGGCGGGATCGACGAAATCCGGACTGGAATCGCGTACTGCTATTCGATCTTGATTTGGAATCGGAATGGGAGGATCGACAGTACCCGGAGATCGACCCGAACGGTAGTGTGGAGATTGTGAGGTCGTCGAAGAGCGAGGCGGGAGCTCGGTTCATGAGAATTATGAGTTGTGAGGAAGATTACCCGAAGGAGGGCTCCTGACTGAGACTGTATGAGCGTTGGGCATCGGAAGAGGAAGCTGATAATAATGATGATACTGCTTTTGTAATGTTTCTTTTTGGGCTTTTCCCAATACCCGAATCCTGGAGCTCCAACTGTGCTAAGCGCGAAAGTGGGCGGACGAGTAGAATGATTTATGGAAGTACCCCCGTAAAATGTGATGGCCCGTTCCATTTTCTGTGAATCCATCGGCTGTGCACAGTGTGATATTGCGATCTGAACACTCTTTTTGATAATGCTTCATTCCATTTTGGAAAAAAAGTGATTCTATAGGAAAAATTACTAATGTGGTGCGTTGAACGTTAAAATGAATACCAGTGTTAAAACAAGCAATCCTGAGAACGTGAATTTCGAAATGATTCAGTGCAGAATATGTATGTATTCACGTCCGTTCGAGTAACACCTGAACGCAAACATGTGATAAAAAAGAGCTGCGGACTCGCTTACTGTTCTTTGTGCATTCTACTCGGAATCGGTTCCTCTGTAAACTCCTTTCAAAAAAGTCATCTGTAAGAGCGAGTTTACCTTTCGGGGAGGACGGAAATGCAGTCCTTACCGCATGGCGGGAAATTCGTTGGCTTACCCTTGTCTTGCCGCGGATCCCATGTGTTATGGCGTTCTGTTGTTAGGATGTTTGTTCTTGCACACTCGACCTGTCCAGGAATGCAGGATGGAGATATCCGAGTGCAACTGCTTGCAATGTGCGTGCGGGTGTGCGCGGGCTCTGCGGTGCCCCTCGTGTTGCAAAGGATTTCTAAAGGGAGTGTTTGCCTTCGTAAAAACGGCTTAGGCTTTTTATGATCTTTTTTCCCTATCGGGCATTTGAGTTTTTATGGAGTTGCCAGTTAACTTTTTAAAAAGACGGGATTTTTGTGCTGATGCTATTTCACGTTGTTGTTTTTTCAGTTTACATTCGTTGTCTTGAAACAATTACACATATTCGACTGAGTCAGCAAACGTTCGCCGCGAGGAGTCTAAACGTCCGTTACTTCATTTGCATACGACAGACAAAGGCTTGCTGAAACGGCTTCACATCTGCGGTTCTCCTTTTATTTATGTTTAATATTTTTTTGGACATATTCACTCTGAGAGGGAAGAGTCTAGGTGGGGATGGGGGGGAAGGGTGGTAAAAATGCACTCGCAGACGCATATTCAAACCTTGGCAACGCTGATGACAATCGCCTAAGCTGAGAGTACTGTTGACGCTGATCTCCGTTGCCATGGTAACGAGCTTGCATCACAGGGACCAGGAAGGGGAAAGGGATGCCTCGTTTTTCTCGCGGTACA
>NC_051416.1:11478019-11478179 GCF_015228065.2 Penaeus monodon
CTCTGCTACTGCATATGTTCGCGTAAATATTTACGTCGCGGCGAGGGGTCTTGGTTGGGGGTGTGTGGGGGGGGGGGCAAGTGAGTTAGGATGATGGGAGAAAAGGGGACTGACGAATTATCTGGCGAGAATTGATACGTCTGGATGTGTTTTCTCTCCC
>NC_051416.1:11478345-11478563 GCF_015228065.2 Penaeus monodon
TTCCCCACCCTCCATTCCCCGACAGCTGTCAGATAAAAGAAAATCTAATAAATGAAGTAAATGATGCTCAGTGCTTATGGTAGTAGTTACTGCTGAAAATTCCATCATGGTAGGTGATGGTGGGGCTTCATGGTGGCACTTATGGTGGTCAACGCGGCTATTTTTAACACTATAAGAGTGCATGACACGGGGCGCGGGTCCAACTTCCTCGCTCTCCG
>NC_051416.1:11478756-11478994 GCF_015228065.2 Penaeus monodon
CCCTCTCGTTCCTTCGTCTTCCTTCCTCCTCTTCTGACTCGCCTTTCCGCTGATCTTATCCTCCTTCCCCCTTTCCCCATTTCTCACCTCCCCCCCCATCCTTCCCCTTCCTGTAGCCGTAACCAAAGAGATAGGTAGGGAGGACTTGCCCTTCAGGAAAAAGATGGGGTTATGGGCGTTCTAAGTGGCGAAGGAAGGTGGCAGGTCCAATCCTTGCATCTCTATCTTTATTCAGGTT
>NC_051416.1:11479084-11479338 GCF_015228065.2 Penaeus monodon
CGATCATGTCAAATGAAGTCTTGTGCCAAGCCATACCTTGTCTTTTCAAATGAAGTGAAAGCATATCATTTCACATCGTGTCGCGAACACTGTCTCCACGAACGAGAAGTGCCACCGCCGCGCCAGGTGCGCGAATCCCCTTCGGCAGCGGGACGAGAGCGGCCGAGAGAGCCGCTCATTACTCGACCATCGCTCCCCCGGTCCCGCTCAGTCCGCCTTCTGCGACGGATCCCGGGCGGCTTTGTGGACACAGC
>NC_051416.1:11479505-11481500 GCF_015228065.2 Penaeus monodon
ACTCCAGGATTGACTGAAAAAAATGACGAATGATATTTCAAAATTTCAAATTGTATAGGACCCAGTTCAGGAAAGCGCAGAAAAATCAAATGTTTTGAAAAAAACTGAACGTGAAAGTTTCGGAAGCGAAGCCACCGCCTCGCCTGACCTTCGCTTCCTCAAGAGAAGCCAAAGTTTACACGAATCTGTAGACGAAAAGGAACTCTTACTCGTAGATCAGCACAACACCGGACACTCGTCTGATACTACAGCCTGATACTTGCCTCACTTCGCCCGTGAAGTATTACCTGATACTACCTGTCACTGCCACACTCGCCTTCCTACCAGCAACGTAATCTTCCGTCAGTGTCTGTGTGTTGTCTGCCATCGGACAACGAATTTTTGTGTTAGGAGTAATAGGTTCATAGAACTTGAAGTTCGTAGGTTTTAAGTCTCATAGAACGTAAGTTATCGAGAACGAGACTGTGAGTGAGCGCGAGCAAGACGTCCACGTAACGAAGACTGTTCTCTGTGAGTTACGTGGGAAAAGGAAAGGAAAACAGAAAGAACTGTTTTTGCAATAAGTCTTTGCAGTAGTCGTTTAGAATATTGGAGAAAAGGGGAATAAGGAAAATAGTGAAATAGTGAAAAAATAGCAATCAACGTGATTTAAACTTAGAATATCGTTTATTTTGTCTTGATAGTAACTGAAAAAAGAAAAATCGCATAAGCAGGCGAGGAAAAGCGTAGATACTAAACGGAAACTCCAAGAAATTGTGTGCTGTTGCGTCTTCTCCAAAAGAAAAAGCGCACAAATCCATATTTACTGCAGTTGAAAAATCTAAGGAAAAGTTTTGTTGGACTGTTGCAAGGCGCCGGAGGAGACCGGGCGTAACCAGTGGTTGACGAAGTGCATGCTCGGGTGAACGAATGCTTTGACGTACCTTGTTGAATAAAAAAAAAATCGAGCGAAGAAAAGGAAAGTGGAGAGAAAGAAGAAAGGGAGAAAAAAAATCTACGAATCTGAGGAGAAAAAAATTGGAGGGTAAAAAATAGGGTAAAAATATTGCGGATTCGGTTTTAGAAAAGAGAGAAAAAAAGGTATTCAGTTCTATGTTTTCATAACGGGAAGAAAAATAGTGTCTGTCGCCGTGTCCCTTACACCCGCCAGACCGAGTTCACAGCTGGCATCACCTGTGAGTGCACGTACGTCAGAGTGGATGCCCTGCAGACGCCTGTGTTTATACCCGGAGAAGATTACCCGCGGGCCACCTCAGCAGCCGGAGATGAACCGCCGCTCTGCGTCCATTCTCCGAATAATGCTGCCGACGCTCTAATGGTTCTGTGAGCGCCAAGGTGATCTGAGGGCGCGCGGTTTCCCTCGGGAATGGAGACTGCAGCTAATCAGTCAAGGGACGCTGACGCCGCCACCCGGAAAGGATTATTGGCATTCTAGGCCCTTTGAAGGAGACTATTGTTCTTGTCTTTACGCACACGAAAGGGGGGAACGCAAGGAAAGAGAGGCTAGGAACTATTGTATAGAAAACGAGGACGCATTGCGATTTGGGGAGACAGTTTTTAATCGCGCTGAAAGCCTCGAGAGCTTCTCGCCAGAACCTAGTGTTTTATTTTTTAACCCAAATTTACCCTTATTAAACGATGATATAGATTCCTTCAAAGACCTTGAAAATATTACGTCAACGCCAGCCGACCAGATTCCGTGGAACACCCACTGACTTTCGCTCAGCATCACGGAAGCGCATTCAATCAGCCAGAATTTGAAAGTAGCGATGCTCAACGACGTCAGCAGTGCGCGTTAAGGTCGCTGCAGGCGCAATCGGACAAGCGATTTCTCAGCAAGGGTGCGGACTTACGAACGCCGTGATGTTGTTATTCATGGTGCTGCCGACCAAACTCCCCAACTTCGTGCAGATTTACCTTCTGCAGGTGCGTTGGCTCTTACACTTCGACGTCTTCGGTTTGATGTTTTTTTCGATTGTCAAATACTATTTTAAG
>NC_051416.1:11481616-11481752 GCF_015228065.2 Penaeus monodon
TTCTCATCAGTGTTTTGCGAGTTTCTGTCGCGCGCTTAGATTTTTTTTTTTCGTTTTGTTTCGTGAAATTGTGAAAAAAAAACACAGCTATTACCTAAATATGATTGCGTAAACTATCTAATGACAAATGATTTGA
>NC_051416.1:11482684-11482955 GCF_015228065.2 Penaeus monodon
TCTAATGCTATTGACTGTCATCTTTTTCAACTTTAGTGGCAACCCAGACCCTGTCACTGCCATCATTTCCAACACCGTCAGCATCACAGACTCTGCCGCTGTCAGAATATCCAACACCGTTTCCACCTCCATAACTTGCAAGACCATCAAGGAACAAAGACCCTGTCACTGCCACCATTTCCAACACCAGAACATACGCTGCCACCAAGACGCCCACGCTCCTCGCCTGTTTATTCAGATGTTGATACAGACGAAGGGAGAGAGAGGAATA
>NC_051416.1:11482989-11483140 GCF_015228065.2 Penaeus monodon
CTCTGCTACTGCATATGTTCGCGTAAATATTTACGTCGCGGCGAGGGGTCTTGGTTGGGGGTGTGTGGGGGGGGGGGCAAGTGAGTTAGGATGATGGGAGAAAAGGGGACTGACGAATTATCTGGCGAGAATTGATACGTCTGGATGTGTT
>NC_051416.1:11483350-11483568 GCF_015228065.2 Penaeus monodon
TTCCCCACCCTCCATTCCCCGACAGCTGTCAGATAAAAGAAAATCTAATAAATGAAGTAAATGATGCTCAGTGCTTATGGTAGTAGTTACTGCTGAAAATTCCATCATGGTAGGTGATGGTGGGGCTTCATGGTGGCACTTATGGTGGTCAACGCGGCTATTTTTAACACTATAAGAGTGCATGACACGGGGCGCGGGTCCAACTTCCTCGCTCTCCG
>NC_051416.1:11483810-11484050 GCF_015228065.2 Penaeus monodon
CCCTCTCTTCCTTCGTCCTTCCCTTTCCTCCTCTTCTGACTCGCCTTTCCGCTGATCTTATCCTCCTTCCCCCTTTCCCCATTTCTCACCTCCCCCCCCATCCTTCCCCTTCCTGTAGCCGTAACCAAAGAGATAGGTAGGGAGGACTTGCCCTTCAGGAAAAAGATGGGGTTATGGGCGTTCTAAGTGGCGAAGGAAGGTGGCAGGTCCAATCCTTGCATCTCTATCTTTATTCAGGTT
>NC_051416.1:11484140-11484427 GCF_015228065.2 Penaeus monodon
CGATCATGTCAAATGAAGTCTTGTGCCAAGCCATACCTTGTCTTTTCAAATGAAGTGAAAGCATATCATTTCACATCGTGTCGCGAACACTGTCTCCACGAACGAGAAGTGCCACCGCCGCGCCAGGTGCGCGAATCCCCTTCGGCAGCGGGACGAGAGCGGCCGAGAGAGCCGCTCATTACTCGACCATCGCTCCCCCGGTCCCGCTCAGTCCGCCTTCTGCGACGGATCCCGGGCGGCTTTGTGGACACAGCGGGGGGGGGGGGGGTCAATGAACCTTGATGCTG
>NC_051416.1:11484557-11486554 GCF_015228065.2 Penaeus monodon
ACTCCAGGATTGACTGAAAAAAATGACGAATGATATTTCAAAATTTCAAATTGTATAGGACCCAGTTCAGGAAAGCGCAGAAAAATCAAATGTTTTGAAAAAAACTGAACGTGAAAGTTTCGGAAGCGAAGCCACCGCCTCGCCTGACCTTCGCTTCCTCAAGAGAAGCCAAAGTTTACACGAATCTGTAGACGAAAAGGAACTCTTACTCGTAGATCAGCACAACACCGGACACTCGTCTGATACTACAGCCTGATACTTGCCTCACTTCGCCCGTGAAGTATTACCTGATACTACCTGTCACTGCCACACTCGCCTTCCTACCAGCAACGTAATCTTCCGTCAGTGTCTGTGTGTTGTCTGCCATCGGACAACGAATTTTTGTGTTAGGAGTAATAGGTTCATAGAACTTGAAGTTCGTAGGTTTTAAGTCTCATAGAACGTAAGTTATCGAGAACGAGACTGTGAGTGAGCGCGAGCAAGACGTCCACGTAACGAAGACTGTTCTCTGTGAGTTACGTGGGAAAAGGAAAGGAAAACAGAAAGAAGAACTGTTTTTGCAATAAGTCTTTGCAGTAGTCGTTTAGAATATTGGAGAAAAGGGGAATAAGGAAAATAGTGAAATAGTGAAAAAATAGCAATCAACGTGATTTAAACTTAGAATATCGTTTATTTTGTCTTGATAGTAACTGAAAAAAGAAAAATCGCATAAGCAGGCGAGGAAAAGCGTAGATACTAAACGGAAACTCCAAGAAATTGTGTGCTGTTGCGTCTTCTCCAAAAGAAAAAGCGCACAAATCCATATTTACTGCAGTTGAAAAATCTAAGGAAAAGTTTTGTTGGACTGTTGCAAGGCGCCGGAGGAGACCGGGCGTAACCAGTGGTTGACGAAGTGCATGCTCGGGTGAACGAATGCTTTGACGTACCTTGTTGAATAAAAAAAAATCGAGCGAAGAAAAGGAAAGTGGAGAGAAAGAAGAAAGGGAGAAAAAAAATCTACGAATCTGAGGAGAAAAAAATTGGAGGGTAAAAAATAGGGTAAAAATATTGCGGATTCGGTTTTAGAAAAGAGAGAAAAAAAGGTATTCAGTTCTATGTTTTCATAACGGGAAGAAAAATAGTGTCTGTCGCCGTGTCCCTTACACCCGCCAGACCGAGTTCACAGCTGGCATCACCTGTGAGTGCACGTACGTCAGAGTGGATGCCCTGCAGACGCCTGTGTTTATACCCGGAGAAGATTACCCGCGGGCCACCTCAGCAGCCGGAGATGAACCGCCGCTCTGCGTCCATTCTCCGAATAATGCTGCCGACGCTCTAATGGTTCTGTGAGCGCCAAGGTGATCTGAGGGCGCGCGGTTTCCCTCGGGAATGGAGACTGCAGCTAATCAGTCAAGGGACGCTGACGCCGCCACCCGGAAAGGATTATTGGCATTCTAGGCCCTTTGAAGGAGACTATTGTTCTTGTCTTTACGCACACGAAAGGGGGGAACGCAAGGAAAGAGAGGCTAGGAACTATTGTATAGAAAACGAGGACGCATTGCGATTTGGGGAGACAGTTTTTAATCGCGCTGAAAGCCTCGAGAGCTTCTCGCCAGAACCTAGTGTTTTATTTTTTAACCCAAATTTACCCTTATTAAACGATGATATAGATTCCTTCAAAGACCTTGAAAATATTACGTCAACGCCAGCCGACCAGATTCCGTGGAACACCCACTGACTTTCGCTCAGCATCACGGAAGCGCATTCAATCAGCCAGAATTTGAAAGTAGCGATGCTCAACGACGTCAGCAGTGCGCGTTAAGGTCGCTGCAGGCGCAATCGGACAAGCGATTTCTCAGCAAGGGTGCGGACTTACGAACGCCGTGATGTTGTTATTCATGGTGCTGCCGACCAAACTCCCCAACTTCGTGCAGATTTACCTTCTGCAGGTGCGTTGGCTCTTACACTTCGACGTCTTCGGTTTGATGTTTTTTTCGATTGTCAAATACTATTTTAAG
>NC_051416.1:11486676-11486785 GCF_015228065.2 Penaeus monodon
TTCTCATCAGTGTTTTGCGAGTTTCTGTCGCGCGCTTAGATTTTTTTTTTTCGTTTTGTTTCGTGAAATTGTGAAAAAAAAACACAGCTATTACCTAAATATGATTGCG
>NC_051416.1:11488088-11488431 GCF_015228065.2 Penaeus monodon
ACACGAGCTAAAAATGGAAAAGAGCAGAATTTGCGGGCCTGGAATATCTCGAGCGTCCGCTGCAAGTGCAATTTTCCCTCATAGCTTCGGCCCCGCGGCGTTTGTCCTGCATTGGCGGTTCCTTGTCACTCTTATATCGTTTGTTTATTGCATTTGTCGCTGTGGTGAGGAGAAAGCCTGCCGAGAAAGGGTCATTCCTAGGGTCCTCTGCTGTGGGACGGGGACGGCCGAGCAGCGGCTACATTTCGCGAGTTGAAAGTGGCATCGAGTCCCGAAGAGTTGTGCTATTGGGGTTGTTCTTGTTATAATTAAATATTATATTTTTAAAACTTTTATTGTGTTT
>NC_051416.1:11489001-11489084 GCF_015228065.2 Penaeus monodon
GGCATTGTTGCCAATATCTCTGTTGCTTCAATATCGTTTAATCACAAGGCTTAACCCTTGCCTTCATAATATATAATTTCAAT
>NC_051416.1:11489195-11489260 GCF_015228065.2 Penaeus monodon
TAGCTACGAAATCAATTTTGCATATACTTACTCACTAAAATAGTGGGAGGATATGTAAGAATATA
>NC_051416.1:11489741-11489837 GCF_015228065.2 Penaeus monodon
ATATAAATTTTAATGTCAAGTCGATAAATTAAAACATAATAGATATAAAAAACGGAAGACCTATAAATATACAGACAAAACATTCATTTTATAGCG
>NC_051416.1:11489872-11490023 GCF_015228065.2 Penaeus monodon
GCATGACCCTTGTTACCAGTCATGCACAGCGGTTGTCTGCGCGAAGTGAATAAATGAAAGGCCGGCCCGTCACGCGGCAGATCAAATTCTCTAAATATTGGTGCCATGTTCCATAAACTGTGAGGACATCGGCTGGGTAGCGGGAAGGATG
>NC_051416.1:11490398-11490520 GCF_015228065.2 Penaeus monodon
CGAATCACGATCATGGTCATGAATTAATGCATGCGTGATGAGAGCCCGAATTAAGCGAATGACAGTGCTCTCATAAGCGGGTTGGAATGAGATCATGAGGCTAATTTAAGACGTAATGTTGA
>NC_051416.1:11492419-11492523 GCF_015228065.2 Penaeus monodon
TCTTGACATCTTGCGAGAGGACCAGGAGCCAGATGTGCCCCAGAAGGTCATCGGATGTGCCACGTCTGCTGGGATTTTTTCTTTTTGTGTGTGAGGATTTTTTT
>NC_051416.1:11493234-11494064 GCF_015228065.2 Penaeus monodon
TTTGTCATTTGATTTATTCATTTTCAAAGTATTTTAGTGGGAGGAGTGAATGCCATTGTCTATCACATGAATATACTCGTTATCGTTTTCTCTGACCTTTGACCTCTCAGGTCTTTGATCTAAGAACAAAGAAAGGAGAGAGAGAGGGAGGGAGAAAAGTCTTCCTCGTTTATTAGTTAACCGTGCAGGAGTTTAGGTCGGGAAAAATGTAATTGTGAAGTTTTTATCTTTAATTTTTTGGAGAAAAAGAGATTTTTGAATGGAAGGCAAACATTAAAGTGCAGCGTAATGAAATTTGCAAAAGGCTGTTCCGTAAAAAAGTTGACGTGAAAAAAAGAAACTACAGAAAACGGGGTCAGGTATTGTAGTCCACAGGATTAATATTGTTTTTCTTTGTTTTTGTAAGTTTTCATTTTTTCCGCATACTTTTTTGTTACTTCTTGTCCCTAAGAGTAATAATGTCTTTTGTTTTTGTTTCTAAGATATGCATTATGCCCCTTTTCTTTCCTCTCGGAATATTAATATTTGTTTTTATTTTACCCCTTCGTTCTTTTTCTCTCCTATCCTTTTTTGTGAAAATGTATTACCCACGCAGTCCCTGTGTTACTAGAATGCTCTGACCTCAGGAGAGAAAATTGTGCGAATGAACAAACATTGGGGTTGATTTCACGTTCAGTTCAATGTTTTTTTCCGCTTTACACTGGAAAGGCGAAATTAAATTCTTGTGGAATTTGGTATGCGTGGTGGGGCTAAAAAATATTATGTTTTTGTTTTTTGTTTTGATGATGAACGAGGTCGTGTTTTTAGGGATGGGGCAGTAAAAGGTTTGC
>NC_051416.1:11494502-11494708 GCF_015228065.2 Penaeus monodon
ACGAGATTGAACGAAGACAAATCTCCGGATGAACAACCCTGTGCAATCTCACTCCCTCGAGCTTGAGGTTAGTCGTCACCTCGCTCCGTTGCTCGATATATTGCAGCGAAAATGCTTGTCATGGGCCCTACGCTGCAGCTGTTGCACGATGCTGACAAGCCGTTTGCGCTGGAGACTTGACATCACTTTGAGGCTGTTTGATAACG
>NC_051416.1:11495284-11495504 GCF_015228065.2 Penaeus monodon
GGCGAATATGGTTTAGCGTTTTCAGACGATCGAAGAGTGGGGGGCTTTAGAGGCTGGCATATGTGCCATTTGTTTTTGCTCATTCATACGGAGGGATGGGGAGGGGAGGGAATTTTTGGGGGGGGATTGTAGGGTGCGGGCGGGGAGGAAGGGAGGGAGATGAGGGGGGAAGATTGCGGGGGGGGAGGGGAAGGATAAAAGGGGTTTTGATGGTTTTAAA
>NC_051416.1:11495665-11495873 GCF_015228065.2 Penaeus monodon
CACAGAACTAACCTCTCCCTTCGTCTTCCGCAGGAGGGTTTTTTTGGGAGTGTCGCGGTCGCGCTTTCGAGCTTTTTCGGGAACGTACAACGTGCGGGCCTCCGAGCTGGCGCGACACAAGGCCCTCAAGACTCTCCGAGTCCAGGTCGCCTTCCTCGACGACTCCACGCAGGTCTTCGAGATAGAGGTGAGTGCGGGCGACGTCGTG
>NC_051416.1:11496172-11496321 GCF_015228065.2 Penaeus monodon
AATCCACTTTTCCTCCCTCTAATCCCGTTGTTATTTCCATCCTTCCGCCGTCTCTTCTTCCTTCTTCTTCCTTTCTCTTCTTGTTTCCTCCTCTTCCATCCTCTCTTTCCTTACTCTCTCCTTTTCGTCCTTCATCTCCCTTCCTCTTT
>NC_051416.1:11496793-11497857 GCF_015228065.2 Penaeus monodon
ATCCGTTTTGCTCTTCCTGGCTCTTTCAATCCTCTCTTTCTCTCTTTTCAGCTCTTATCTGCAATCACCCAGTTTCTCTCTGTTTCGCACCTCCACCCCATTTTCGTACCATAGCAGCATTTAGGCTCATTTGCATATTCATTTTGGCACCCCTCGCTCCTTCCGCACCCCCCCCCCCCTGCATGTCCCATCCTCCTTTCGTATCGTGGCATTTTGTCCTGTTTATTTCACCCCCCCCCTTTTTATCTTTCTTCATCACTTGGCAATGATGTCGTTTTCTGTAATTTGTTGGCGCGTTGCTTTTATGAATTGTTTTAAGGACCTTGATTTTGCCGGCTGTTTTTGGTGACGTCATTTCTCAGTTTATCTCGAGTTTGATAAGTTTCCTTTGATGACGTATTATTGCCGGTTTAACTTTCTTTATGACACTATATTCCTGATTGAAATTTCCTTTAACGACGTCATATTCCTGATTTGCTTCCATCTCATGGCGTTATATTCCAGATTTATTCCAAATTCCATTCCTCATCCCTGACGTCAAATTCTCAATTTAACTCCCTTTCTGATTGCATAATTACAATTTAAATCCCCTTTGAGCCTTCTCTGATGACCTCATACTTCTTTATTGAACACCTCTGCTTTATTTGATTCCCCGCTTAATTGCCATATAATGACTTCATATTTCCTTTTCATGAAATCCTATTGCTGATTCAACTCCCACTTTGATGACGTCACATATCCAGTTTAGTTCCTCTGTGACGTCATGTTTCCAGTGTCGTCCCCTTGATGACGTCACATCCCCGACTCGGCGCCATGCTTCATGACGTCATATTTCCTTTTCGTGAAGCCCTATTGCCGATACGCCTCCCAGTTTATGACGTCACATTCCCGCCATGTTTGATGACGTCGTTCGCCCTAGCCCGTGTGAGGCAGCGGCGGCAGTAAAGGCATAACGGCTCAAGCTCTAATGAGATGCCCGGTAATGAATCCGACCTCATTGGCTACCGGGATGGAGGCTTATGGGGTCATATGCGACCCCAGGAGCGTTGTATGCGCCGTCTCCA
>NC_051416.1:11498566-11498902 GCF_015228065.2 Penaeus monodon
CACAAAGGTGAGTAGATGAAGAAGTGAATAACTGAGTGAAGCCTTTTCCTCTGTCTCCTTTGTCTCTGTCCCGTTGAATATGGTGGAAGCGGTTAATATTTTTTTTCTGTTGTAAAAGAATTCGTTTGATGTCTTTGTTTGTTGTTGTTGTTGTTTTTTTGTGTTGTTTTTTGTGTTTGTTTTCGCTTTTGAAGAGTCTCGTCGATGGGAGGCTTCGATCGGTGTGGGAATTCCCCTCTCTCTATCCTTCCTATTCTGTCTGTGCTTGTGTTTAGCTCTAGCTCTGTTTTCACTCTGGTTATTACGTTTTTCGTTTTTCTTGCCTGTGCTTTGTCA
>NC_051416.1:11499622-11499791 GCF_015228065.2 Penaeus monodon
ATTCTCATCCCTCTCTCTTCCTACGCTCTATTTTGCTTCCATTCCCGTCTCAATCTCTCCGAATGTGATATATTTGCTCAGAGCACTTAGAACTTTAGTTATTGATTTCCAGTATTTGATTTGTGCCAACTTTCAACCCCAACTGAAAGTTATCTGTAGCAGTAGCCAA
>NC_051416.1:11500311-11500431 GCF_015228065.2 Penaeus monodon
AGAAGAAATGGATAGACAGAACAGTAGATAGGTGAAGAAAGAAAATAGCTTGATATAAATTGAGAAATAAAATAGAAACATTACGACAGCGAGAAAAATACAAAAGAAAGAACCAAGAAG
>NC_051416.1:11500569-11501003 GCF_015228065.2 Penaeus monodon
GTAGGAAGAGACCCGGATATGTGGAAGAAAACAAGAAATGTCAAACCCAGTTTACTTTACCCTTTTTTTTTTTGCTTAACTTTTTTTTCTTCCGTTCCTTTCAGAAACGCGCTAAAGGCCAGGCGCTGCTGGATCTCGTGTTCAACCACCTCGAACTGATCGAGCGAGACTTCTTCGGGCTCCAGTACTTCGAGTCCGCCGTCAACAATGAGAATCCGAGGGTGAGTGAATCTGGGGGTTTCGCCCGTAGAGTTTTTGGTTTGGCGCGCGTGTGCGGTAGAGCGTGCGAGTGTTTATTGTGCACTTTCCGATATCCAAAGGCGATTTCTGCCTGAGGTTTATGTGCGGGAAAGAGGCTGGAGGGTGAAACTGGGTATATTAAGGTAGTTTGTGTTTGGTTTTGTGTCTAATTAAGCGTGAATAGGATTTTAGGA
>NC_051416.1:11501286-11501664 GCF_015228065.2 Penaeus monodon
AGAATGCATTGCTGTGTTCATGGGGATGAGCGTTGCGCCTATAATGTTTGCTACATGTACGGAACATGTTGGTATCTCGGGCTTGCTGTGAAATTACAGTCCCTATGACATATATCTCTCAGGAATATTATAAGCCTTTTGTTAACTTTCCCCCAGTATGTTTTTTATTGAAAGTTGTCTGTCATTTTAAACCCGAAGAGTTTTTTGTTGTGCTGAATAATACATACGGTGCAGTGTAGACGATATCGGCTTGGCGTCGGGGCCTCTCCAGATACTACGACTGAGTGGCAGTTTTATGGCCTGATCAGGTGACATTCTCTTCGCCTTGCACGGGGTTGCATTTGCATATTGATAGCTTCTTCACGTCTTGCGCTCACT
>NC_051416.1:11501983-11502203 GCF_015228065.2 Penaeus monodon
TGCGTAGGCCAAGCGAAGGGGAAGGAACCTGGAGGAACGTCACCAGCTGCGGCACTGCGGGCGGGCGGGCGGGCGAGAGAGCTCCCGGTGGCCCTCGAGGGCTCTCCCTCAGGGGACGTGTTCATCCCAGGGGCTCCTTCGGCTTCCCCCTTGGGCCTCCCCCTGGCGATTAGCCCCGAAACGGCCGCGCTGCTCATTGATTTTTCCTTCCTTTCACGTT
>NC_051416.1:11502751-11503287 GCF_015228065.2 Penaeus monodon
AGTTTGGTTTACTTCCTTGAATTTAATAATGTCTGTTGAGATTATTTTTCTTGGTTATGTAATGCAGTGTTAAGATAATATTTTTTATTGTTTTGAAAGTTATTGCTATTATTAGTAATATTAATGTTATTATTACGCATTATCATGATTTTTGTTATTATCCTTTTCCATTTCGCTGCTCAGCGAGTATCTCCGTTGCGACGTTTTATATACAAGACTCATAATGAAGGGACTCATATGTTACTTATCACAGTATTATATTTCATTGTTACTGGGAAGAAAGGAAATATCTATATTTCATTTTACTGGGGAAAAAGTGTATATTTAATCTACATTTTTAAATATTTCGTGAACTTTCCCTCCGGCAAGGGTCGAGCTCCAGCCTTATTGGCGGGAAATGGATAAAGCCATGAACTACATTCTTATATTTTTATGAGGGCAATTCCGTTATATTTACTCTGTGCAGCGGATGGAGTGGTTATGTTACTACTCCCGCGGCAACCATAAGCAACACCTGCTCTAGGTACTGCACCCCC
>NC_051416.1:11503609-11503719 GCF_015228065.2 Penaeus monodon
TTTCTCGTTTTCTCAGGGAAACCTTGCTTTCCTCAGGAAACCCCTACTTTCTCCCTCCCCTCCAGCCCTCCTTCTTATTTGCCATAGAACACCCCATTTCAGTCGCTCCC
>NC_051416.1:11503746-11503976 GCF_015228065.2 Penaeus monodon
GTTTTGCTCCAAGAACCTCCACGGGTTGTCTGTTACGGCCGTTATTATTATTTTCTTTCACGGTTATTCTTTTCTTTTACGACGTATTTCGTCTTTTTTATCTTCCCCGTTTCTCTCCTCCTCATATCCTTGGCTGACTTTGGCCTATTCTCTTGCCCCATTCCTTACCCTTCGTTTAAAGCATTCTTCCTCCCCATTTCACCGGAAAGTGAGCGTTCGCCTACATATTG
>NC_051416.1:11504196-11504423 GCF_015228065.2 Penaeus monodon
CGGGGCTGATGAACGAGTGCCAACTGAGCGCTGGCAACACTGGCGTAGTTACCAGCCAGCTTCCCTCTCGTTTTACTACAGTGAGATATTCTTCCTTTTTTTGTTGCTGTTATTCCTTGCTCTTGTTGCGTGTAGGAAATGAGCTTTGTTAGTTATTGGATGAACTCGTGACTCCACAGGTTGCGAGAGGATGTTCTTATTAGCTAGATTGTAGGGTAGTTTTCGCT
>NC_051416.1:11504629-11504810 GCF_015228065.2 Penaeus monodon
CTTTTACTATTCAAGTTAGGTACTTCGCTTTATCAGATCAGGAAGGAGCGGCGCGGGACGTGACAGCAAACAGCGTTATATATAGAACGAAATCCAATCAGTCGAGTCACTGATCGTCCCTTGATCTGACATCGTTGTCCGAATTACAGGCGTCGGAGGGGAAGAAATCTCGAGACTTCCG
>NC_051416.1:11504953-11505075 GCF_015228065.2 Penaeus monodon
CCCCTTAATCGCCATTTCTCTTTGGGGTGTTTAAAGGGTTTCCGGAGTTAGCGAAGCCTTGAAAGTTTGCATGGTTGACGAGGCTTCAAGGTTTTAGATTATGATAAATCGTGTTTGTAATT
>NC_051416.1:11506025-11506396 GCF_015228065.2 Penaeus monodon
GCCATTGCCAGGAGGGAAAAAGAAAGTCGGCTTTGGCAGTGCGTGTTGCGGCTCTCTCCTCCGTTACCGTCACATACCTTCCGTCGATTATGGCCTTCTCACGTGGGCGAATTTTCTGCAAGATTGAAATGCCAGGCTTAGAGAACTCCCCGTCTCCCTTTCAATTGTTTTTTTTCGCATCGGTTTCGTGAGCAGTTCCGTTTCCTCGATGTGAAGTGGGTGTATCTTGGTCTCCTTTTTTTTATGATGGTTGACTTTATTTTTAGAAAGTGTGTTAAGTTCGAGCGGTGTGTGTGTGTGGGGGGGGTACCTTCAGTGAGTGAGTGTTATTGCTTGAGTTGTTTAGGTTGTTTGTTAATTTTCCTTAAAAC
>NC_051416.1:11506451-11506965 GCF_015228065.2 Penaeus monodon
TTTCCATCAATATACTGTACTTTCTTACGCCAGAGTGTATGCCAGCGTGTGCTAGAAGAGTAAGCCAACCCTTTCGTTGCGTTTCGTCCAGCAGTCTCCCTCCCAGCCCGGGCGATATCTTGCCCCGGCGACCGGTTCCACGTGCTCGCCATCCGCCTCTCTCATTGGCCGAATTCAAACTTCGCCCGACAACCAATGAGCGGCCGAGGCTCGCGCTGTCGGTTGCGAGCGAGAAAGGAGGAACATCCGAGCCAGACAAGGTTTCTAATTGCCTCGGTTAATCTCCTTAGACAATTACTAGCGGGGAATTTAGGTTCTGGGAATGTATGACTGTTGCCTTCCGCAGCATGGCGGGAAATTCCCTCTCGCGAATTCTCTCATGATGACCGCGTATTTCAGGGATGATGCCATAGCCTTGACCGCCCGGCTGCCGGCTCTTCGTGGGGATCTAGTTTAGGAGGAAGTGTTGGGGGTTTAATAGACCTTGAATGGCATACGCAGGTGATGCGGATGC
>NC_051416.1:11507961-11508322 GCF_015228065.2 Penaeus monodon
CTGAAATATTAGAAATATGAAACACGAATGATAAAATGCAGCTACTGTATGCAAATGACATTGAGAATTCTCCGCGTCATTTCCACTCGCAGCGCCTTTGTTGCCGAGAGCCTAAATCCATTAACAAGGCCGTAATGAAATGCGTAAATGGAAGCCATTACATGTTTCACTGCAATGTCAACTTTAAGCTCTACGATATATCGATTAGCGCTGTTAAAAGCGAGCTCCAGAGAGGGCTTACGCTAGCCGAAGGTCGTCGGGTTTCATTAAAAATAATAATGCTGTTTGATAGCCCGCTAAATTTTGGCCGGAGCAGATCCTTCGGTAATTAGGATATATTAATTGGATGGTTTAATTGGGT
>NC_051416.1:11508374-11508919 GCF_015228065.2 Penaeus monodon
TGGGGGATATATGGTTGCGTTAAACAGTGAATTGGCAGAGGAATGCTAGGCTGCGAACAAGAGGGGAATCTAGGGAATTTTGTCATGAGATTGGTGGTGGTGGCGGGGGAGGAAGGGGATTTCTGGGGGAGGAAGTCGGCGGGCTGGGGGAATTTGCCGCCTGAGCCTGGCACGTGGGGGGCATTCCGCACTCTTTTAGATCTTCACGTTTGAGATGGAACTCGGGCGCTTCCCTTCTGCGTTTTTTTCTCTTCTTTTGCTACTTTTTAGGTGTTTTCTTTTTACGTAACGTGTCATGAAGTTAGGATATTTTTCTTTCGTTGTCTTTCTTTCGACTGTGCTTACACACGCACACATTCACGCTGAATGAATCAAATATTTCGAGTAGATATAATTTGTGCGGCGAATCATGTCCCCCAACAATAAAAAAGAACAGGTGAAAAAAAAATCATTTTCTCGCTATCATAAAAAACTTACCCAACAAATAGATGAATCGATAATAAAATAGCTACATTGACAAGAAAACGGACACGACGACCTACCGA
>NC_051416.1:11508941-11509142 GCF_015228065.2 Penaeus monodon
AGGTCCCGGCGAGCGGCGCAGCGGCCTCCGTCGTTCGGGCGGCGGGCCTGGCGTCTGCGGCCGCTGCGTCGCGCATTCTTGTCTCTCGCTGGCTGGCACTTCCCGGGCCGCCGACCCGCATGCGGGGGCTCGCGCGCGGGGCACCGATGTAATTATAGGCGCTGGGTACGGGTTTCTATAGGGTGTGGACATACTGGAGGC
>NC_051416.1:11509529-11509928 GCF_015228065.2 Penaeus monodon
GTTTTACAGACAATCTTACAGACAGACATAAACGCTGAGTGTAAATATGCACTTAGCTACTCTTGCCACGATGCGCCTAAAGGAATTTCTAATTTAGAAGATTTACTCCAAAATTGGCTTTTAGTTTAATGGAATTTTGTTAAAAGTTGAATATTAGTTTTATGTATAAAGCAGGAATATTCATGGGGAGATATAAGCAGCGTTTATCATTAATTGGATTTTCGTCGGTACTGGTTTATTTAGGAGCGAGGAGAGGATAATTGACGCTCTGTTCGGCGTTAAAAGTCCCGTGATTAAATTCCGATCGGGATTCAGTTTTGGGTGATATGCGATGCGGGTTCGGTGATCTTCGACATTGGAGCTCTGTCGGAGGAAATAAAGGAAAAAGAAGATGAAGAA
>NC_051416.1:11510345-11510462 GCF_015228065.2 Penaeus monodon
TCAGCGTTTCTTCCATTACTGCTCTAGTGTTCCATCTGTCTGGCAATGTTGCTCCTGTTGCATAAATCTTGCGATGGAGTTTTGGTCTCGTGCAACATGTTGCAGCGTGTTATCATA
>NC_051416.1:11511054-11511147 GCF_015228065.2 Penaeus monodon
CTTAGCAAATGTGGAACGCGAAAGGGGCGCGGGCGCGGAAGGGGCGGGGTCTCAGCGCCCTCCTCGAGAGGGGCCGCCGCGCCATCGCTACCT
>NC_051416.1:11511725-11511841 GCF_015228065.2 Penaeus monodon
CTCCCTCGGTGACAGGCGAGGGAGCTGCTATTCCCGCCACGTCCTCGCCGCTGGTCTCGTGGCGCCCTGCTCGGGGAAGCCTGGCGCGGCGTGAGCCTCATCTCGCACGCTCGGCA
>NC_051416.1:11512268-11512477 GCF_015228065.2 Penaeus monodon
AATGAAGTATGGATCAGGTTATTGGTTTCTGTTACTTGTTAAATTGCTGAATGATTCTCGCATTCTGTTTGTTTAGACGCGTAGTCCATTATTTATTTAATTTGCAGACGTGACCGAATGATTTTTTTACCATCCCTGTGGTCTTATCATTTTGTTAGCATTCAGGGTAATTCTGTATCTGTTTGTATGTGTGTATTTTTTCAATCTAT
>NC_051416.1:11513727-11513810 GCF_015228065.2 Penaeus monodon
CTTTTCTCCTTCTCTTCTTCCGAGCATTCAAGACGGATCAATACCTTCCCTTTGATATAACACCCGCCTAGTGTATATCTTTC
>NC_051416.1:11513985-11514093 GCF_015228065.2 Penaeus monodon
GCGTCGGCCCCACCTTTCACGCCTCCTCCCTCGTCCTTAATAATGTCTCCTTCAGGAGTTTAGGGGCTTTGGAAGACAAGGTCGAGGGGAATTATGAGACTTGTGTGA
>NC_051416.1:11514332-11514726 GCF_015228065.2 Penaeus monodon
GGGCTGTTCTTGCGGGAAGTTGAGTCTGGTGGAACCGGCACTGTTATCAGGCGTTCATTCATTTCGGGTGATATAGGGTGCTGTGTTTTTTTTTCTCTTTCCTTTCCTCCCTTTCTCCTGTCCTTCGGCCTTTCTGTTCTTTTCAATTCCCTTCCTTCCCCTTTACTGACCCTCTTATTTTCTGTGTTTTTCATTTCCTTTCTCTGTTCCTCTCTTCTCCCTCGGTCTTTCTGTTTTTCACTTTCCCTCTGTTCATCTACTGTCCTTCGATAATTCTATTCTCTCTTCTACCTTTCTCTTTCCCTCTCTTGTGCCTCGGTCTTTCAATTCTTTTCGTTTGTCTTTCTTGTCCTCTCCTGTCCCTCAGGCTGTCTTCCCCTCCGTTTTCTTCATT
>NC_051416.1:11514861-11515303 GCF_015228065.2 Penaeus monodon
TTTTTTTTCTGGAGAGATAAATGGAAGACGCTGTCGCTATCAGTGGCCCATTCAGTGCTAGTGCTATAGACTACTATGTTCTTTTCCTTTCCTCCTTTCTCTCCTCCTTTTATCATTCATTTTCTCTTTTTTCCTCGGTATTGTTTTTCTTTTTTAGTTCCGTTTTTTTCCTCATATTTTCTAGTAAGACAGATTTCGATTACATCAAAGGAAAGTTTTTACTCGAAGACACTGTGGCTTTTGCTACTATGCTCTCTGCTTCCTCTCCATTAGCATCTTTCTGCTCTTCCCTTTCCCCCTTTTTTCTCTGTATCTGCCTTTCTCCACCCCGCATTTTTCGAGTAAGTTCTTGATTACTTCCTAGAAGGAGTTTAATAGAGGACGCTGCTAGGAGGATGATTGCTGCTTCAGAAGCCCCATCCACGGCGGGTCGTGTAGAGTG
>NC_051416.1:11515359-11515543 GCF_015228065.2 Penaeus monodon
CGAGGCTTTTTTTTGGGTGGGTGGGGGGGCAGGGTAAGCTAGTTTTTTTGTTTTTTTTTCCTACAAGAAGATGTTGTTGCTATGGTTGTTGCTGCTATCAAGAGCCCGTTCATTATGAGTGAGACAGAGTGCTGTGTTTCTTTCCTTTCTCCCCTCTATTTCGCGTCTTCCTTTTCCGTTCTTG
>NC_051416.1:11515571-11515660 GCF_015228065.2 Penaeus monodon
TTTTTTTATTTATTAACTAGATGAGTGGATTTAAAAAGACATAATTTTTATGTCTGTTACTAATATGTTCTTCCCGTTGCCCCCTTTAC
>NC_051416.1:11516229-11516524 GCF_015228065.2 Penaeus monodon
GTAAGCTAGACTTGAATTACTTCCTAAAAGAGCTTTACTATTAGGCGCTACTATTATGGCTATTTCTGCTATCAGCTGCTTAATCTCCCTTCCCTTCTCCCCTTTTATCCTGCGCCTTTGCTTTATTTGGTCGTTTCTATTATTTCCTTTTTTATGGCTGTTTTATGTTATACACTTCTCCCCTCCTTTCTGTTGCGTGTCTTTGTTATCTGTTTATTCCTCTATTCACTGTCTTTCATCTTTTCTTCTTATTGTTAGCTTTCTTCCTGTTTCTTTGGGGTTCGACTGCGTCCTG
>NC_051416.1:11516568-11516757 GCF_015228065.2 Penaeus monodon
TCGCTTCAGCTGATCCCTTCTTAACCCATTTTCCTTTTTCAGTTTTTTCCTTTAATGTCCCTCCTGTTTCTTTGTTTTGTGCATCGTTTCGTACTTTTTTTCCCTTCGTCTCGTTTTTCTTTGTTTATTTTTTTCTTCACCATTCGTCCTACTTAAACTCAGTGCTCTTTACTTTCTCTTTTCCCTAGT
>NC_051416.1:11517151-11517216 GCF_015228065.2 Penaeus monodon
TTAAGCCTCAGGGCGCGAGGGCGACGGAGTGGGAACTACAAGGTGTTACCAAGGGAAGCCAAGAC
>NC_051416.1:11517730-11517844 GCF_015228065.2 Penaeus monodon
TGGTCTTTAATCTCAGGAGAGATGCTGTCGATCGTGACTCGTTGCTTAGGCTGATGTTTGATGCCTGTCGTTTGTCGAGTCGGAGGGAGGACATCAAGAGGAGAGGAAGAAGGG
>NC_051416.1:11518396-11518539 GCF_015228065.2 Penaeus monodon
GGCGGGCGGGTATCCCAACGCACGCAAAACATGGGAATAGGATTTAGGAGTCCGCCTCGCCCACGTATGAGGTAAGAGACAGGTAGTCCAGTGCACCTTCTCACAAGCAGAAAAAAGGAGAAAGAAGGACGAGAGGAAAGAAC
>NC_051416.1:11518720-11518876 GCF_015228065.2 Penaeus monodon
ACTATGATGAAGAAAAGCACTCCAAGTAATATGTTAAGTATCATTGCCAATCCGAAGTTAGGATTGCGGCAAGATTGATGACGAAAGTTAGCGAGACGGGGAGAAAAAAGAAGAAAAAACTACGAAAAAAAAGAAAAGATAGCCGGCATAGGTGCT
>NC_051416.1:11519024-11519520 GCF_015228065.2 Penaeus monodon
AAAGATGGAGGAAGGAGATGGGAGGTGGGAAGGGTGGAGGAGAGAGAAATAGGAAAGGACGAGGGAGGGGAAGGGAGAGAGGGGGACGGATGGGAGAGGGAAGAAGATGGAAAGAGGTTGAAGGGAGGAGGGAAGGGTGAAGGAGAGGGAATGAGGTAAAGGTGACAGTCAAAAGGGAAGGAGGCGAGGAGAACGTAGGGAAGGAATGACAGGGAGACGGAGAGAAGAGAGAAGGAGGTGAGGAGTGAAAGGAGAGGAGGAGTGAAAGGAGAGGAGGGAGGGGCGGGGAGACAAGGAGGTGAGGAGGAGGAGTGATAGGAGAGGAGGGAAGAGGGAGGGGCGAAGGAGGAGGAGGAGGGGATTTGGGGTGTGTCTTTGATGCGAAGAGGCGTCTTCTCGAAGGCGGAAAATGTTTGTGTTGTGGATTAGCTATGTTGTGGTTGGTCGTATTTTTATTTCTGTTTTGTTCCTTTAATATACCTATTTGCTTTGTTGT
>NC_051416.1:11519650-11520262 GCF_015228065.2 Penaeus monodon
ATCTCACGGCATTTCAACCCTAATCTTCCCATACGACCAAGCCAAGATTAAGCATCCCCCCCCCTCCCACCACGCCCTCTAATCTCACCGAGACTGATTAATCCAGCCATTCAACTCGTCATGTTTGAGGAGGATGACGACAGTTCCTCAATATTTCACTCTCGTTTTTAGTCATCTTAATTACTTTTTTGTATTAATTTCCTTTACTCGTAATGAAAGAGGGCTGAGGAGGAGGAGGAAGGAAAGGGGAGGGAAGGCAGAGAGTGTGAGGGGTGGAAGAGATGGAGAGAGGGAGAGGGTAAAGGGAGGGAGAGAGGGAGAGGAGGAGGGGAGGAAGAAAGGGTAAGGGGAAGAAGTGGGAGAGAGGGGGAGGGAGAGGGAGGAGGAAGAGAGGGTGATGGAAGAGAGGCAGAGACGGAATTAATTTTCCTTCGTGGATTAAAACCACGTGATTCCGTCTGTCCTTTCTGTTTCCCCTTATGTGTGTCCGCCCCCTCTGGGAATGGGGATTAGAGGATATGCGGTGGGCGTGTGGGCGTGTGTGGGGGAGCGGGGGGTGGAGGAGGTAGTCTGTGTGTGCGTCGGAGGAAAGGGTTGTGTTGGTGGAAATAG
>NC_051416.1:11520413-11520565 GCF_015228065.2 Penaeus monodon
GGAGAGAAAAGTAATGGAGAGGAAAGAAAAGGAGAGAATTGATAGCGACCACATAGAGCGAGGGGGGGGGAGGCAGACAGTTAGCCAGGAAGTAACGTCTGCGAAGAGGGAGACAAAAGACTGTCGTGGTTTGTATATCTGGGCGTGGTTGG
>NC_051416.1:11520792-11521081 GCF_015228065.2 Penaeus monodon
ATAAGAGGAAAAGCATGAGGACGAGTAGAAAGGGGGAAGGAGAGGAGGATTTTAAGGAGGAAGAGGAGGAGGATTGTCATTTTGGTGATGAAAATGGGAAAAGGAAAAATAATAATCATAACGAGAACAACAATAAGGCGACGCGAACATAGGGAAAGACGGAAGAAAGAAAATGCCATAGGAAGAAGAAAAGGGGAGGGAATGGATTACAATAAATAGGGAGGATGAGTAGAAAAGAAGAATGTTATTACAAGAAATAAAGAAAAGAAGACAAAACACTTGCAAGAAC
>NC_051416.1:11521175-11521459 GCF_015228065.2 Penaeus monodon
AGGATGTGGGGGGGAAGGGGGTAAGAGGATAGAGGGGAGATGAGGCCGTAGATAACAACGCCACAATTTAGCGCAGGTCGTTGTCGCCGGCGGTGAATCTTATCAGAGGCTGCGCGGGCGTCCGGGGGCTCCCGAGCAGACGCTGTGTGGGCGGCTCCTGCGCTCGCCGCCCTCCGTCTGGGGCCCTTGTCTCGCTGGCTCGGGCGTCGTTAGAGCCCTGGATGCTGGGGCTTTGTTGGGGCTGCTAGCACTGGCGGTGTTCTCCTTTACTGAGTTGCTGTGTT
>NC_051416.1:11521917-11522033 GCF_015228065.2 Penaeus monodon
GCTTTTTCTTTCTCGCGTTTTTTGGTTGTGTGCGTTTGCTGGAATCTCTGAGACGGTTTGGTTATGTGGCCGTTTTTAATGGTCTGGAATGTTATGGTCGTTTCCCTGTCTGGGTA
>NC_051416.1:11522422-11523203 GCF_015228065.2 Penaeus monodon
CTTCTTCTCCTCATCTCCTTCTCTGTCTCTTCTCTTCCTTCTCTCTTCTTTTTCCTTCTCTCTTCTTTTTCCTTCTCTTCTACTCCCCATCTCCTCTTTATTTTCTCTTCCTCTCCCTTTTTCTCTTCCCTCTCTCCTTCTTCTCCCCCCCCATTTCTCTAAATTTCTTCTCCCCATCTCCTTCTCTTTTCCTTTCTCTCTTTCTCTTGTTCTCTCCTTCACTTTCTCTTCTCCCTCCTCTTCCTCTCCTCTTCTCCTCTTTCCTCTTCCTCTCTATTTCTTCCCCTCTCTCCTCTCCCTTTCCTTCTCTTCTCCCTGCTCTCGCTCTTTCTCTCCCCCTCCCTCCTCTCCCTCTTTTTCTCCTCTCCCCCCTAATTCTCTTCTCCTTTTTCCTCTCCATCTCTTTCTCTTCTCCCCCTTCTTTTTCTTCTCCTTTTTCCTCTCCCTCTCTTTCTCTTCTCCTTCTTCCTCCCTCTCTCTTTCTCTCCTCCTCCCTCCTTCTCTTCTCCTTTTTCCTCCCCCTCTCTTTCTCTCCTCCTTCTTCCTCTCTCTCTCTCTTTCTCTCCTCCTCCCTCCTTCTCTTCTCCTTTCCCCCCCCCTCTCTTTCTCTCCTCCTTCCTCTCGCTCTCTTTCTCTTCGCTCAGTCCACACCCCGTTGAGCTCCGGCGACGTGTCCAGATCAGGTGGAATTCCGTTTTTTTCAGGATCGTCGGAGCGTTTTGATAATTTCCCGGATCTGGGTTTGACAGGATCGGAAATTGGTGTAAAAATATGACACGAG
>NC_051416.1:11523292-11523368 GCF_015228065.2 Penaeus monodon
ATCGAGTGGGGAGTGCTCACTTTTTGTTTCATTTGTTTAGTTATTCATTATTAGTGTCTGTGTCTTCGTTCGTGAG
>NC_051416.1:11523431-11523532 GCF_015228065.2 Penaeus monodon
GTGAACTACTTGTTTTTTATTTAACATTTTTATTCACATTGATTTTACTTGAAAATTTGTATGTTTTCGTGTTAATGTTTATAGGTAATACGACTTTCCCC
>NC_051416.1:11523709-11525959 GCF_015228065.2 Penaeus monodon
TTTATACTATCGTAAAATGCAATATTTTTTCCTTATTTTTCTTACGTATCTTTAATGGGCAAATGATGTTGCTACAAGTATTTTCCTTGGTCTGAATTGGCAATTAGGGAGATAAAGGTTATCTGTTTCCTCTCTCGGCGAGTTGTCAGCGTGTCCAAACAAGGAGATAACGGTCTGTTTAAAGAATAAAAGAGAAAAAGCAAAAAAAAGTAATAAAAAAGATGACAAAAAGTGTGAAAGTATTGAGAGTGGAGGCATTTTGGTTTGTATTTTGTGAGAGGGAGATGGGAGGGAGAGAGATAAGGGGGAGAAAGGAAGAAGGAGAAGGGAGAGTTAAAGGAAGGAGAGAGGGAGAAAGGAAGGAGAGGGAGAAGGGAGAATTAAGGGAAGGAGAGTGGGAGATAGGATAGGGAGGGAAAAGGAGTGAAAAGCGAAGGAAGGGAAAAGGATAGGACTGGGGAGACGGTAGAGAGAAGGGAATGAGAGGGTGAGAAGAAAGGGAGAGGGAGAGGGAGAGGAAAGGGAAGGGATGAGAGGGGGAATTAATTATCCGGGAAGAGGGAAAAGGAGAGAGGGAATGGCATGGAGAATAAGATGGATGGGTGAATGAGGGGAAAGGATGGAAGGAGAAAGTGGGAGAGAAGGATATGTAAAGGAAAGGGGCGAAGAGGCACATGAAAACTCGTATCTTGTGAAAGAAAAGAGAGGGGGGGGAATAGTGAGAGGGTAAAATAGAGAAAATGAGATAAGGTACAAGAAATGAGGGAGACTGTGAGAGACGGGGCGACGGGGAAAAGTAATTAGATGATTTAAGAAAGAGAATGAAGAAACTTGGAATGGCGAAGGGGAATGCGAGAGAGGAAAGGAAACACAAACAGAAGGGGAGAACGAGGGAAAGAAGAAAAATGCTTGATAAATGGAGGAGAAAGGGAGGGAGAAGATTGGAGAAAAGGAGATGAGAGGAGAAGAGAGCAGAGCAGAGCAGAGCAGAACAGAGAAGAGAAGATAATAGAAGAGAAGGGGAGAAAAGAAAAAAGAGAAGAAAAGAGAAGCGATGAAAGAAAGGAGGAGAGATGGGGAAAGAAGAGAAGAAAGAGAACAGAACAGAACATAAGAGGAAGGAAAAGATTTATATAGACAACATCCGCAAAAAACAAACTGTATTTCAGGATAAAAAAAAGAACACGAAAGTTTCATAGCAATAAAATGATAATGTTCCCCGAAAACCAACACACCGAAACCCCCATCCCCCCTTTTTTGGGGGATGGGGTGGAGGGAGGTATTAGAGAGAGTGAGTTCATAAGCTGTCGCCGTTAATACCATATAGCATGCTATGGGGCTATCCGGTGCGTAATGAATGAGCTGCTGCGTCGCCCCCGCGATGGTGAAGTTCATCTGCTAATGTTGCTCTATACGTGAGGTGGCCACGCGTACTGTGAAAGAGAAGGCTCAGGGGCGCTCACGGGCCTGTGGGTTGCAAGGCCTCTTGTGGGTTGGCTGTGCTTTGCTTGTGGGTTGTACTTTCGGGGTTTGTGCAGTTTTGTGTGTTTCTGGTTTAGATGTGCAGTGTTTGTGTGTTTGTGGTTTAAATGTGCAGTGTTTGTGTGTTTGTGGTTTGTGTATATTATTTTAAATATGCAGTATTTGTGCGTTTGTGTTCTAAGGTTTAACGTTATGGTGTGAATGGGTAGTGTTTGTACGTTTGTGTTTATTGCTGTGGTGAATGTGCTGTGTTTGTGTGTTTGTGATTTAGGGTTGATTTTTATGTTGTGAATGTAATTTTAGCCAAGCTTTTTTCATAGTAGTTTTTCTGAGGCGGTGATAGTGCTATTTACAGTGACGTGTTTCGCTCCCCCTCTCCCACCTCTCCTCCTTTTCTCCCCCCCCCCCCTTCCTTCCTCAATAACCTCCACCGCCCTCTTCCTCTGCCTTCACCCCACCCAACCCCCGGCTTTCCTTCCCTCAATTCCCTCCCCTTCTCTTCCTCATTCCTTCCCCCCTTCTCCCCATCTCCCCTACCTCCCTTCCCCCTTCCACCCTACCCCGCCCCCTACCTCCCTTCCCTCTTCCACCCCCGCTCCCTCTCTCCTTACGCCCCCCCCACCTCACCACCCGGAATATTAGCAGTAATGTGATAATAAGAGACGCTAATGAGACCGCGGCGTCTGCTGGCGCTGTAAGCAGGTGACAGCCACGCGCCTCCCCCCTCTCACTCCCTCACTACCCCCACCCCCTTCTGTTGACACTCAA
>NC_051416.1:11526288-11526414 GCF_015228065.2 Penaeus monodon
CGCCTGGAGCCCTTGCGCTTCGCTTCCCTAACTTGTTATTCCCGTAATCAGTGAGCCGGGAGTGGGTCGTGACGCAAGGGCGGGCGGCGGGACACAGGTGGGCGGGCTGGTCACACTATTCGCACT
>NC_051416.1:11526690-11526763 GCF_015228065.2 Penaeus monodon
GGGGGATCTAAGGGGAAAGGATTAGGCGATTGGGTACTTTGGTAATTGGTAAGTTAGGCACTACATTGCTTGA
>NC_051416.1:11526800-11526896 GCF_015228065.2 Penaeus monodon
TCTGTGGTGGGAAGGATTGAGAGGCAGAATACTCTTACGAATGTCTTGTTTTGTTGTTTTAAAAGCGATTTTTTTCCCTTCGCTTGAATGAATATT
>NC_051416.1:11526925-11527183 GCF_015228065.2 Penaeus monodon
TTCGAGCGACCGTCTCCCTTCGACTAGTTTTCATTTTCTTTGTCTGTTTTTTTCCTGTTTTATTTTCTTGGTCGTATCGTTTTCTTTATCATTTTCGTTTCACATTTTCACGGGATACTATAATGTGCGCCGAGTATCTGAAAGGCGTTAGTGTTGCTGTTCGAATAATTAAGTGGCGCTTCTTTTGCATACTTCCATGACTCCGCCCCCGACCCTGCATTTTGGAGACGACGTTGAAAATTCGCACTCGTGTTCTCG
>NC_051416.1:11527270-11527469 GCF_015228065.2 Penaeus monodon
GTTCACTTCAGCCAAAATGCTATTCCGGGATACTCATTTAGACAAGATATCAGAGTGAAGTCAGCATATACAGATAGGATTCTTCCCTTTGAAATGTGACACTGCCGTTGGAAGTCAGGGAAATGAGGACATCATGGGGGGGGGGGGTGGCATGCTGTTCTCCTCACTGTGTGTTCATGGGTCTATTTTTGTGTGTTCG
>NC_051416.1:11527634-11527843 GCF_015228065.2 Penaeus monodon
ATATATATTGCCTCCTTAATCCACCCCTTGCCTTCTCCTATCCCCATTTCCCACCCCCCTTTGCGACCTCCCTCCATCCCATATTCCGTCCCCCTGTTCAGATCCCCCACTCAGTGATTATATTTTTATATTACACGATTTATATAGTTATATAGTTTAGTCAGATATTAATGTGCATTTCAAATAGAGTAACGGCCAACCAAGGACAG
>NC_051416.1:11527865-11528113 GCF_015228065.2 Penaeus monodon
GAGATCGAAGATAACCTAGAAGAAGAGATTATATGTAACGAGAGACAGAGAATTAAAAGAAAAAAAAGAAAAAAGAGATGGATAATAATGGGCGATAAGAGAAAGAGGGTGAAAGAAAACGGAGTTGTTGTAGCTCCGCACATTTTCTTGAAAGGTTTCTCGAGCGTCGGTCTCATCAAAGGGTAACTGAAGGAGGTAATCGTGCATTGGAAATCTTAGCGGCGGCGGCGGCGGGGAGTGGGGAAAAG
>NC_051416.1:11528551-11528652 GCF_015228065.2 Penaeus monodon
GGCGAGAGAGATTTCGTGCCACTACATAATATCGTCTTCGACAGGAACATTAAGACGATAATGGTTCTTAGGATGTAGATGCTGGTAACAGTTGTTACGGC
>NC_051416.1:11528741-11528818 GCF_015228065.2 Penaeus monodon
TAAGGCGGTAGTATGGTTTGGATATTTCTGTTTCTGCTTTCGTTTTATGTTTTTTATATCTTTTCACTCCAAAGACA
>NC_051416.1:11528921-11529133 GCF_015228065.2 Penaeus monodon
CACTCCTTTCCCCTTATCAGTCTCTCGCATATTTTCACCCTTCATCGTGTCATACGTTCTTTATGACAGATATTATTATTCTCCCTCGCATCCCTTCTTCTGCTCCCCTCTCCCTCATTCCAATCAGCCTCCCCTTGTTCTCAATCACGTCCTTCACCTCTCTCTATTCCCCTCTCCACCTTCCCCTCTTGCCGGTGGGGGAAGGGGAGAAC
>NC_051416.1:11529764-11529867 GCF_015228065.2 Penaeus monodon
TGGGGAAAGATCTCGTTGCCAGCGTTCCATAACTTACCAAGACGTCGGTGATAACTTTTGGTGGCGTTCTTGTTCACTTCGCTGTCTTGTGTTGTGTTGAAAG
>NC_051416.1:11530336-11530494 GCF_015228065.2 Penaeus monodon
ATGGCGTAACTCACCCTGCCTGGCGAGGGTTGTCTTCAGGGGGTAGGATGGAGGCAAGGTCAGAAAAGAGGATGGAAGGAGGTGGGGAGGAGAGGCAACGGGGGAGGAGAAGGCGAGACAGAGGTAGAGGCAGGAAGAGAGCACAGCAGCAGACGCAA
>NC_051416.1:11530856-11531212 GCF_015228065.2 Penaeus monodon
GGCGTCTCCGCGTCTCCGCAATTTGTTCGCGGCCGGAAAGCCCATTAGGCCGCGTCCCCCCCCCCCCCGCCACCGGAACGGGTGATGGAGGCCTCTCCTTCTTGCCTTCGTTTCCTCCTTTCCTTCCTCTTTGATATCTTCCTTTGAGTCGCTTTTTTCTCCTCTTTTGGACTTTTTCTCCTAATTTCTTTCCTACTTTATATGTCTTCGTTTGATTTTTTTCTTCTTCTTTTGAACCTAGTATGTTTTCTTTTTTCTTTCTTTCATATGTTTCTTACCTTTTCATTATATGTTTTTAATTTCGCCGAAGATTTTTATGTGTATACGTGTTGTATTTTTTATATGCTGTATATCTG
>NC_051416.1:11531323-11531474 GCF_015228065.2 Penaeus monodon
ATTATCATCATCTTTACCTTCTTTTCTTGCATACGTGTTATGCAGCTTTTCCTTTACATATTGTTTTGTCTCTACTTTTCCTGCTCATCTTTTCTCTCTCTACACTATCGTTGCCCCCCTCTCTTCCTCCCATCTTCCCTATGTGCATCAA
>NC_051416.1:11531540-11531694 GCF_015228065.2 Penaeus monodon
ACTTCGCTCTCATATACATTGCAGTTTTTCTCCAGTCTTCCTTTACTTGACCTTTCCATTCGCTGTTGTATTCCTCCTTTCCTCCCTCTCTCCTTCCCTCCTGCCCTTCCTCCTTCCATCCTTCCCCTTGCCTCCCTCTCCTTCCCTCCTCCCT
>NC_051416.1:11531769-11532035 GCF_015228065.2 Penaeus monodon
ATCACCTTGCCTCCCTCTCCTTCCCTCCCCCCTCCTTCCCTCCCCTTGCCTCCCTCCTTGCCTCCCCCCTCCTTCCCTCCCCTTGCCTCCCTCCTTGCCTCCTCCCTCCTTCCCTCCCCTTGCCTCCCTCCTTGCCTCCATCCCCTTCCCACCCCTCTTTTCCCTTCCCTCTGCCTAAATTTCCCAAGTGGAATTTACACTCTATCACCATCGCCAGTAAATATGGGGTGGCCATGGACAACCGGGGCCGGAACTTTTGGTTGGGG
>NC_051416.1:11532075-11532230 GCF_015228065.2 Penaeus monodon
GGAGGTTTGAAAGGACCTTTTGCTTTGACAATGTTTATTGCTCAGTCTGGACGGTTGGAAGGGGGGGGGGAGGGGGTTGGAGAAGGGGAGAAATGTATAATGCTTACCCCTTTTTATGTTCTGGATTTATCTTCTTGTGGGTTAAAGGAAGAATG
>NC_051416.1:11533062-11533602 GCF_015228065.2 Penaeus monodon
GGCCGTATTTTGTATGCATAAATCGAAAACGAAGTTTAAAGACGCGATTGGACGATGCTCGCCAAAGGAGTTCGTGTCTGGCTGGCGTGACGAGCAGCTTCGCTTAGCTAAGGGTTTGCGCTCAAATTGGGTGTGCGCGGCGGGGTGTGCAAGGCTTCGTTTATGCGGCAGAGGAGGAGGCTTCAGTTACGTGGCAGGGAATCGAGACTTTACTTATTACACGGTAGGGTGTAGAACAGTTTAGTTATATGGCAGGGTAGGGTATGGGGGCTCCTAATGTGCGGCAGGGTCTTCCCTCACTTGGCAGGATGTGCGAAATTTCGGATCGTCTGGCAGGGTGTAGGGGCCAGAAAGCTTGTCACGTTAAAGGGTGTAGGAGGCGTCATAAATCACGCGACAGGTGTAGGGGCTTCCCTCGTGTAGCAGGACTTATGGCCTTGGCTGTACATTTCCGAGGGCGCGCATAAAGAGGTGTGATAATGTAGTGTTGTGAGGGGCTGGCTTTACTTCGGGCGGGCGGGCGTGACAGAGAGTGTATTT
>NC_051416.1:11534455-11534760 GCF_015228065.2 Penaeus monodon
GTTTGCATACTTTCTCGATTGCTCTTGATTGCTCTTGACTCGACGACAGACATCATTTTTTATTTCGTACTTTTTTCTCCAGTTCCTTTCCGTATCTCAGAGATCAGAATTCTGCTGCGTAAGATGGCAGTTGGAAGAATACATTTCGTCTCGTTTATGGAGTTTAACGCCATAAATGCGAGAGAATGGCACTGGATCGAGTTACATGTAAGGGAGTACAGGGACCTCGTGAACCAGGGTGTCGAGGGAGGTCCCTCTCGCTCTGCGTTGCGTTGAGTGCGTTCGGGTCGCTCGTTCGGGCTCCG
>NC_051416.1:11535009-11535932 GCF_015228065.2 Penaeus monodon
CTGATTATTAGATCTTAATCATCACATTGTGTGATTAATCAACACCATTCATACATTTTCGCCATCAGCTTCCGGGATCATTCCATAGGCCGTCAGTCTTCTTGGTCGCTTGGCAGTCACAGCGTCGTCATGAAATCTCCTGATGGCCGTACATGCTTCTCCTTTTCCCTTGGGACTGAGTGCGGGAGCGTGTCAGTGGGGGTGTTATATATACTCGTACGGTTAACATTACTGTGATGAAGGTTGTTGTGCATCGTCGCCCTTTTTCATTATTTTAGGAATGAATGTAATGTCGACTTTGTGATGTTTTGTAAGCGGGATAGAGAAAATTATATGAAGAGATCATGATGTAGAGAGAACTTGACGTAAAGAAAATAGATAGAATATGATACAAGTAAAAAAAAAAATGCAACGAGAGCATGGCATGAAGAGAACGCGACATGCAGAAAATTCGATATAGAGAGAACATGAAATAAGGAAAACTTAATGTAGCAAGAACATGGCATAAAGAGAACAAGGTATAGAGAAGACATATTATAAAGAGAAGATATATATAAAACTCATGATGTAAAGAAAACACGATAGAGAGATAGACCTAGAGATAGACCTACTCTTCTTTATTTTTTCAACGGAAGCACCGCCACCCCCCCATGCCTCAAGGGTCGCCTGTCCTTTCCCGCCCGGAACTGTGCCGCCGGAATCGCCCTCACTCCCCGCGACGGCACCGCGGGCGAGCTGCATCCACTCCGCCCGCCGTCAGCCGCCTCATCCGTCTCTCTTTCGCGCTTCGCAAGTCGGTTAATTGGGTCGCGAGGTCGCTGTATCCGGACCCCTTCTGACTGGAACCGCGGAGGAGACTGGTTGACTGGCTGACTGGTTTGGCTGATTGGCTGATGGGGTTGACTGGCCATTGCGCCAGGGGG
>NC_051416.1:11536222-11536492 GCF_015228065.2 Penaeus monodon
GCCGTAGCCAGACTGATAAATCTTAAAATAACACTCAGCCGTGTCAGTGCGGGTCAAGACACACCTGTAAAAGAGGAAAAAGTATGAAATAAAGATGAAAAAAGTATATAGAACAGCATATAAAACAACAGTATTTCACGCTCTGTTTATAAGCTGTGGTTCTCTCGCGCTACAAGTGGTATGGCAATCAGGCCTAATAAGTATTTTCCCCTTTTCTATAAAAAGCGTGTATTTTGAGGTGAAAGTATGTGTGTTCGGGAAGGGTGTGAG
>NC_051416.1:11536713-11537001 GCF_015228065.2 Penaeus monodon
ATTAATGTGTCTGTGTCGTCTGTGTGTCTGCGTCAGGATGTAGCGAAGAGCTGGCACGGGCTGAGTGTCTAGTTACATCCTCCAGTAATTGGGTTTATTGTTGCTCATGAGGAAGAGACGGGATGTGGTGGCAGTGAATTTTTTCTTTCCTTTTTTCAAATCGAGTTTATATTCATGTATATTTTTAAAAGTTATTTTTGTGTGTAATTGGCTGTGTTGCCTACATTTTGAAGTTAATCCTCGTATGCATGGCAAAGACTTATCGAGACCGATAGACAGGCGGGCAGG
>NC_051416.1:11537077-11537335 GCF_015228065.2 Penaeus monodon
AAGGAAGAAAGGCAGAGGCGGAGAAAGATCTGCGGAGAAAGATGTGCAGTCCATGGATTGCGAAAGTTGGAAGGCAAGCGTACCCTCATCCACCTCGTTCGCAATGCACATTCGAGGTTCTTAAGGAGGTTGCGTGTGCTAAATGGGTTCGTGCGATATGCAGTGGCATAATGTTGCAGAGATATTTCAGCTGATGACACTTGCTAGGTGTCACGGATGATTAGAGAAGATTCGCAGATGTTGCTTTGTTGATGATTT
>NC_051416.1:11537367-11537682 GCF_015228065.2 Penaeus monodon
AAAGGATTCCTCAGGGTAGGGTAGGGACGGGGGTGTGAAGGGGGTGAGGGAGAGGGGATTGGGGAGTAGGGGTGGGGGGATAGGAGTCAGAGGTTGGGGACCGTGGGTGGGGGTATTTGGTCGTAGTAGGGGGGGGGAGGGGTTAGGGTGAAAGGAGTTATTGGGTGTGTATGAATAATCCTCGTCTGTCTCTTCATGACGCCCATTACACGTCGTCTGTGCTCCTGTGACATGACCTCCGTCGACCCTGGAGTGACGAGGAACAGTTTCTGTCTCTCGGGGAGGCGATTGGTATCGACTCGTATGACTGCCATG
>NC_051416.1:11538948-11539590 GCF_015228065.2 Penaeus monodon
AATCCGCCGAATAACACAATAAACCCAGATAATCTCGCACTCTTTATTACGCAATATCGCACACCGCTGAGCAGTGTGCAGCCGCAAGCGCAGCGGAGGGGGAGAGGGAGACCAAACCAAACATGCAAAATGATTCGACAATAAACATCTGAATAATAATTGATGAAATACATTTGCTTTTGTTTACCTTTTTTGTTTGAATGTTTGCTTTTGTTGTTATTACTGATTATTGTTGCACTGATTCCCCGTGTATAATGTTGTTCCTCTCACCCCTCTCTCACACTAGCTCTTAGAGGGACTCCTGGCGAAGCAGGTTAGTTACATCGCCGGCTCCTCCCCCTTCCCCCCTCTCCCTCTCGTGGTGGAGGAGGAATGCCGTGGTTATTTTACGTTGGCTTTTTGGTGGCTCGGTGGAGGAGGGGTATGGCGGAGGGGGCGAGGCGGTGTTATGATCACACCCCTTGGCCTTTCTTCTGTTCCTCCCTTCCACAGGTGTAGGTGGATGGATGTGATGGGGATTTGGTGGCGTGCTGCCTCCCTTCTCCCTTCTCATCCCCCGCCCTCCTTTCCCACAATCCCACGTTGTTTATTTGCCTTTATGTTGATGTCATATAGATACGTGGGTATATTTTTTCCCCACTC
>NC_051416.1:11539638-11539826 GCF_015228065.2 Penaeus monodon
GATTTTACATTTTTTCTGTCTTATGACTCAGCTTTTTGTTGTTTAAAAAAAAATCGTTCTTTTACCTATGCCCCCCTTCCATTAAGTATGATTTTCCTACATTTTTTGTTTTCTTTTTTTTCATATACCACTCAGTATAAATCAAACAACCAAATTTTGATAAACTTAATAAGCAATACAATAGAATA
>NC_051416.1:11539861-11540151 GCF_015228065.2 Penaeus monodon
AAAAGGAATGAATGAGATTAGTCTAGATTTTTTCTATAGAATCGTGAATTTTTAACTAATGATTTTCAATTATCTTTAGTACATGTTTAGCCAGTAGTCTATACGTTCTTTCAACCTGGATATATTTATATTCCGTAAAAGAAAAGAATCTAAATTTATGCTCGTATCTCCCCGACAGAGGTGGCTGGACCCGCTCAAACCCGTGAAGAAACAGCTGCGCATCAGGACAAAGAGCCTGGGAACATGTGAGTATCTGGAGCCTGTTTGGGGATCTCGGTAAAGGCTTAATG
>NC_051416.1:11540327-11541463 GCF_015228065.2 Penaeus monodon
AGTGAGTGATTTCAAAGTATTTGAAGATATTTTATTACTTGAATTATTTGAAGATATGTTTTTTATAACAGGTAACACCAAATAAAGTTATACATGTAAGTATAATATAAACAGGGCACAAACACAAGTGACATTTGGTCATGTCAAATGCTAGTGTATTTGTCTAGAGAGGATACTCCCGTGTGTGTCACTGTTTCCCTTAAAAGTTGAGGAAGTAGCCGTTCCGAGGTTTTAGAGCAGAAATACATCTTCGTCAGATAAACCGAACGGGCAGCCGGAACGTGTGGAGCATGTCTTACGGTCATTACGTTCTTTCGCTTTAGGGGAAGCCGGATCAAGGAGGAACTGCGAGATGTGTATCTGTTGTTACGGTTAAATGTGGGCTATGCTATCGGCTAAATATGGGTACTGTCAGTTAAATAGGAATATTACCGGTTAAATGGTAATATTGCCGGATAGGGATATTACCGGTTATTGCTGGGGGAATGGGGACACTGCCGGTTAAATGGGCATATTCCCGGTTAAATGAGATACTGTGGTTTGGGCATGTAACACTTCTGAAGGAATAAAAACTACTAGAATGTTTAACAGAAGGAGAACGAAGACGAGGGGGAACGAGGAAGCAATTGGTAATTAAAGAATGAACTGATATGGAGGGTAAAAATCTATAAAAAAAAAACGCTTAAAAAGGGGAAGGAATGCGGAAAAGCTGCATCGGTGCCCCCACGCCCTGAAATAAGGATAGTGGCATTTAAATGAGGAGTCTGTAGGGTAAATAGGGATACTGTCTGTTAAATGGGGATGCTGCAGGTCTGAATAGGGAAATTGCCGGTCAAATTAACGTGTTGCCGGATCTGTTGTAGCGGTTAAATGCTGAATGCTCGTTACGGCAACGCGATCTCTTCGGTATGGCTTCTGCTGGAGGCCTTTTATTGACCGAGTTACGTTTATTATTGGAGCAGATGTTGCTTGCGTGGAAGTAGGGAAGAGGGGCGGGGGGGGGGGGGAGGATGGTGTTCTTACTGCTTCCTCTTCCATTTCGTATTTTGTTTTTCTCTCTCTTATTGGGGATAAGCGTTCTGAAGTGGCTTATTCATTACTTTTTTCATAGAGAATTAAAATCGCTCTGGAGGAAC
>NC_051416.1:11541698-11541805 GCF_015228065.2 Penaeus monodon
TGGATGCGAGGCATGTGTCGGAGGCTCATGACTGATGCAAGGGTCACTTCCGCCTGAAATGCTGAAGTGGCCTCGTGGGATAGGACTGAAGATGGGGAAAGAATAAC
>NC_051416.1:11542125-11542369 GCF_015228065.2 Penaeus monodon
CGTTGTTCCGTTTAGCATTATTTAAATTAGAAAATGAGACAAAAACAGCGTTTTGAAGACCATTTGGGTTATTTGTGGGCTGAAGCCGCTGTAAAGATTGAGCTTTCTAGTTGCATTTTGGTTTACTTGACGGATGAGGATGAAGCTAAAATAAAGCTTTTTGAGGCATTTTTTGGTTAGTTTGGGAATAGAGATGAGACCAAAAATAGGACGGTTTCGTTGGCGCAAAAGTTATTTGTTAACG
>NC_051416.1:11542458-11542653 GCF_015228065.2 Penaeus monodon
GCTTCTGCTGTTGTTATTTTCAGAAATAAATGAAAGATAAAAGACGAAGCAAAATATTGTTTTTTTATGAAAAAGGAAAATAACTTTACGCTCGTTATTGCGGCAGACGACAAGTGAACGCTTTGTGCAGCTCGACAAGAGGTAGAATTTATGTTGAAATGCCAACGCGCTTTGTACTACAGCTCACAAAAACAT
>NC_051416.1:11542688-11542845 GCF_015228065.2 Penaeus monodon
GGCATGTTAAGGAGTCGGGTGGAAGGTTTAGAAAAGGGGGGAAATACGTGAGGGACCGAACCGGGCAGTCAGCCATTGTGGGAAGAGATTCATGGCAGATAGTGAAGAGGGAAGTGAAGTAATGATGCATTGGCGCTTCTGATTCTCCGTTTGGATA
>NC_051416.1:11544047-11544334 GCF_015228065.2 Penaeus monodon
GCGTTTCTTTAAATATGCTGCACACACGCACAGGCACACGCACTCGTTGCTTTAATTTCTTTAGAAATGAATACATTTCTGTTTACATTACCAGTGTCCTATCTGGAAATCGGATTTGTTTTGTGAATCTTGGATTTATGGGAAGTTATTTTCGCGAGTAAGTGCCGGACGTGGGGCTTCCGTCGTTTGGGTGAGACGGGCGAGACGCCGCCGGGAGGAAGAGGTTGAGCTGCCCCCAGGGAGACGAGGTCAATATTTTAGTGAGTTGGTGGGGTGGAACTTGTAGC
>NC_051416.1:11544384-11544521 GCF_015228065.2 Penaeus monodon
GGGGGGGGGGGGCAGGTGTAGTGCATTGATTTTTGTTCTTTGATATTGATTTCCTTGTTTGTATTTGGTATATTAAGCACGGGAGTCTTTCATTGGCAACTGGCAGTGTATTAGTTGGAAATATAGGAATCCTTTCC
>NC_051416.1:11544587-11544882 GCF_015228065.2 Penaeus monodon
GGATGCTAGCAAAAGGCAAAAAGATTGAGTTAGAAGAAGAGAATGAGGCGGAAATCGATGAGAGACCAGTAAGATACTTAAGAAGGAGACAAATGTAACGAAGATCAATAAGAATCAAACGGAAAAAATAATCAAACGGAGATGAATAAGGTTTCTTAAGAAGGAAGTGTCCAGAGCAAGTCAAGTGAGTCTTCTGAGACCGGACCGGACCCGCACGCCTCTCTCGTTCTTGATTTACGCGAACTCCGGCCCCTAAGCGCACGTGGGGGGGGGGAGAGGGGGGGCGAGTTCGAGA
>NC_051416.1:11544918-11544995 GCF_015228065.2 Penaeus monodon
GTGTATGGCGGTACGAAGAGCAACAGGTGGGTGAGAGGCGTAGATGTTGTGGGATGTTGGGTTCATGCATAGCCGGG
>NC_051416.1:11546365-11546432 GCF_015228065.2 Penaeus monodon
CAAAGTTAGGTAAGTAACTTCGGGTCCACTTTTAAGAATTTGCTCTTTTTGGTCCGGAAGAGATGGT
>NC_051416.1:11547292-11547410 GCF_015228065.2 Penaeus monodon
TCTGCAGTGCCCAAGACCCCGGAGTCTCTCTCTCTCTACTGTACGTGATCAAATCTTATAAATGTAAGATCCGGGCACCTGAGTTCTCTTATGGTCTGACTGCCTGCATCCCCCCCCC
>NC_051416.1:11547771-11547900 GCF_015228065.2 Penaeus monodon
TTCGAACCCGGCGCGAAGGGAAGTCGCTGCCGGGGATGGCTGGCGGAGAAAAAGACGGAGAGAGATCAAGGAACTATATTTAGCCCCGGCTTTGCGGTGTCAACCGGCATTGAAGTTGTTCGTTTTTAC
>NC_051416.1:11548304-11548417 GCF_015228065.2 Penaeus monodon
TTTTTGTGAAGGTGACTTATGGAGACGTTCATGATGAAGGTTTATATTTAGTTATCTTACTTGATTGTCTTGTATGTTTTTATTGCTGTTTTTCTGTATGTGGTGTGTGTGTG
>NC_051416.1:11548631-11549069 GCF_015228065.2 Penaeus monodon
CCGCCAAACTTTACACAAGGGATCCAGAACCAGAAGGACGAGCAGAGACTTTAAAGAAACACAGAAGAAGAATACGAAGAAGAGCCCAAAGTATAAGATATAAACAGTGGCAGCCACCAGGGGCGTGGCTTAATTTAGGTCCGGCCCTGCCCTGCATAATTGTCTAGACAGAAGAGGTTAACGATGGCCTGGCTTATTGACGGCTTCTCTGGCATTTATTTTATTTGTTTACTATTTTTATTGCTTTGACTTTCGTTTATTGTCGTTGGTATTGGTAATGTTATTTTGACTCTTTTATATATATTTATATAATTTTTTTTACGAGTTACGGATTTTTCATGGGTTGCAAATGCTGATTCTATTTTTTTTTCGTTTTTCGTTCTGTTTTTATGGGCATTTCTGTTTTCGTCATCGTAATCTTTCTTTCTTTTCTTTTTA
>NC_051416.1:11549276-11549757 GCF_015228065.2 Penaeus monodon
ATAGAAAGTTCTTTTCCATGTACACGATGTATGAATAAATGCCCAAAAGTATAGAGGTTTACTGGGATTTTCTTTATATAGGCGTATTTTTATGCATGGAACCTGTGTGGTGTATCCTTTCATAGGCCTGTGATGACGGCAGATTATTATTATGTGTAGCCTTGAGGACCGATACCTTAAAATAAATCGCATGTTTGTTTCAAAGATTCCTGTCTATTTCCCTCCTTAATTGCCATAACTCACGCCCTTTGTCTCTTCCGCGTCTCCTTCAGGTGGTCTGCCGGTGCTCTACTTCCGGGTGAAATTCTGGGTGAGCGACCCGGGCAAGCTGGCGGAGGAATACACGCGCTACCACGTGTTCCTGCAGCTTCGGCGGGATGTGCTGGAAGGGCGCCTGGCCACCCCGCCCTCCACGGCTGCCCTGCTCGCCTCCTACGCCCTGCAGTGTGAGTTGCGAGGGAGGTTGATTTTACACACACAC
>NC_051416.1:11549876-11550170 GCF_015228065.2 Penaeus monodon
GTAAGGAAGGGCAGGAGTAAGATGGGGTAGATTTGAGGTTCAATTTAAAAGTGTGTTTAATTGTCTTGTTTTAGCATTTTTTTACACTATTTGTTTACTTGCATATCATTTGATTCCTTAATCTGTTGATTTAGTCTATTAAATATTTTTTATCTCAGATTTTAGCATTTCAATGATAAAAATAATGATATAAAGGTGTAATTAAAAAAAAAAAATCTTGGGAGTGTGACTCATGGGGGGGTCAAGCTAGACCTTGAGGAGGGGGGGTCATTCAGAGTCTTCGGGGGCAATCCT
>NC_051416.1:11550226-11550461 GCF_015228065.2 Penaeus monodon
CCCCCCCAAAAATGACGCCCCTGCTCCCACCTCCTCACCCTAACCCCTCCCCCCCTCCCCCCCTCGCTCACCCTTCTCACCCTCCCTCCCTCCCTTGCAGCCGAACTGGGCGACTACAACATCGACGAGCACGGCAGCACCTACCTGGCTGACGTGAGGCTCGTCCCCAACCAAAGCGACGAGCTGGAGAAGAAGATCATCGAACTACATAAACTGCATAAGTAAGTTGGGTTGT
>NC_051416.1:11551468-11552185 GCF_015228065.2 Penaeus monodon
TCAAGTTACTCAACCAGATACCGTAAATAAATACGAGTCCCCCCTCGAAACCCTCCCGAAGCCCATTTTCTGTAATCGCCTTCGCCTACGCTCCGTTTTCTATTCCCTTCCTGTCTCCGCAGAGGGCAGACTCCAGCAGACGCAGAGTTCAATTTCTTAGACCATGCTAAGCGGTTAGATCTCTATGGCGTCGACCTGCACAAAGCCAGGGTAAGTCGATTGTTTTTTATCTTTTTGGAGTGATTGTTTAGGTGAGATTGTTTATATCTGTCGCGTGTGGTTAATGGTCTTATAGAGTGAGTTGGGTTAAGAGCGAAACGTATTTTTGTGTTTAGGACGTTTTATTTTATTATAAAGTTTCGGTATTTTTACCTATCGGTGTTGCGTTAAGTTCATTAGTTAAGAATAAGTAGGAGTGAATTGTAGGGTATATGTTAAAACATATTCGCTACATAAATAGAGCGTAATGCATCGTGAAGTCGGTCGAAGCGAAATAGTTATTTTTGTTTATTTCGAAACCACGCATTGTTCAAGTTCAAGTCTAGTTTCCCATATCATTTGTGTAAAGCCTTTATCTCCTTGCCTGTTGCTGTATTTTAAGGATATTTACAGCGTGTTGTGTATCGTTTAAAGCAGCTCATGTCAGTCTACTCATTAACTTTAAAACAGCTGTGGAGCATCACCTCAGTCTGAGATGGTTTTAGGTTTATCATCTTG
>NC_051416.1:11552347-11552578 GCF_015228065.2 Penaeus monodon
ATCATGAAATGTCAGGAAAAAAATTAAATTTCAAATGAGCTGAATTTTTTTTTTTTTTTGCAATGGCTCAAGTTCCTTGGTTAAGTCACAAGGTGATTAATAAAAAAAGGTAAATTTAATGACATGGTACAACTTAACATTCATAATTCATCTTAAAAAAGGCTTAACTTTAAGAGTAATTCTAGGCATGTTGTTGGTATAGAGAACTGTTTTTCTCAGTAAGGATTAGCA
>NC_051416.1:11552692-11553256 GCF_015228065.2 Penaeus monodon
ACCATGTCATACGCTCTGCATTTGAGAACCAACGCTTAGTACACCTTGAACGAAAGTTATTGAAGCTGGTTATTGTAATATATTCTTATTAGGGAAAGTAAGATCTTTCATAGATTTGAAAGTTCTTTAATTACTTTCTCGAGAGTTCTAAATTGTCATATCATATTTGTTATATATATGTAGAGTAATGCCTGGTATTATTTTTTTTTAGAATAATGCTCTGTTGTATTTCTGTGTTATGAGATGGAGTGTTCTTATATTGTGGGTTGCATATGTTTTTTTTTCAGGAAAGATAATTTCTCTACAGCAGTCCAATTAACAACATGTTATATCAAATATGTTTGCCGCTACCTCTTTATAAACATGAGGAAGACAGTGTTTCATTATATTGTGTGGTTTGGTGTTCATATAGGACAGACAGGCTGCATACCCATCTGTCCATATTTACTTCAATTGTCTATTTATGGACGCATTGAAAGCTCTATAGAATGTTGAATCCTTCCAGAAAGTGCCCTTCTGGTATTGGATAGTAAAGCATTTTGGTCAGTCCAATGCTAAATGATG
>NC_051416.1:11553315-11555066 GCF_015228065.2 Penaeus monodon
CAGTCAAGCCAACCAGGGTTCACTGTTAACTGCGATCAGTTGTTGATCCAAATGGTTAAAAATATGACTTTTGATGTCAGATTGTTCGGACAGTTTTCATCAACTATATGGAAAAACTTGGAAAGAGTTGTCATGTATTTTTATATATTTAGAAGTAGCTGTTTATTTTTGATATATGTTCTTTGTTTTTGTGTATGGATTCAGGCAGTGTTTTTATATTTTTTGGATTTTTATAAAAGTCTCTGCACCGAATTGAGTGTATTAATATAATATATTGAAAACATCTTAATCTGAATATTATTATCTTCTTGTTATTTTTGTCTTAGTAGGACCACTATCATAAACCGCCCATTTATGTTGCTACAATTTCAGAACATAAAATATAATGTAACTGCGTGCTCTTGCTGTAATACTTTGTGTTCTCAGTGCAGTTGAGTGATGATCTTAGTTAATAGTTTATATTGAATCACAGATTTATCTGTCAACAATGAAAAGGGCTTATTACCCACCTTAGATATATGTGAGAAAACTGCAATGTTTATGATTTGATTTTTTGAAGGAACTTTTGATATCAGCCTTTGTACAGTTGTAATATGTTAGAATCCTGATAAAAATGTTTTTGAATATAGATATGTACTGGATCTTATATATCAGCGTGTTGGTGGCAGGTTGGTTAAAGTTGTTGGTTTTATAAAGCAAATTATTGGGAAATATAAATGAAAACATTAATCTGTTTTTTTGTCTAATTATAATGATTTAGTCTTGGTGTGTAACATATTCTCATAAAGTGTGTAGTTGGCTTTGTCTCTATTATGACATGGTTTGTATCATTCTGTTTGCAGTAAAATGATTATTCAGAAGCAGAAATTAGTCTCAATATGGAAAGACTTATTTGTTAAATGTGAAGTTGGAATAAGGATTTAGATATTTGAAAATCATGTTACATTATTGTTATCATGATTATTATAATATTTAGAGAAATTTGTTGATTAATGCTTATATTGTTTTTGTGTTTAGAATCATGGATGTTTTAATTTTTATTATTCAGAATATTATTATATATCTTGCTGTGCAGCGTAGTTCATAGCTTGATATACATGAAATATATCCTTCTGATTTTTCTGTATTATATGATACTTGGACATAAATATTTCAGACAGCAAAATTTCTTCTCATGCTAACGGAACTTTTTGATACTAATAACAGTTTTGAAGTAGATAACAGATTGATATTTTTTAAGATAGTAGTGTATGGATTTAGATATAATTATCTTCATTACTTAATTATATTTAGTGAGATACTAGAAAATTGCACACAGTGAGCATATGTTGATATAAATTTTTAAGTATTTTAAATTCATGGAGTTGATATAATGTTTGATATCCAAATCCTATTTATACGTGTGCATGTTATTTATATGATTAAATATCTGAGTTGTCATATTATTAATATATATGTAATTATTTAGAATAAATTCAGTCTAGAAAAATTTATAATATATATCCCATTTAAGTATATAAGAGTTATATATTTTATAAAATCATTATACTGATTAATATATTCATATATATTATATTTTAATGATAACTAACACATAATATAATAGTAATGATATTTAATTTATAATGTTCATATATTTATATTATAGTATGATTATATAGTATTATCCATAATTGAGTTAAGTGTATTGGTATAATTGAATATATACAGTATAATATATATATAAGTATTATAATAAGGGCATATAAATT
>NC_051416.1:11555496-11556475 GCF_015228065.2 Penaeus monodon
GTGTAACAGAGAAGTAATTTTTTTACATTTTGATTTCTAATTAATTAAGTTATTCTGCTATCCAATCTTCAGATGGATATACCAGATAAGGCATGTGGATATTCTAATTCTGAGACTCCCTTTCCTCTGAATGATAATCATAGAATAATTCCCAAGTTCCTCTTATTAAATGACTGTATTTTGGTATGATGAATTGACATGTACATCACCAAGTGTCAAGTTATTCCCAACTCAAGGCATTTCAGTAAATAAAGGGCAAGTAGGAAATTAATATATATATATGTGAAGTTATGTAACACAGAAGTAAATTTTTTTATATTATGATTTCTAATTAATTTAGTTATTCTGTTATCCAACCTTTAGATGGATATACCAGATAAGGCATGTGGATATTCTAATTTTGAGACCTCCTTTCCACTGAATGATAATCATAAGGAAAATGAATGCGTTGATAGTCTTTTTTCATTGCAAAAAGTGACTGCTTGGGTTTGTGCAGTTTGTTTGATGAATGACTAAAGATCTTTACTAGTTATGTTGTTCATGTTCATGTACATAGAGCTGTGTGATATCTAATATTTAATCTACCTTGACTGTTGTTACCTGAAATTTCATTCAATGATGAAGACTATTAATATTTACTTGGTTAGACTAAGGATAAAATCCTTCAGGAGTGATAATAAGAAGCAGTCTTATAAGGAAACAAAATGATCTGAAAAAGAATATAGTGTGAGAAATATATATATACACTTTATTTTCTTTTATTTGAACCGAATATCAAATTTTCCCTCAGTATGGTTAATGCTCTTTACACTTCCATTTTCCTACAGTCCGAGAATTATGACAGCGTGCTAGGTTTCAACCTTGGCTCCTACCGGGCGTGCAAGTGCCTCTGGAAGTCTTGCGTTGAACACCACACCTTCTTCCGTCTTCACACTCCAAGGACCCCGGCCAGAAAGTGAGTGTAGTTGTACCTATCCTC
>NC_051416.1:11556694-11557238 GCF_015228065.2 Penaeus monodon
TTAAATTATATTGTAGAATAATAATTTTTTTATCTTTTTACAATTTCTTTTTTTAGAACATGTTAATATGATAGAAGTGGGGACATTTCTGTAATAGATTGTGGAATTTATGAGTTTAATTTAATAGGAGGACTTATAGTTAGTTCTAGTAAAATATATTTTGTTCACCATTATGGTATGAAAATTATGAGGATAATCTAGAATCTAATTGTTGTTAATGAATTATTTAAACATGCAATACTACTTATGACATTAAGATCACTATGAAATTCCTGAATGAAAAGGGGACTAGAAAATGTCACTGAAATATATCTCAGTATTGTGGTTTGAGGTTTAGTGTGATGTTAGCATACCATTTTTTTAGCTTTTTATTCATAAGCCCAGGTTTTTTTTTGTTCATCATAATTATTTCCAAACTTTTATTTTCAGAAACTTACTGACGCTGGGGAGCAAGTTCCGATACAGTGGTCGCACAGAATTTCAGACAGTGGAGGAATGTAAGAGACGGGCAAGAGTGGAGAGGACATTTGTCAGGTATTTAGAT
>NC_051416.1:11557368-11557588 GCF_015228065.2 Penaeus monodon
CTATTGCTTGTTGGATTTGCGTATATAAAAGGTGACCTTGTTATCAAGAATATTTGATATTTAAAATTTCAAAAGAAGGAAGGAATTAAAAAAAAGTCTGTCATGGAGACTAAAAGCAACTGAATTTGTCTGTCTGATAGTCTCTCTAAAATTGATTTTCATAACTAATAGAAATTCTAGGAAAATGCATTTTGAAAGTAATGATATGAAATTTAAAGAG
>NC_051416.1:11558041-11558679 GCF_015228065.2 Penaeus monodon
TAAGAGATGGTAATTGAATTTCTATAATCCTTATCTAACTCTTACTTGATTCTAGGTCTCCGTCCAAAAGGTTTGCCCGCCAGACAGTGCCGACCCCGAGCGATATCAGCCGCAAACCTCGGTCAGGCTCGGGATCCTCAGTTAGGCCAAGAACCGACTCCTCAGGGTACAAAGTCACTTCCCTCCAGGGCACCAAGACGCCGAAGATGGCGTGGGGCGAAGCGCAAACACCAGACACGTGAGTTTTTGCTTTTGTTTACATCAAGACCCCACATTAAATAACAAAAGACATTTTTCTTTGGCATTTAGAAGGTTTGGCAGTTTGTTTAACAGCCTATTGCTTTTGTGGGCCATTGAGTTTCCATTGTATTTACACTCTTTTCTTTGCTTTGGTGTGAATGAAATCTCATCATCATTTGATTGTGTCCTACCACTAAATGCCAAAAATGTCAGTTATTTTTATGGTATTTTGCAAATATTCGAACTGGTGAATGTGTATATATTTTGTGTGGTCTCTGGTCTGTTCTATGGAGTCTGGCACAAAATACTGCTGGTTTACATACATTATCATGTTTTGTGTGCCTCTAAGCATCTTAATGATGTGAGTGATGGCTGGTGAGAGAATTTGATCAAATGTA
>NC_051416.1:11558696-11559057 GCF_015228065.2 Penaeus monodon
CTATAAAAATAGTGTAAAGTGTAACTATTTATTACATCTACCCTCCTAAACATTTTCCAAGAATTATCTTTATTATTTTTTGTATAAATTGTGGTTAATGAAGTTTAAAGTATGGTTCACATGAAGGTTAAAATGATCTATCATTTGTTCAAAAGATTATATAATTCTTTCCGTACTAATATTTGTAACTTAATTTTCTCTGGGAAAATTTCAGTTAAGGATTATTTTTATTTATTTGTTTCTCCTTAAAAAAAAAAGTATACTGTAAACAGAATTATATTATGATTACAGTTCTGTAAAACATTTAATAAAGAAACTGGAGAGAAAAATGGGGCATAGGATATGCAATTTTTGGCTGTGT
>NC_051416.1:11560370-11560525 GCF_015228065.2 Penaeus monodon
CTGATATCTTTTAAGCATGTAAGTTCTCTTCAGTAGCATTCCTTGGCTGTCGATTATCTAGGTCAAGTAATTCAATCTGCAATAACAGTTATCGTAGATGTTAGTACAGCTTCATCCTGTTTTTTTATCGAATCATATTATGAGCATATTTGTGT
>NC_051416.1:11561381-11561590 GCF_015228065.2 Penaeus monodon
TGTTTGCGTGTGTTTTTACGGGGCGGTGCGGATGCCCAGCTCTCGAGGGGAAACACGACCATCTTATCGCAGGATGACAAGGATGCGTCAGCTGTGACACCAGCATCTCCTTGTCTCCTGCTGCCATGACTTTGGAGTCCTTTTGGGGAGATTTCGTTGATAAGAAGGACTCTCCCTTTCAACGGTCGGGGGGGTCGGTGCGGCCGCCC
>NC_051416.1:11561670-11562017 GCF_015228065.2 Penaeus monodon
TTATGTTTGTTTCTGTGTGTTTTTTTTACAAGATAATGATATCGTGTCTTCTCCAAGAACTCGTGATTGCTCGTGTTTTTTTTCTGTTCCCAGTATATTTCTGAAGCTGACGCTATCCGTTTTAACGCATTGCCTTCTCAGCAACTCGCTGGATGCCTCCGTGCCTTCGCGCCCGGCCGAACCCCGAGGCCAGGAGCGCTGGACGGAATGCCTTCTTATCCGGCGCTGCTTCTCGCCTCGTGCTCCGTGACCTCGGATGGCCTTCGCGGGTCACGATGGGATGAGGTTATAGCTACTTGAGCTGGATTAGATGCGTTGTTTACTGTTGGCAATGGCAGGATGGGTGT
>NC_051416.1:11562304-11562386 GCF_015228065.2 Penaeus monodon
GATTTATTTAGTGATGCTGGGATGTAAATAGACGCGATAAAGATTGGCATTCATGGATACAGCAGCAAAACAAAGACAGATA
>NC_051416.1:11562751-11562863 GCF_015228065.2 Penaeus monodon
CATCTTGGAGGGAGTGGCAGGAGAACCGGAAACCGAACTTACGCCGTTCTTGTCCGGAATCTTGCGAAATAGAAGTTTATGGGGAAATGATGGATAATGCGTAAGGGTTTTT
>NC_051416.1:11563079-11563215 GCF_015228065.2 Penaeus monodon
AAGGAAAGGGCGGAGGATTAAGGGTGTGGTAGCGGTTAGTCATTTGCAGGAAGTGCATTTGCGTCAAGTGTTCTTTGATGTATTTTTTGTGTTGGCTTGTTTTCTCTGGTATTTTGTTAGTGTTGGTCAGAATGGA
>NC_051416.1:11563525-11563823 GCF_015228065.2 Penaeus monodon
CCCTTTCTAGAAACAGATTTCTAGAAGATGAATCTTGATGTAAGAGTATGTTGTATATTATCATCATTATTTGTTATTATTTTCACCATCTCCATGACTACCATCTTCCCTTTCACTTCTCGTTGCCCCCGCGGTTCGGGCCGACATCTCCGAGTGCAAAGCGGGGAGAAAAAGATAAAGATGAAGGAAATATTATCAAGATAATCAGTAATGCGGAGAAGAACAAATGCTTCGCTGGCGGAATTCACGCTCTGCTGGACAGATGTGTTGCTCTCGGGGCGAGACGGGATCGGGGTAG
>NC_051416.1:11564212-11564415 GCF_015228065.2 Penaeus monodon
ATAAAGATGAGAAATACAAAAATGTTTACAGGTGGTAACCGTGCAATGTAGAAAAAGGTAGATATAGAGTCGGAATAACAGAGGAAGAGGAATGGGTAGATAAAGAGAGAAATCTGGGAGGAAATTAGATTAATGGAGAAGGAAAGGGATAGAAGATTTGAATTAGAAATAGGAAGAAGAAGGACATAGGGAAGGAGGAGGAG
>NC_051416.1:11564585-11564754 GCF_015228065.2 Penaeus monodon
GACGAAGAAATTACGACAGACAAATGATTACGTAACGATTCCCGCTGGCGCATGACGTTCCCTCTCGCAGTCCTTGAACCGGCGACTACCTAGCCCTTAATAGGCGGTCGGCGCTCTTCTCTAATGAACGGTTAAACACGCGTTCATATCTTGGCATAAAAAAAAAATA
>NC_051416.1:11564804-11564940 GCF_015228065.2 Penaeus monodon
TAGCGTCCATTCCGCGTTTGGGTTTTTTGTGCCTTTCTCTCGATCTATTTTTGTGTTAGTGATTTTCCTTATTTTTATGTTCTTTGTTATTGTATTTGTCATTTTATCTCACTATTCATGTGTAATATTTTCCTTC
>NC_051416.1:11565180-11565593 GCF_015228065.2 Penaeus monodon
TATTAAATTTTACACCCATATTTTGCATTCGTGTATTTTTGACGTCCCTTGGTCTCCGGGAAGCGAGGCCACGAACCAGGTCAATTATAAGTAAGGGGCAGAGGGGGCGGTTGGGGGACAGGGGGAGGGGGATGAAGTAGGTGGCAAAGGAGGGAAGGGGAGCGGGTGGGGAGAGAGTGGGAGGGAGAGGTAGGTGGTTAGAGGAGGGGGTTCGGGTGGGGACAGAGGGGGAAGGGAGAGGTAGGTGGCAAGGGGCGGGGAGGGAAAGAGGAAGGTGGCAGGGGGGGGGGGTAGAGATAGGTAACAAGGGGGGGGAGAGGTAGGTGGCAAGGGGAAAGGGTGAGGGTTAGGTAACAAGGAAGAAGGGGATTGGGGTAAATAGGGGCCGTGAGTGGCAAAAGATCTCGGCTAGG
>NC_051416.1:11565964-11566074 GCF_015228065.2 Penaeus monodon
TGCTTTTTCCCCGATGGTGCTATTTGGCCTCGGGTGCTTGGGAGCGTAGTGGGGGGGGGGGGGGGCATCATAAGGTTCAAAGGAAGGAAGTGAAGGGATAATGATTTTGA
>NC_051416.1:11566503-11566648 GCF_015228065.2 Penaeus monodon
AGCCATAATTAAAATATACGAGATATACAAAAATATATATGCCTAAAATGAAGGAAACGTTGAAAAAAAACTATAAGAATAATGTAGTGAGAAAATACATTTTAGGAGGAAACGCCAAAATAAGATAATGAAGTAGAGAAAAGAG
>NC_051416.1:11566990-11567077 GCF_015228065.2 Penaeus monodon
CTCAGTAACGGTAAGAGCAGCCTGGTCCGCGCGCCGTCCCTGCCGAAGGAGGGTGGCCGGCGTCCCCTTCGCCGCCTGGCCATACAA
>NC_051416.1:11567120-11567350 GCF_015228065.2 Penaeus monodon
AAAGGGGTGAGTGCGGCAGAGGCGGGGATTTTTTGTCGATTTTTTTTTTGCGTTACATTTATTTGTTTATTTATTTGTGGTGTTTGTATTTTGGTTTGGCGGGATTTTTTTTTCTTTTTTGTTTGGTGTGGATTTCCTTCTCTCTCTCTCTCTTTTTTTTTAGCGGAATTGCTATTTTTTCGTTTGTTTGTTTGCTTTATGGGATTTTGTTTGAGGATTTGGTGTCGAGG
>NC_051416.1:11568803-11569543 GCF_015228065.2 Penaeus monodon
TCAAACACAACGACGAAAGAATTAAGAAGTAAAGTAAACGCAAGTTCGTTCCGGCCAAGGCGTAAGACCAACTCTCCACCTATGTCGCGTGATCTGTAGTTTGGCCCACGTCTTTTCCGTATCCTCTTGTTTGTTTCTTTGCTTACTTGGTTTGATCCTTGTTAAGTTGTTTGGCCAGTGGGAAAGGACACGCCTCTACCTTTACTGTGTCTTCTTGATTGGTGTATTGATTGAATAATTCCTTGATAGGTTTATTGGTGGTTCAGATGGTGACCTGTGTGTCCTCTGGACCCATGTCGTGTCTTCCTGGTTGATTGTTAGGGCGAGTGGTGTTTGGTTGAAAGTCCTTTTCTTCCTGGTTGCTCGATGCATTGATTGGTTGCTTGCTTGTTGGCCTGTCGCCTTTTCCTTGCACTTCTGGCGTGCCTTCTCTGTTACTTGATAAACTGACTGGTGTTTGCTTAATAGACGTAACTCTTTTTTTCCCCGTCTATCGTCTCTTTTTGGTTGCTTGTTTGTTTGCTGCATCCACGCACGGTGCGGGGTTGGTTGCCACGTCCACGCACAGTGCCGGGGTTGGTGCGTTGGTTGCACCTCTGCGCCAGCGTATGTGGGTCTCGCCTGCCTTGTTTGGATTGTTTTTTCCATATTCATCAGGCGTATTCATCGTACTTCATGGGCGTTTACATTCCGCCCCTGTTCGGGGTTTGTGCGTTTTCCTTAGGTGGTGTTTCTGGATG
>NC_051416.1:11572383-11572537 GCF_015228065.2 Penaeus monodon
AAGGGCAGAGCGCAACAACCACTCGAGGGCGAGCTCGATCCGGTCACAGTCGAACGCACAGGACGCGCTTTTCACGTGGGATGTTCTTGCGCTGCGCTCTTTGTTTGCCTTTTGTCTCTTGTTTACCACGTTGTTCTCGTTTGGCGCTCGTTTC
>NC_051416.1:11572953-11573738 GCF_015228065.2 Penaeus monodon
GACGGAGGCGAGAAAGAGGGAGGGAAGGGTAGGAAGCGGCAGGAGGAGGAGGGCGTGGAAGGGTGACGTCTGCTTCCGGCATGGCATCGATGGTTGGCCGTGACGTCACCGCCGCCGCTCGCTCGCTGCATGCCGTCGACGGGATTAGGGGCCGGGTATGGGCAGGGGCATGCCGTCAAGGTGACTGGCGGTGTCGCAGCGGACTGTTCTTGCGGCAGTGACTGTCTTACCGTGGTGACTGTTCTTGCCGTAGTTCTCTGTCTTTGCTGACTGTTATTGTCGCATTTGATTGTTTTTGGTATAGGTAACCGTTCTTATAGTTGACGATTCGTAGCTGACTGTTCTTGGTACAGCTTGAGACCCTATCACACTAGCACTTTTTCCGTCAAATTTTGCGTTAGCGTATGGATTTGAGGTTTTCTGCTTACATCGCGCGCAAACACCTCCCAGACGAAGAAATTCGCCACCGCTTCCGTCTGACTAATTTTCCGTCTTGATCTAGTGTTATGAATGATCTATACAACGGGATTTTTTTATTGATACATTAGATAGAATAACTTAATGTAAACATTAGTTAATGTTCTGGAATACTTCTATATACAGTGTACATCATGTGATTTGTATGAGAATGTTCGTGCGAATCTCGGGACTTCACTCGATGGCAACATGTTTGTTTACATGGACAGTATTTTTGCTGCCTTGGTAATTAATTCCTTTTGCATAAATCCATACAGAAACGCATTTTTTCTAACGTATAAGTAAAAAATTAAGTCATCGTTCAAGAT
>NC_051416.1:11573777-11574019 GCF_015228065.2 Penaeus monodon
CAGCAAGAGCCATGCAGGAATGTGAAAGTGACGGTGGTATTAGTGAAGTATGCGATAGAAATCATAAGAAACAATAGTAGAGAGAGCCGATAAGAAAACAGATCTTTGTCTTCTGAACGAATAAAAATGATTCATTATGTGTGTCTATCTTTGTTTATGTGCATTATCCGTAAGGGGTCTTGACTGTGCTAATGTTTATGTAAATGTATTTTCTCATACACATGTTTCTGCAAGCACACGCG
>NC_051416.1:11574185-11574805 GCF_015228065.2 Penaeus monodon
TTCATAAATACACACATGAAGCAATAAAAACCCCCACACGGGAAGCCCTGGTAATTGCGTCAGGAGACAGGCAGGCGATTACGCGAAAGGAACTCGGGTTTATGAATACAGAAGTGAGGAAGGAGGGCGGGGCGGAGATGGCCCACTGAAAATGAGGATTGGAGCGGGATGGGAATCTGGAAGCAGGGGAAGAGGAGATGGTGAGGGAAATGGGAAGGGGGAGAGGGAGGGGAATGGCGGGGTGAGAGAGGTGAGAGTAGGAGGAGGTGGGAGAGGGGAAGGGAGTGGGTGGGATAAGGGGGAGTGGAGATAAGGGATGAGGGAGGTGAGAATGGGAAGAAGTGGGGGGGAAAGGAAAGGGGAGATGGGGAGAAAAATGGGTAGAGCAAGGGGTGAGGGAGATGGGAAAGGGAGAGTATTGAGGGGAAGTGGGAGTGTGTGGGAGAGGGGAGGGGAGATTAGGGAGGAATGGGAGGGGAAAGGAGGAGATGATTGAGGGAGAGGAGAGTGGGGGAGAAAAAAAGCTTAAGGCTTTGGGCGGAAGGAGATGTGACAGGGAAAGGGTTAGAGGAAGGGAAAGACATGCGAATTATCACAAGACTTCTCTCAGACTCCCAAGA
>NC_051416.1:11574940-11575801 GCF_015228065.2 Penaeus monodon
GCACCGAAGTTCATCTTAATACATCATCAGACTGAGGAAATGGTGTATCGACCCGACGAGCAGACGCAAGACTTGCCTTCGCCCCGACAGGCCACTCGGTTCCATTAGGCCGACCGCATAAAGCTTTCACGTCTTTTAGTCTTTTAAACCCTTGATATGAGGACCGCAAATGACGCCGGGAATGGTCTCTGCCAACCGCTAAGTAGATGTCGATTCGCCTTCATGTTAAAAAGATCGCAATTAAACTTATTGTTTTCTCTTCTTTACAGGTGAGTATTGCAGAGAGCCCCCTCGGGTGTGCCACGGCGTTTGCAGTCAAGGTAGAGTGGCTTGTTCGTCCCCCTTTGATTGTTTTAGTAAGAAGTGATATTCTGGAGCGTTTCCCCTCACTTGGCCGAGCAGGAGGAATTTCCCCTCAAGGTCCTTCCCCTTTTTACCTGTGCGAGTTTTTCAAAAGAGGGCAGGTATGTACACGCCGCGCCGCCGCTGCACTTGTTACAAAGGGAAAGAAAACTGGCGCTGTTACCAAAGGAAAGAAAACGAGCGCTGTTACCAAAGGAAAGAAAACGGGAAAGGATTTACGCTTCTCCTTTCCCTCTTGCGCGCTCTCAAGGGCCTCGGCTGTTTGTGTTTCGTTTCCCCTCTTTGCTCTTACTCATTTCATTCTTGCCTCGGCTCTTGAACATTTGTTTCTTCTTGCCTGGCCCTCCCTGGCTCCGCGCTTGCTTCGCCGTCTATTTTCGCGTGTCTCGTCGTTCTTCTTCGTGGCCTCTTCCTCCCACTCCTTTTCCTTCTTCGTAGATCTTTGCTTTTCTATTCGTCCTCCCTGGCTTCCTCTTCGCTCCCACACACCCCATACCC
>NC_051416.1:11575921-11577255 GCF_015228065.2 Penaeus monodon
CCTATCCCCCTCTTTCGTGCCTCCGTGCCCACTCCCTCACGCATCACGAGACATGCGAGGGAGGAAGCGCACCTGCCGCACGTAGCCTTCGTAGTGTGCGGACTCGCTTCTTCGCGTCCGTGTCACGTGCTCGACAGGTGCGGGGCTTCGGGTTCGTGCGTGGGCGGCGAGGGAGTGACGGGGTGGGCGGCGAGGGAGTGACGGGGTGGGCGGCGAGGGAGTGACGGGGTGGGCGGCGAGGGAGTGAGGGAGTGGCAGGATCGCCGACGAAGAGGTGACTGAGTCGGGGTGAGGGAGTAGCAGAATGGGCGGGGAGTTTGAGAGAGATTGGGGGGTGAGGGAGAGGCAGAGTAGGGAGTGACAATGAGCGGCAAGGGATGAAGAGGCGAAGAGTGACAGAATGGGCGGCGAGGGAACGACGGAGTGGGCGGCAAGCGAGTGATTGAGTGAGAAAGGTGGGCGGTGGAGGTGATACGTGCGCGCAGTTCAGTTTTTGCTCCTGAAGATGCATGTAGGTTTAAGAAGATATATATTTCTTCCAAAACCCACAAACACCTTGTTAACGACGAGGTAGTTACAAAGTTCATGATTTGTTGCTTTTTTCCGGCGAGAGAAAATATATATTGTACGCGGAATTGGTTTTCAAAGTATCTTCACCCGAAAATGCGTTCGATTTTTTTCCCTTCTTTTTCATTTTGTCTATAGACACCTTCTATCATCGATCATGTATAAACTACAGTTTTACAACCAAAGTACACTGAGGTTGATGTAGCGTCCTCAGCTGATCTCCCAGAACGGCGCAGATGTTCTTCTTCAGCTCCCATCACGAAACGCACGAAGAGTAACGTGGAGTCGAACTGAACCGCACAGAAACGTTTTATAGCGAGGAGGATCGCGTGTTGAAACGTTGCGGTATTTTCAGCATGCTTTCTCGTTTCATTCATCTGCTGTGCGTTTACGTTTTTTTTTTCTTTATTACTTTATGTCTGTTGTGTAAGTGTTATTTAAACGTTTGGCGAATTTTTATTATTTGTGTTGGCTACAGGTAATTGCATTCAGCATGGAAAGTAGTGTGGATATAAACTTCGTCTCAGTTCAAAATATGATACTTGGATGCCAGTTAACTGCATCCTCGTTCATATTTCACGATACTTAGTTTTTTTCTTGAAAGTATTAGTTTAAATTACTAACTTTGTTTTGGCTAATGTGGCGTCTGCACTGAGTCACCAGGTCAGCGGCGAGTCGGTTAAGACGCTCGTGTCACGCCTTAAGAAGCTCGGCCGCCTCTCGAGGGACGCCGCCTTTGTGAGCCCTGCTAACGGCCGTTTGCCTCT